>NC_135648.1:4621711-4977545 GCF_053574225.1 Canis aureus
TATTCTGGTGCTGATAATTTTGACAGTGTTTGACTTCTGTCTCAGTTTATTGTGTAAATATAGGCATACATGGACACCGAACAAAGCACCATACTTGGTAAACACACATGCATGCATGCACACACATACATGCAACACAACTGACTCTTCTACACCTTGCTGGAGCATCTTTTGCTTGCTTCTCATTGTGTGTTGCAGCTCGGGTTCTGCACTTGCTCTTTATGTGACCTTGGACGAATAACCTTCCCTTTCTGTGTCTCAGTTTTCTCATCTGTACCATGAGGACCAGAGTAGCTACCTGACAATGTTATGGCAAGGATTAAATGTGACAATAAATGTAAGATTCTTAAAACATGCATTCAGTAAATGCTGCTAATTATGACGACTACCACTACCAGATGAAGTCTAATCTTACTCTGGCACAAAAATCTCAACCATGGGGTCCTACTATCTCTCTTAAGGCCTTGGATTTTCTTGGTCATGACTTTGCTTCTGCATTTCCTCTGTCTGATATGTCTATTTTCTACTGCTCTCCTTTCTAAACGCATCAACCAGTCTTTGATGCACAGATTGAAATACAGTTTTTCTGTAACTTTTTCTAGAAAAACCTAATGACTCTTTCTGCTTAGCTTTTTCTACAAGGTAAGGATTACCATCGAGATGTTATGGATGAAAAACTGATGCTTGAGGTGTATAACAGATTTTTCCCATAGCCATCTAGCTTAAAATAGCTAATAAAGGTGAGATTCAAATGTAGGCATTTCTGATACTCTGTGCTTTCCCTCTCCATCACCCACCTTCTACTCTGGGATCATCTACAAAGAGCTATCCTGGAAAGGACAGCTTTAATAGCTTTGGAAACTGGTTTCAATTCTGTCACCAGGCCAGGAGTTCCAATTTATTTGGGCAGAGTGGGGCCAAGGTCGAACAGGGAAAATTCTGTTTCCTTGTCTATAAAATGAAAATGAGAGCCATTTTCCTGAGGTCTTCCTGTTCTAATATTCTGTGATATTTTCTCATACCTGGATATAGCAATGGAGATTACCTTGGTCTGCTTGGCTTTGGGTTGACCACTTTTTTCTTTGTCATTTCTTGGTTTTGTTCTCTTATTCTCAATCTTAAATAGGAGCTTAATAGAAATATCACCTCCAGGGAGTTGAAGAGACATTTCCAGAGCCAGGTCCTGTCAATAGCATATCCAATTCCATTAGAACCACTTCCATATCCTGTTGCTCTGATATTTATAAATGTCCTGTTCTCATAATAGATACAGGCTTATAGATCATTGCAAGACCACTTCATACCTTGTTGGCTCAAAGAACCAATGCATTCACCTTCTTTGTTCCTCCAAATGAATTCACACACCAGCCCTTCTGATCAGAAAATCCGTATCTTGTTAACCTCATTCCTATACTCTCAGTCAAGCTCTCTCTCAGGACCCATGATTACATTAATTACAACCTCTGTAAAAAGAAGCTCCTGCCTGAAGGTCTCTGTGCAAAATCAGGGTTACTTTTTTAAAAAGGAAAAGCTGCTTCCAATTGGATCACAGAGCAAAGGAGTGGCTAAGTACCCTTTCCACAGCTGGTCTGCCCAGGCATCAGTGGGGTCCACAGGAATTACAGACACAGATGCCATTCTGCATGGAGAAGAAGCTACAAATCCAACGTTTTCTGAAATATCTTCCCAGACCATTCTGACCACAAATAACTTCCTCATTCTCTAGGCACTTGGAACACGTCTATTTGGCCACTTTTCTTGCCCCTTTTCACCTTATATTATAGTGGGTGGGATTTGAATAAGGGAATCTTTAAATCAAGTCACCTCTCTGTCCCTTTGTAATTATGTGATTTTCAACCATTTTCTCAGCCTCCCTGAATCTGAATCTTAGTTTTTTTTTTTCTCATGTTGAAAATGAAGATGGTAAAAATTCAAGGTCCTTGGGCTCTTTTGTGAACATAATGTTAAAGTAGTGCTTATCGTCTCAAATATTTTAAGTTCATCGACTAGATGTCATGTATTGTTGTTCCTTTGTGTCCAAGTGCAATACTTTCTTCAAAGAAAAATTTAGCTAATTATAGCTATTACTCAAAAGGATCTCTGATGTTCTCATTTTTAATCTGGGCCGGCTGGTGCATTGAACACCATTGGACCATTCTCAGCCTTGTCTATAGCCTGGGACAAATCTAGTAAAATACAAGAGAACTAACAATTTAACAATTTATTTCCCCTCTATATCTTTCTCATCACTTTCTCCTCCTGTTTGCTGCTTTCTCTTCCCGATCCATCATTTCTTCCTGCTTTCCTCAGGGAAGCCCACTGACATGTTACCTGTCCACAATCTCCTCTACCTTCCTATCAAATCAGAAAGTTCTTACATACCAAAGCAGAAGGCATGTTAGGAAGCCAAAGGTGGCAAAATACTTCACATAAAAGGGTTAATGGACAGTAGTTAGAAAAAAAAAATGTGTTAACTCTAAATGCAAGAAAACAAATTACTGAAGTCTTTCCACCAAAGGGTAATCAGCGATCTTTACTTTCACATAGATTAGCTCATTTAATTCTCATAAAAATCTATGAGAAGCTTCCAGGTCCATAGGATAATGGCAACAGCCTAAATTGGAATCCCTCCATGCAGCTTCAAAAACAAAAACGCAGATGAACAAGTGAGCAAGTAAAATCGCCCATATCCTGCCTTGCAACATAGCATAAAGACAATGAACTTTACAAACTTTAATTTACAACTAATTGGGAAAATCAGTGGGGATAGCAGAGCAGAAAGGAATAAGAGGCTGGGAAAATCAAGGAATATCATTTAAGGTTGCCAGGCAGAGTAGTCTAAGCAGGGAAAAAGAGACTCTGGCCATGATATAAAGGTAGGAGTATGAGGTAACAACTTGGTCATGAATACAAGCCTTCCTAAACAACAAAAGAAACACAGACTAAAACCCAATTTAAAAGAGAGACAGAGAGGGAAAGAGAGAAGAAATCACATAGTACAAGTCACTTAAGAGTGAAACTATATAATGAACACAGTAAAATAATTGAAGAGCTGAAATAAAACATATAAATCATATTAATAAATGTAAATAAGCTTAATTTGTATATTAAAAACATATTTTCAAGCGGGCTCACAAAACAAAACAAACCCTGTGCAGTACACAAATGATACGACTAAACCGAGGTAGTGCAGAAAGCCTACAAATAAAGAGTGAGTGAAGTGTAGGGCTTTGCAAAGAAAGTGAGAGCAGAGCTTTGATTTTGCTATCTGTCAAAGCAGAGTTCAGGACAAAACGAAGCAAGACGAAGAAGAAAACGTTATAAAGGCAAAGGCCACAACTCACAGTAAAGATGAGATAGAAACTTTTTGCACATCAGCCACCTTTCTATAACAGAAACCCAAGGAAATGCAAAGAGACAGAGCAAACATTAAGAGACTTCGGCATGCCATGCTCAGACTGAAAAAGGTAAAGTGGATAAAAAATAAGTGAGTATAAAGGGGACACAAGCAGTACAATAAATCAGGTGGATCTATATGCACCCTGATAACAGAGAATAAGTCTTATTTCTGATTTCACACTGGATATTTGTGAAATTCACCAATTTACCACATATTGAGTCACAATAGAAAATTCAATAAATCACACAAAGTAGTCATAATACAAAAAATTCTCTGATTATTATGCAAAGAACCCAGATCCAAATGAAGAAATACAATTAATATCATGTTGTAAAAAATAATCATTAAAATATTATGTGTCAGAATCTATGTATCTTTACACAATTAAAGCAGTGACCAGGAAAATTGTATAGCCTTAGATAGATATGTCAATAAATGTGAACAATGAAAATGTGAATTAAACATGTCATCCCAACATTTGAAAAAACAAAATAATTCAGTTAACAAAGAGAGCAAAAGAGAGGAAATAAGAATAAAATCAGAAATTAATCAAGTAGAGGGGTGCCTGGGTAACTCAGATGGTTAAGCATCTACCTGCATCTCAGGTCAAGATCCCAAGGTCCTGGATCAAGCCCCGTCTCTGGTTCCCTGCTCAGTGGAGAGCCTATTTCTCCCTCTCCCTCTTCCTCTCCCCCCAACCAGCTCGTGCTCATGCTCTCTTGCTCTCTCTCTTTCTCTCTCAAGTAATTAAATGAAATATTTAAAAAGGAAATTAATGAAGTATAAAAGAGGAAAATAGCCATATCAATAGATATTTGATTATAAAAATAAAATAAGCAATCACTGGCTGATCTAATTAAGAAAGGTAACATTGTTTATGGGAAAGGGGTAGCAGAGAAAAAAAACCCACAAATACACAAGATAAAAAATTGGAAAGAAAGAAAAAACATTGAGACAGATGAGAGTTATATAATGCAGAAGTGGATAATTTTTTTGGGAAAACATACTTTGCTAAATTGATTCCGGTGAAGCAAACAGACCAATTTTTATAGAAGCCATAGAGAAAGTTACCAAAGAGTTACTTCCCACTTTCCACATCTCAGAAAAACAGTAGGTCAAGAGGATTTCACAGGGGAATTCTACGGAAATGTCAAAGTCCAGGCTGTCCTATTTGTACAAAAGCATAGAAAAAGAAGGAAATCGTCCAAATTCTTCTGACAAAAAGAGTATATCATTAATAACAAAACTTGATTTAAAAAAATATTTTCCTCAAACTCACAGACAAATCTTGCTTATAAATATTGACACAGCGGTCCAAAATAAATATTAACACTGCCCAACAGCACATTAAGAAAACAATGTATAAGGACAAAATAGGCTTTCTACCAGAAATACAAGGTAGATTAATATTGGGAAGTTCATTAATATATTTCACCTTATTATTAGTTCTAGTGAGAAAAGTCATATGTTCTTTTTCACATTGAAAAAGCATTTGCAAAATTTAACTCATGTTTCCAATAAAAATACATAATAAAAATAATCAATGAATATTTTCTCAACATAAAAAAAGATATATACCTTACTTGAAAGCTGGCATCTATTTAATAGAAAAACATTGAACTCTCTTCTCTGAAGTCTACATCAGGATAGGATGGCCACTTCATTATCATTCACTATAGAACTAGAGCTTTTAGGTTATAAATCTGATGGAAGCATAAAATCAGAAGGATAAGGATTAGAAAGGATGAGTTAAAATACTTCTATTTGAAGATCATATAATATGGCTCTGTACGCTGAAAATTCATGGCAATTCATAGAAATGCAGCACAAATAATTTTAGAATTAGCAGAATTGTAGAATATTACATTAATACATACAAAGCAACAATCATTTTTTTTTAAAGTAAGCTCCATGCTCATCGTGGGGCTTGAACTCCCAACCCCAAGACCAAGAAGAGTCTCATATTCCACCAACAGAGCCAGCCATGCACCCCCCAAAACAGTTGTCTTGATACATAACATTAACAGAATGAAGAACAAAAATCACATAATCATCTTACCTGATGCAGAAAGAGCACTTGGCAACATTCACTATCCCTTCATGAAAAAATAGTCAACGAACTAGGAGTAGAAGGAAACCACCTCAACATAATAAAAGCCAAATGTGAAAGGCTTAAAGCTAACATTATACTTAATGATGAAAGGCTCAGATCCGAAATAAGACAAGGATGATCACTCATCACTTTTATTCAACATGTCATTAGAAGTTCTAGCTGGAGTAATTAGTCAAGAAAAAGAAATAAAAGCTATCCAAATTGTTGAGGAAGATATAGCATTATCTTTGTTTGCAGATGACATGACCTTATATGTAGAAAACCTTAGAGATATCACACACACACACACACACACACACACCTGTTAGAGCTAAAAAGTCCAACAGAGTTGTAAGACACAGAATCGACACACATAAATCAGTTACATATCTATATATCAAGAATGAATAATCAGGGAAGGAAATTAAGAAAACACTTTCACTTATGATAGCATTAAAAAGAATCAAATACTCAGGGATAACTTAACCAAAGAAGTGAAAGTCATTTACATTGCAAACTATAAAAGATTGCTGAAAGAAATTAAAGAAATCACAAATAAATGGAAAGACATGCCATGTTCATAGATGAGAAAACAATATTGTTAAGACATTGATACTACTCAAACAAATCTATGTATTCAGTGTAATCTCTATCAAAATCTAATGGCAATTTTTTTTTTTGCAGAAATAGAAAAATGTCATCTTGAAATAGATATGGAATCTGAAAGGATCCCAAATAGCCAAAACCATTTTGAAAAAAAAATTAGAGAGCTTATGCTTCCTGATTTCAAAACTTATTACAAAGCTATAGTAATCACAACCATGTAGTACTTTCATAAAGACTGATACAGATGACAGGAATAGAATGCAGAGTACAGAAAAAAAAAACTGATAAAGGTCTTATGATTACTTAATCAGGGAAGGACAATCTCTTCTATAAATGGTGTTTGGAAAACTAGATATCCACATGGAAAGTGAAGTCAGACCCTTATTTTACACCATGAAAAAATAGATTAAACACCTAACCATAATACTCAAAACTGTAAAATTTCTAGAATAAAACAAGGGAAAAGATTCATGGGATTGGATTTGGCAATATTTCTTGGAAATGACACCAAAAGTGCAGGCAGCAAAGGCAAAAATGCACAAAAGGGATTACATCAAACTTAAAACCTTTTGTTCCTCAAAGGACACAATCAACAGAGTGGAAAGGCAATCTACAGAAGGGAGTCAAATATTTGGAAATCATATATCTAATAAAGGTTTCATAACCCGAATATACAAAAACTCCTATAACTTAACAAGAGTATCAGCTAACTTTATTAAAAGATGGACATATATATGTATTTCTCCAAAGATATACAAATGGCCAATAAGCATATGAAAAGCTGCTCAACATTAATAATCAGCAGAAAAATACAAATCAGGGATCCCTGGGTGGCGCAGCGGTTTGGCGCCTGCCTTTGGCCCAGGGCGCGATCCTGGAGACCCAGGATCGAATCCCACATCGGGCTCCCGGTGCATGGGGCCTGCTTCTCCCTCTGCCTGTGTCTCTGCCTCTCTCTCTCTCTCTGTGTGACTATCATAAATAAATAAAAATAAAAAAATAAAAAAAAAAAAGAAAAATACAAATCAAAACACAATGAAATTTTCACTTTACCCCATTAGTATGGCTATTCTCAAACATACACACACACATACACACACACACACAGTAATAAGTGGTGGTAGAGACGTGAAGAAACTGGAACCCTTAGACACTCTTGGTGGAATTTTAAAACAGTGCCAAAATTGCAGAATCATCTTCAAGTTTCCTCCCGTCTACTAGCTACCCTAGGACAAATTTGGGAAAATCTAAACACAAAAAAATAATGGTTATAATTGGCCATAAATAGTTGTAAAATAATAAATAAAAATCTACAAGTCCATCACTAATTTTCTCTACTTTATCCAACATCCTTCTCTCTTTTCTATACAAAAGCCAGAAAGATTGATGTAAGCTATGTCACTTTTGTCCCTAAAACTCTTCAATGATTTCCCTTTGCTCTTTTTTTAAAATATTTTATTTATTCATTTATTTGGGAGGGGGAATATTGGGGGGAAAAGGGAGAGAATCTTAAGTGCGTTGAGCTGAAGTCCAGTGCAGGACCGGATCTCAGGATCTTGAGATCACCACTTGAGCTGAAACCAAGAGTTGGATGCTCAACCAGTTAAGCCACCCAGGCACCCCTGCTCCTATGCTCTTAAAACCTAAAATTCTTACTATGGTCACTAAGGCTTTGCAAGACAGGAGTCTTGTTTGGCGCTACAACTTTATCTAGTACATTCTCTCCCTTGCTCAGTGCATTCTAACTACCCTATCTTCTTTGCTTTTCCTCAAACACACTGAGCCCTTTTGCTATTTGAGCATTCTGTACCTCATTTGCTCTATGACACTTGTACCTATCTTAAATTATCATGTTTCTTTGTTTTTTTTTATTTTTTAAAGATTTTATTTATTCATTAGAGACACAGAGAGATCAAGAGAGAAAGAGAGAGAGAGATACAGAGACACAGGTAGAGGGAGAAGCAGGCTCCATGCAGGGAGACTGACGTGGGACTTGATCCTTGGTCTCCAGGATCACACCCTGGGCTGAAGGCGGCGCTAAACTGCTGAGCCAACCAGGCTGTCCTGTTTGTTTTTTATATGTTACCTATCTCTCCTGGAGAATATCAATTCCAAAAGGGCAGGAAAGTCTGCTTTTTCATTGTGCTATTCCAGATCTTAGTCTAATGACTGGTAAATGATTGGCTCCCAATGAATATTTCTGAATAAATGAATGATATATGAATGAAGAGTAAATGAATGAATGAAATAATTCTTCTGATGACATGGGTGGAGTTAGGGAGTACAATGTTAAGTGAAATAAGTCAGTCAGAGAAAGACAAATACCATGTGATTTCACTCATATATGGAATTCAAGAAAAAAAAAAGAGAGGGAGAGACAAAGCAAGAAATAGACTCTAAGCTATAGAGAACAAACTACTGGTTACCAGAGGGGAGGTGGCAGGGATGGGGGAAACAAGAGATGGGGATTAAGGAGGACACTTGTGATGAGCATGAGGTGATGTGTGTTGAATCACTTTATTGTACACTAATATTACACTGTGTTAATTAACTGGAATTTAAATAAAAACTTAAAAACGAAGAAAAAAGAAGTTATTATTCTTCTGACTTCCTGTCCCAGTCTCTTTCCATGACAGGTTCCTATTTTCCTTCTTCTTGTTTAGCTCATTCTATACGTATATGGGCTGCACATGTTATGCACCCATATGCTTACACATTAAAGCCTACTATGTGGCTATCAATGAAATAATTATGTATTGTTTCTGTTTTTCCTTTTAGAAGGCAAACCTGGAAAGGTCCTGAAAAATCTTACCAATCCTTTTGTTTCACAGATAAGGAAACTGAGGACTGACATGTTGCATAAATTGCTCAAGGTCACACAGCCAATTACTGCTAAACCTGAAATTACCACCCAGATCTACACATTTTCTTGTTCAGTGGCCTTTTTCATACCTTCCCTTTCTCTATATTGGTTTATCCCTTTACCCTCCGCTCCCTAGCTCTCACCAACACACAACTGGGAATAGGAGGAAATGTTAGGAGTGGAAAATGAAGTCCTGGTGGTGTCTTACAACCATCAGTGCCCCAGGAGAGAGAGTTTCACTGAGCTACGAAGCATCACTGTGCTCCTTACCAGCATTTTTGAAATCACTAGTGTGCCCTCCAAGTGAGATTGGCCTCAAATGACATTATGTCTTAGGAGGCTAGATGCCAAGACATCCCCAGTGTGTGCATTTATGTAGTCTATGGTTCCCTAAGAACCACTTTGCCAACTGTGGAGATGGAAAAAATTATTCCCGGAATTCCATGGCAACTATTTCCGAATTTCCCATGTTTGTTCAAATGATAAATGTAAAACCATCATCTATTTTTAAGCTCTTGGAGCCTTATTGACTCAAAAGAACAGGAAAACCCTGTCAGGACAATTCTGTTTTATGAAAAAGTAAGGGTGGGGACTTTTGCTTTTCTTTAAATAGTCTAAAAGTTTAAGGTTGTTTTTTTACACAAGAACTGTGCAGTTAATTGGAATTGAATGGCCTTGCCTTCCTCGTAAATGAAGCCCATTCCTAAGATTGAGATGATCAATCTTAATCACAGGAAGTCCCTGAGGCAAGGATATGCGTTAAAGTATAAGTAAAGGGTTGGGAAAAACCATGCCATCCCAGTGGGCAGGGGACCATAAAGGGAACGAGGCCCTCTCTTCTGGAGGGATGTATATTTTAATATTCATAAAGACTCTTGCATCCCATTCTGCATTACATCCCTCCTTCTCCACTTAAGCCTAGCATTTGTGGATCTAGCTGCTGTGTAGTGTCAGTTATCCAGATGGCACAGCCCTGTTGGTTATGAGGACACAGAGATGGGTAAAACTCTGCTCCTTGCGTTAAGAAGCCATGTAATACAAGTTTAAGCACCCTCCATTATGTGCAATCTGTATGTACCTTTTTCAAGTCATGTGGGTGTGGGAAGCTAATTGAAATGACTTCAGACAACATCAGGCTTTGAAAGAAGTTCAGGAGCTATCATGTTGACCGCTACTCCATGTGTGGTCCCTGGGGTTGACAGCACACATCACCTGGAAGCTTGTTAGAAAGTTTAGAATCCTTGGCTTCACCCTATATTCACTCAGCTAGAAACTGTGTAATAAGATCCCCAGGCAATTCCTGTAAACATTAAACATAAACATTGGAAGTCCTGATCAATCCACTGATACCTTGAATTGGTTCTGTGTTTACAAACACAAAGGATTGCAATTCTGTGATCAATGTATTTTCAACTGATGACCTGCTCCTGTCTCTCACTCAATGCCACGGCTAGTCGGGCAGGCACAGCCTTGCCTGGATTTCAGAACAAAGGATGAATCATTTGGAGCAATTCCTGAGTTCTTAGACGTTTAGAAAGAAAGGGAAAAAGAGGGGGAAAGGATGGGAGGAAAAAAAAAAAAGAAATCTGTTATAATTCACTCCCTACTATTGCATAGATTTTTGTGGAACACAGAAAATTATGATTCCTCTCATATCAACAGATACGTATCTTTCTAAACAAATGTGAGAGGTGGTACTACAGTGAATTCTATTCTTGTTCCTGATCATTCCCTCCCCACTTCCTTTAGGAGGCTTATACAGGACTGAGTGCCTTCCTGGAGGAGAAGTTTACCCATCATCGATGTCAGGCTTGGCCACGTGATGTGGTTTGAAGTCAGGTTTTGCCCAAGAAGGTGTGCTTTGAGCAGGTACTCCTGAGTTTTGGCCCATCATCTTACTCTTTCCCTCTGTTTTGAGCAGAGAGGGTCTCCTCTCTTACTTCAGATTATGGAATAAAGAAGACACAGGGAGGAAAAGCAACACTGCCACCAATATGTAATATGAGTGAGAAATAAGCCTTTGTTGTTGTAAGCAACTGAATTTGGGAGGGGGGGCTGTTTAATGTAGGGAAGGCTGAATCATGCACATGGGCATGTGTGTCTTCTGGCATCAAAGATTATCCTAACCATATTTAGAAGGCAAATCTGGAAAGGTCTTTAGAAATCTAGATGAAGAAATAATGCTCGATGTAAAACATTTTCTGTACTATCAACATTAGTCATGTAGAGATTAATTATGAGAAAAACAAAGTGCAAATAATTTTATTTTGAGGTTCCATAAAACCAAATGAAGGTCCAATGCATCCCCCTAACTCTGGATATCCAGATAACTCAATTAAAATTCAGAATGCAGATGTCTGCATGACTACAATGCACCTCAGGTGGCTGAGCTATGTTTATTTTTCAGGCTGTGAAATATGTCAGTCATTTTAGTGCCATTTTGCCACCGCCCCCCCCCGAATTATAATGGTTTTACATTTAATGTATTTCCTTTCAATTAAATGTGTCAAGATTACCCTCGAAATAGCTAAAATTTTTCTTTCATTTGGCATAAGAACACAATCAAAATATTAAGAGAGGATGGCATTTTTTAAAAAAGGTTGAATAAATAATTTGTAATTTCTTGAGTAAAAATTAAATGAGTAGCATCTACTTTTATATTTGTCAGGAATTTCTAAGGTTAGCCTTATACACAAATTGATGCTAAATAGGATTCCAAATTCCATTGCTGGTAGAGACAATGGCTCATATTTTTATGCACTTTTACTAAATTAGCATAGTGGAACATAAATAATATTTGAGTTTTTTCAGTAACCCTTCACAGAGATAGGAGACAATTTATTATCTCTCTACGCAGAGGAGAACTCAGAGATTCTTAGTGTCCATGGGAAAACCACAGTTGCACCGCTAGTGCAGTACACAGAACGGTAACTCATAAATTCATTCTGGATGCTGTTCCATACACAAGAGACCTTCCAAAGCTGCCAACCAGTGTACTTCTCGTGTTGAAACAAACTGGTAAGCTTAAAGAAATTGTGTACTATTTGTAATTTCTTGATTTGTTTTTGGTTTTTCTCTACTCCTTCCCTCTCTCCTTACCCCTGTATTTTATAATTCCCAATTATCTAAAGGCTTGGGCATATTAACCACTCTTATAAAATGAACTCCCTGGACAACTTAATTAACCAGTCACAGAAAACAGGTCTTTGGTGCAGCGTCTCTCTTAACAGCACTGTTCTCTCAGGTCTTGTCTTAAGTATCAGAGTCCCTCCTCCCCCAAAGAAATTACAAATACATACTCAGACATCTGGAATTCATTGACTGAGGCTGACCTCGTGACCTCACAAAGCCTCATTTGTTAGATGCTGGTGGTTTTCATTTTTTCACATGTATATACATGGCTTAAACACAAAGCACCCTGAGTTTCACTCCTTTTAGTCAAAGAAGAATGAATGAATGAATGAATGAATGAATGAGTTGAATGAATAAATAGAATTATTAGCTACTTGGGCCTGGTATAATTCCCGAGTGGACTATAGTTGAATGAAGATTCGACTATAGTTGAATGTTTTATGTCTACAACATTGCTTTCAATCTTCCATTCTCCACTAGTCTCTATTAAAGACAAGATATTATGCCTAATTAAGGCATTTTGTTAATTCAATGATGGTTGGATTTTTGGAGTCCTAACTCCTGCAAACTAGTGGCCCTTGAATACGGTCAGGCACAAGATTTTTGTCTTGTTTTTGCCTTCTTCCAAGTTGAGGATAGAACATAAAATAAGGACATAAAATTTTTAGATAGTAGAGGTGAATTCTTTCACAGACATCCAGTGATTTCATAGCCACAGAATGTTTGCCCTTCATATCAAATATTTTGCAACAAAAGACTAGGAAAAAAAAAGAAGCCCAAGAAATAAGTTCCTCTGAGAACAGTAACTACCACAATATCTTGAAACCCCATCTATTCTACTTTGTTCCTTCATGTTCTGGTTACAAAAAGAGTCTTGGTTCTAACCAAATTACTTTCTAGGTTATTAACTTTTTGGTTAGTAAAAAAAAAAAAATTCTGAGTACCTACTATGTACAGAATGTGTAGGCAGGTATTATGGAAGGTTTGAGGATGTACAACACTGATTCCTTCCTTGAAGAAGCTTATCAATAAGTTAGAAATGCTGTTCCAGGCATGGAAAGTAAAGTAAAAAATGGGAGGCATAATCCATGAGAGCTAATTAGTTTACAGACATTATGAGCCACAGGTGTTCAGAGAGGTAAGACTCACGAGTGCTGGAATGGTCAGGGCGAGTTCCAAAGAAAGATTGTCTTGGCTCTAATAAAACAAGCAACTCAATTTTAAAAATGGGCAGAGAATCTGAATAGACACCTCACCAAAGATATACAGATGGCAAATAAGCAAATGAAAAGATGTTCAAGATGACACATCATTAGGGAAATGCAAATTAAAACAATGCTATACCACTACACATCTATTAGGTGGCCAAATTGAAATCACCAATGCTGACAAGAGTGTGAAACAACAGAAACTCTTGTTCATTTCTGGTGGGAATGTAACATGGTACAATCGCTTTGGAAGACAGCTTGGCAGTTTCCTACAAAACCAAATATACTTTTACCATATGATCCAACATGCACATTCCTTTCAACCTCAAAGGGCTGAAAAGTTACGTACACACATGCTTATTTATAGCAACTTTATTCATAGTTGCCAAACTCAGAAGCATGAAAGATGCCCCTCAATCGGTGAATAGATAAGCAAACTGTGATACACTGGGAGAGTATTTGATGCTAAAAGGAAGTGGAAAGACATGAAGGAATCTTAAGAATATATTTCTAAGTGAAAGAAGCCAATCTGAAAAGGCTGCTTACCCTGTGACTCCAATTCTATAACCTTCTGGAAAAGGTACAACTCTGGTGGCAGTAAAGATCAGTGGCTACAAAGGGTTCTGGAGGAGAAAGGGAGGGGGAAATAGGTGGAGCGAGGGGACTGATGGGCAGTGAAACTATTCTCTCTGATTCAAGAATGATGGACATATATCATTATGCATTTGTCAAGATCTAGAGAATGTGCAACACAGTGAATGCTATTGTAGACTATGGATTTTAGTTAAAAATAATGCATCGATATTGGTTAGCCAATTAAAACAAATGTACCACATTAATAAAAGATGTAAATTGTAGGTGGAACTGGATGCAGAGAGTGTGTATGGGGGGGGGGGGACTCTGCATTTTCTGATCAATTTTTCTGTAAAGCTAAACTTCTCTAAAAAAATAAGGTCTATTAATTTTTTTAAGAATCATGTATTTATTTTGAAGTGGCCTTGGCTGAGTTAGGATTCCTACAGGCTCGAGGGCCCAGGTCAGGAGGTTTACACAAAGGATGCAACAGAACCCAAAAACATAAAGACAAAAAGGATAAATCTTCAATGGGTCAGAGACCAGAAAGCCTCAGCAGACTGTCAGGTCTGCTGTTCCTCGGCCCTGCAGCTCTGAGTCTAGAGCCTCAATTTTGGCATCAAAAAAACTGCATTTGAATCCCAGTTCTGTCGATTGAGGACTATGTGAGCTTCATTAAATAAACCCCCTAAGCGTTCTGAACTTCTGTTGCATCAGTCGCAACATGGGGAAAATAACACATACAGGATTGTGGGAAGGCGCAAATGAAATAATGCACATGAAATTTCCTTGTGAATTCTGAAGTGCTCTAGAAACATTAGTAGTTACTATCACAGAAGAGAAAATGTCCCACTGCTTTTATTGCTTTTATGGTGACCTGTTCTTGGCAAATGACTGCCACCTGAGAGCAGATCTGTCTTGTTGGAATAGAGTCACCTCAGTCTACACCTGTTATCTTACACTGAAGCTTCTCCTAAGTGTCATCTTTGCTGTTTATTTGTATATTTGGCCAGCCTCTCGATGACACACCAAGTCCTGGATGGAATCAGATGTTCAAAGAGTCGCAGTTTTAAGACCCGGAAATCTGCGATGGTGTGAACAGCACCTGGAGGAGGGCAAGTCAGGGATGACAGTCTTTGAATTTGATGATTATCTTCTGCTTACTTTCTACTTCTTTTTCCACGACGCTGTGCTCTCTACCCCAATCTCCCCTCTTGCAGTGATTTTGTGACATCTTCTGCTCAGAAGCTCTATTAAAGAGAGAATCAAGTTAAAAGGCAGCTAGAGACTACTCTGGGGTCGGTTTTTACTGGTCATCTGCTCTTGTGACTGAGGAGCATCACATCAGGCAAAGGAGTTCAAACTTTACCACAAACACTTTGCCTCAAAAAAATGTAGCATGCCTACTATGTGAAAAACCAGACAGTGTGTATCATTCAGAAAGGGACGTAAAGTTGTAGAGCTCTCCTTTATAGAGTATCTCTTTTAATCTCCACTGACCTTTTGTGAAGTGTGCCTTATTACCAATCACATTTTACAGATAATGACACAGGCTCAGGGATTTTAAGTGACTTGTCCCAAGCTCAGACTCATTCCCAGAAGAAGCAAAGCTCGATTCCACTTCTGCTGGCTCTGAGCCCAATGTCATGTCTGCCGTAGTCATTCTCTGCTACTCCCCTTCCAATAGACACTATGATGCTATAGTTGTGACAGTCACTTAAGGATAAAAAAATCCAGCCAAATGAATGGGATATTCTTGTGCCTATGGAGTCAGGAGTTCTTGAGTGTTTTCATTCAACAGAATACAAACATTTAAGGAGATCTAGTGTATACCAAACTCATGGGCACCATCATTTTAATGACAAATAAAACATGTTCCCTGCTATCAAGAGATTTCCAATCTCATGGGAGAGACAAATCTCATGGGAGAGACAAACATGTCTCTCATATGTCACTATAGAGCACAGCTTTTGTGACTGAGGTACCCAGGGAACATAGTGGGCAAGGATAAACCAGAGACAGATGGAAATGATGATCTATAAGAGACGAGGGGAATGCGGTTGAGGAGACAAGGGTAGATAGGAGAATTGTCTGAGCATGTGCTTATGTGGTATTGACCTTTAAACAATGTGAATGGTTTACATATTACAAAATTAAACTGAATTAAGACAAAAAAAAACTATCGTGGGGGCACAAAGGAATGAGACACTCAAATCTCCTGGGAGTTGAGAAGAGGTCATAAAAAACTTCACAGAAGAAGTTAACTTTGAAGTGAATGCTTTATTATCCATCATTTTTTACTTGTTTGCATATAACTTAGCTTAGTCTAAAAAGCTGAGTCAATGCATGAATGCTTCAACTGAGATCATCGTGAATTTTTGGTCTTCAATCGCAGATAGTGGCACTAGCTGTACAACCCATCCAGCGGGGTGGGGGGGGGGGCGGACGGGGACACAGCTACATGAGAAAGGGCAAGGCATAGGGTAAAGAGGCAGCACATGAGTTGCTTTGGAGGTGATTAATAGAGTAGCTCCTGGGAATCTGACCTCTCCGAGCACCATTTATAAACTGAGGAAGACTTAGTGGCTGACTTCACAGTCACCTTTCTACTAGGATTCCACACAGAATGGCCAGTGGCCCATTGCCCACACTATGGGTTTATTTTCTTGGGCTATCATTTTAAAGAGTTGCTCTTAAGTCAACAAATGGCCACCCTTCACAATTAGAATACAAACCTAGACTGTGAAAGTTACTAATTGTTCTTCACTGCTGTGGTCATTTAACCATAAAATATTCACAACCAAAGTCTAGTAACCCCTGGCCCTTCATTCTCATGGGAAGGGAAGAGAATTGCTCTGAAGGATGACCTTCCCACGTGGGTCAACAAGAGCTGCAACTGGTTCTAAGGAGGGTGTCTTATTGCTGTCAAGTTGACCGGAGTTGTCACACGTGAAGCCTGCTGTCACTGCATCTTGCTCAGAACCAGCCCCTTAGCTTGCTGAGTCAAGCTGTGCTGACTCTTCGTGATAGAATTTTAATGTGAGGGATGACAGAGGCCTTGGAGTTAATGTGTGCATGGAGGTGACAGTTTTGAATGTCAGCCAAAACACAAAGGCCTGTCTGACATTAATTTTGGGGGGTGGCAGGAAGTCATAGGAAGATGGAGAGAAATAATATGATGGAGAATTGAGATTGGTTGAGTCAAATCTACTACCATCTGCTGCAATGAAAGAATCATTCTGTACAGACACAGAATATCTGTGCTTGGGAGGTAAAAGGAGCGTTGGCCTCATCAGATAATTCTGTTGTTTTAATTTTTGATCAACCTCCTATACAATTTGCCACTTTTAGAGCTCTGTGATCCCATTTTCCTTGGTAAAACGGAGTTGCAAAATTAGACATGGGTCTCCTGATATGATCTAGAATTCAATCATTTAAGGGGGGAATACTTAATTTTTCTGGTGATAAATGAGCCAAACTATATTTATTCATCTTAATTTTCCTTTTACATTGTCATTTATTAAAAACTCTCAACATTTCCCCATTAGCTAGAGGACTACATTGAAATCTTTAATCTTTCTATGGCGGATAGAATAATGCCCTTTCGAAGATGTCCACATCCTATTGCCAATAACCTGTGAATGTGTTATGTAACATGCCAAAGGGAAATTAGGGTAGCAGATAGAATTTAGGTTGTTAGAATTGGCTGACTTTATGGTAGACAATCTGGATAGTCTTGCGGGGGTGGTCAGTGACATCACAAGTGTCCTTGAAAGTGGAAACAGAGACAGAAATCAGAGTCAGAGTGACATATAAGAAGGACTCAACTAGCCGTTGCTAGCTTTGAAGGTGGGAGGGGGCTATGAGTCAAGGAATGTGGGCAGCGTCTAGGGGCTAGAAAGACAAAGAAACAGATTCTCCTTTGTAGCATCCAGAAGAAACACAACCTTGTCAATACTTTAATTTTAGCCCATTCATATCAGACTTTTGACATACAGAACAGTAAGATAATCTTTGTGTGTTATCTTAAGTCATTATATTTGTGGTCATTTGCAACAGCAATGGGAAACTAGTATCTTTAAGGCCTCTGGCAGTGTTATCCTGTTTTGTCCTCAACTTCCCTGGATGAACCCTGCCTCTGAACTCTGAACACTGACTTCCAAACGCACTTAGTACTGTGCAAGCATGGTTATCGCATTTCCCGGAGTCTGAAGTTAAGCACAGGTTGTTGGAGGGTTGGTGACAACTAGGCAGGTCCCACTGTGGGAGGGTGGCTAGTGCCAGGACTGAAGGATAGGTCCTGGGGCTGGTTATGGTGAGGCCTGCTCCTTAATATAGGTTGAAAGAAAAAGTAAGAGGGGAGCATCTGGGTCAGTGCTCTTGAGAAAAGGCAGAAGTCAGGGAGGAAAAAAAAAATGCTTTGAAGGCAGAATCCAAAGACCAGTCATAGAATCACTAGCATGCATCAGGATCAAGATTCTGGGGCCCCTGGGTGGCTCAGTGGTTGGCCATCTGCCTTTGGCTCAGGGTGTGATCCCAGAGTCCCTGGATCAAGTCTCACAGAGGGAGCCTGCTTCTCCCTCTGCCTGTGTCTCTGCCTCTCTCTCTCTCTCTCTGTGTCTCTCATTAATAAATAAATAAAATCTTAAAAAAAAAAAAAAAGAGCGATTCTGAGGCCAGGTGCCAAGAGAAAAAAAGCAGGAGATAAACGAGATATGTCTTGGGAAATCAGTGTCCACAGTTCTCAAGGGCTCTATGACCCATTTTGTGGTGGGCTGGTGTGTAGAATTACTATGTGTGGACCCAAAGGTGATGTTCACGCATAGCTATGAGCAGACTCCATATCTTCAACCAACCCGTCTTATCCATCATTCAAAGCCTAGCTTATCTCCAACCTCCTTTACAATGCTGTTCTTGAATATTCCAGCCCCACTTACATTCTCTTCCTCTGAAGTCTTAGCATTTACCCCGGATAGCCTCCCTCATCTGGTAATTGCAATTCACAGCCTCATATTTTTAATTAAATGAAGCAATCATATGGACAATTGTAAAAATTCACGTAATGCGGTTAGGTTTAAAGCCGACTTTTGGAATGATTCAGAATCGTACCACCCAAAGATAACCATGGCTATAGTTTGGTATTTAGCTCTCCAGACTGATAATCTTTGTTTCTTGCAATATTTTTCAAACACATATGCACTTATATTTCATCTACATTCTCCACAATGAAACATGTAGCAGAAAATTCTACATGATATAAATTATTTATATCAAGTTTTTTTTTTTTTACATATTAACTTGCATCTAAGTCGTTTGACATTCACCATACCCATTCTGTTATTCTGGCATTTAAACATTTAATCTGTACACATCTTTGCAATGCAGTCAAGTTGGAAGTACCCTGAGGTAAGGGAGCAAAATTTTATATTTTCTGTCCCCACTGATGCCTAGCATAGTATGTGGTATATTTTAGGGACTACATAAATCTATACCAATTGATGGATGAAAAATTTGTGACCTGAAGATCCTGGAAAAACTTCCTCCCTACAGACAGGTAGTATTTGTTATTGATATGCTTTCATATTTTACCAAGGAAGTCCAGTAATTATTTCCATACGGAGAATTTTTAAAAAGTTGCACCAGGCTGCTCTTTCCACAGTGGCCAGGTTATTATAAAAGCAGAGATTTGTCAATTAGCATCAGAATTACTTGTTAAAATGGGAAAGGAGATAAACAGAGATAGGGTCCTTGTTAACTCATTAATATTCCCTATAATGAAAAATGTTGCAGGGAAGAAATAGCCATGGTAATACGTGTAATCAATCTAGCTGAGGGAAAGCGATGCAGTTTGTTATCTTTACAGAGTTGCTCTGTTCCCTAGTCAGCTAGTTGGCATATTTATCAAATGCCCAGTTGGGACATAATCGTGACTATTTCTCTGCACTGTGCGCTACTTGTGCTTCTTTCATTCATGCATTCATTCATTTATTAACTACTCATTCTTTAACATGCATTTTTTTCTGTGCCTGTTACGTGCAAATCCCGATGATAGGTGCTGGAATAATAAAGATGGGCGAGACAGTTTTAACCTCAAGACATTGTCAGTGAAGGGGAAAAGAGACAATTATAAAATGGATTTTGATGAGATATGCACAAGCAAAGGGCTAACTTCTACCAGCCAAGAGTTTAAAGTTGAATAGCAAAGAGAATACTGTAAAGTGCAGTCTTCCCTTCTGACTGTGATGTTATGACCATAAATGACTGGTTTTGGCAGAAACAAAATCCCAAACTGGGCTCAGTGGTTAACAAGACTGGAATGTTAAGGTGCAATCTTTGTCCATGACTCAGGAGATACCAGAACAGCAGCAAGGTAAGTCGCAAACATTCATGTGTAAAAGGCACGGCTTTAGTTTGCTAGGGTGGCCATAAGAAAGCACCCCAGACTGGCTGGCTTAAGGAATAGAAATTTGTGTATTTGTTTGTTTGTTAATTAATTACAATCTGGAGACTGGGAGTCCAGAACCAAGACATTGCAGGGTTGTTTTCTTCCAAAAGCTTCTCTCCTTGGCTTGTGGGTGGCTGTCTTCCCCTTTTGGCTTCACAGGCTCATCACTCTGTGTATGTCGGTGTTGTAATTTCTTATAAGGGTGCCAGTCATATTGGATTAGGGCCCACACAGATGACCTTGCTTTAATTTAATTACCTCTTTGAATACTCTATCTTCAAATTCCGAGGTGCTAGGGGTTAGGGCTTCAACATATAAATTTTGGAAGGTCACACAACTCAGCCCATAATAGGTACCAAGCTGGGTCTAGCAGAGTCAGAAATCCTAAATCCTAAAATGAAAGCAACTGAATTCAGACAGAGTAGCCAGCTGAGCCTTTTTGAGGTGGAGCTTGGTTAAGCTGCACTCCACTTTATAATTTGCTTGCATGAGTGTCTATTAGTGCAACATAGTGTATTATTGATTTGGCTTTTAAAGTTGCTTTAAAAATTCCTTGAGGCCTCTGCCCACTGAAGGCAACCATGTATTCCAGGAGTTGGGGAGCTTGGGGAGGGGCCAGAGAGAGACACCTTACCACAGTCCCTGTGACTGGAATTTGATGGATTATTTAAGCCATTTCCAACTCCAAGGAGATACTCTCACTGAAATTTTACAATACTCTTGTATCAGTACCCCAGGCATATGGAAATTATTATTTCAGGTAGGATATTTCAAGTGAAATAATAGAAAACCAAGTTAAAAGATTAAGGTAGGGCTTCTAAATTTTTCTAGTAGTAAGATTCGCTGCTTAAAAATCAATTTTCTAGCCTCTTCTCTTGGATGTTCTGATTCTAGGGCTTGGGTTAGGACCTGAGAATCCATACTTTTAAAAATGGCACCATAGGGACACCTGGGTGTCTCAGTGGTTGAGCATCTGCCTTCAGCTCAGGTCATGATCCCGGGGTCCTGAGATCAAGTACCACACCGGCAGGGAGCCTGTTTCTCCCTCTGCCTCTGTCTCTGCCTCTCTTTGTCTCTCATGAATCAATAAATAAAACCTTTTAAAAAATGGCACCATAGATGTTTCTTCTATTCATAAAAATTTGGGAAACAAATGGAATCAATGATATCACTTTGAATCCAAGCAGCTCTATCTACTTATCTACATCATTTATGTGCCTATCATTAGCGTAGCCATGACACTCAGTCACAAAACGGCTGCTGTAGTCCTGGGACTCACATTTAACAGCAGCAGAAGAACCATGTTTTGTGGTATGTTGCTTCAGCTAGAAGGAAAGAAGAAAAGAAAGGAAGAAAGAAGGGAGGGATGGAGGAAGAAGACTAATTGAGAAGTTTCTCAGGGTATCTCTCCTGTCATCCTTATTGCATACCTACCTTAAAATTATGGAGAATGAAATTGCCATGTTTGGCTCAGATTATTCAGGACTCACCACCAAACAGGGGAGTTCACTTTGTTTAAGCATGTTATCTTCCTTGTTAGAAATAACAAGGAAGAGTGATAGAGAAGTTGTGAGCAAACCATTGAATCTCTTACAAGTATATACAGGCAAATACAATAATTTTACCAATCAAGATAAAATTAGAATTAGATAATTAGGCTTGCAAAGAAACAAATGATATTTGCCATGCTTTTCTGGGACAGACATTGTGTTCTAAGGCTTTATGTAGATTAAGGCTTTTAGGCCTAACAATATACTAATGTAAGTACTGTTCTTATTCCTGCTTTACAGATGAAGAAACTGAAGCATAGAGACTTTAATTAGCTTATGTAAGGTCACATAGCTATTATGACTTGAACACTGGGATTCAGGGCTCCAGGACTACACTCTAAATAATAGCTGATTCTGCATGAACAGATAATAAAGCTTCACCCCACAAATACTTATAGCGCTTGTGTGGAGACTGGTGAAGGGAGCTTGGTGATTGGTTGCATGGTTGATTCTGCTGTCTATTCAACAAGCACAAATTAAGCATCTTCTATCTGCAGAGGACTATACCAGGAATTATGAAATCTCAAAAATAAATAAGTAGTGATACAATTCTACTCATGGAGGAAATAGGCATACAATTTAATTTTAGTATGATATAAATAAAGTAAAGTATAATGTAGGAAATACTTAACAAAGCCCAAGGAACATGCTGTTGGACTGAAGATAAAAGGCAGCTTAATCCCTACTGAAGGATCACAGAGGATTCATAAAGAAAGATTTTGTTAGGTCTGTATTCACACAGACAGGAGGACATTCTAGGCTGAAAAGAGGTACGGAATCATGGAACTGAGTGCAGGTCATGTTGAGTGGACTGCTCTGTCAGTGGTCTAGTGTGGCAAGAATATAGGAGACTTTGAGATCTCCTGGAAAATGAGAATGTGAAGATGTTAAATCTAAAGGAGATGCCATGTTGCATGTGAAATTCTCTATACCTGGAGAACCTTAAGATTAGTAGGCAGGGTAGTTATTAAGATGATGGTTGATTTATTTGACTCTCAATTTCAATCTTTTGATAGAAAGAGAAAGTGTTCTCTGCCCTCGTCTACTTAAATAATCAATCCCCCACCACAGAGTCCATTTTAATCTTTTCCTTGCTCATTCGGCTTTCGTCAAAATCTGTCTTTCACTCTTCTTACACTATTGAGTGACTATTCCATCTTTTCAGCTAGATTGGAATCTCATAGAAGACAGATTGCATTTTCAAGTATTTTTGGAATCACCCACAATGCCTGATGCAGTTTTGTGTTAGTATCCAATCAATCCCAACGAATAATGACCCAATGGAGCAAGGCACAAGGGAGCTTTCAGATGTTTAGTTGTCTTTTGTACAGGTAGTTTTAGAGTGTTTCTTAGCTCTCACCTGAAAAGCTGCTTATGGGGGAGTCTCACTTCCTATGAAATGACATATCTGCTGACTTTCCCCTTTTCTCCTTAAGTCAGGTACGAAGAGGGCTAGGAAGACTTTCTAGCCCCTTGCTGACAATCTAGGGCACCTGTCAATACTTTGGATCTCTTCTTCCATGACTCATGATCTATTACCATTCTCACACCTGTTGCCCAAATATCCTTCCTTTGGGATCTGTCCCATGAGCAGGCCTGGCTGTGCAGCAACTCCCAAAGCAGTTGCTTCTTTGTAGGCCTTCCTGCTGGCTTTCCTGCCAGGGGGCTCCAGCCCCCTAATCCAGATGTGTACATTCAGCTGTTTCTTTCTCATGACCACATTTTCTTATCGGTGTTGAAATTAATGAGGAATTTTTTTTTCTCAGACACTTCATACCATTATTTTTATTCCATGACCTTGACCTGTAGTTTTTCCTTTCAGAAAACAAAACAAAACAAAACAAAAACAGAAATAAAAATCTTCCCTGAGATGGCTCTTTGTGACCCCCTGGTTATAAAATAGAAAAGATATTCTAGGACCTATAGGCTCCCTCATTGGATGCTCTTTGGTTGTTGGGCCTGACCCAAGAAGGTCTTCATTGACATTAAGGAAGTAAATAACATGATAAAGCTTTTGATTATCACACAGAAAATTTCTTTATTTATAATAAACATTCATTTATTTCATACCTGAAAATGTTTTTTCAGATTAGTACCAACAATAAGCTTAGTGGAAGGGGATTAGGATAAAACTTTTCCAGTATTTTCCTAGAAAACTCAATTGGTAGAAATTCGTAGAGGTCTATTTTCTTGTACGCTTTGTGAAAGCAGGGACTATCCATTTGCTGTAAATTTACTATTGTATTCTCAGAATCTAAGCACTTGCAAAAAGATAGGTCAGGTGTATAACAACCTAGAATTTAATCTATTTCTTCTCACTCTTGCTTCTTTTTTTATATAAATTTATGTTTATTGGTGTTCAATTTGCCAACATATAGAATAACACCCAGTGCTCATCCCATCAAATGCCCCCTCAGTGCCCAACACCCAGTCATCCCCACCCCCCACCCACCTCCCCTTCCACTACCCCTAGTTCATTTCCCAGAGTTAGGAGTCTCTCATGTTCTGTCTCCCTTTCTGATATTTCCCACTCATTTTTTATCCTTTCCCCTTTATTCCCTTTCACTATTTTTTACAGTCCCCAAATGAATGAGACCATATAATGTTTGTCCTTCTCCGATTGACTTATTTCAGTCAGCATAATACCCTCCAGTTCCATCCACGTCGAAGCAAATGGTGGGTATTTATCATTTCTAATGGCTGAGGAATATTCCATTGTATACATAGACCACATCTTCTTTATCCATCATCTTTTGATGGACACCGAGGCTCCTTCCACAGTTTGGCTATTGTGGACATTGCTGCTATAAACATCGGGGTGCAGGTGTCCCGGCATTTCACTGAATCGGTATCTTTGGGGTAAATCCCCAGCAGTGCAATTGCTGGGTCGTAGGGCAGGTCTATTTTTTGACTCTTTGAGGAACCTCCACACAGTTTTCCAGAGTGGCTGCACCAGTTCACATTCCCACCAACAGTGCAGGAATGTTCCCCTTTCTCCACATCCTCTCCAACATGTGTGGTTTCCTGCCTTGTTAATTTTCCCCATTCTCACTGGTGTGAGGTGGGATCTCATTGTGGTTTTGATTT
Organism: Canis aureus; assembly: GCF_053574225.1. Classification (NCBI taxonomy): domain Eukaryota; kingdom Metazoa; phylum Chordata; class Mammalia; order Carnivora; family Canidae; genus Canis; species Canis aureus. The sequence continues at coordinate 4,646,668 of NC_135648.1, forward strand.
GTATTTCCCTGATGGCCAGTGATGCGGAGCATTTTCTCACGTGCTTGTTGGCCATGTCTATGTCTTCCTCTGTGTCACTCTTGCTTCTGTGATGGGTATTACCAATCCATTATAGCAGTCTTTGCTATAGAGTTGGTGCCTCTCAACACTGCCCCAGGAAGCTTCTGCAAATTGATTGGAGTTGGCAAGAAACCAGAAGCCTATTTACCATTCTCATAGTTAGCACTCAATAAATATTTCTCAATGACTGAAAGAATATTCTCCCCTTTGCATGACCCATTCAGCATCATCTCTGATAAATTACCATCCTGCTTCTGTTTAAACACCTCCACATGATGGCAAATACGTTATTTCTTAAGACAGGTTTTCCCACTGTGATATAAATTAAACAGAAAGTTCTTTGTATTTTGAAAAATCCTTTCTCTGTTAATTTATTAACCCTTTTTAAACTAATATACTAATATAAAGAATAATTGTTGTAATTGTTTCATACTTGTTTAAAGACTGGTCCCTACTGAGATACCATTCTATAAGGGGCAGCCTTCTCTGTTCTTCTCAATAACTCCTTCTATAGTGATCACGATCAGTTCCAAGCAATTTGAGTTCTTCTCTTTAATCATGTCTCAATTAAAACTTTAATGACAACAACACATACACATGCACAGACACTAAAAAGTGAAAAAAAAACAATATGAAATAAAATATATAGCCATTCAAAAAGCATACACATATACAAATGTCATGAGGATCTAGTGTTAAGTACCTAATATCTACACCTTGGTTTAGGTGAAGTACTCAGCCACAGTGTGTGGTGTATGGTGCTACGCCTTTGCACAGCCTCTATTCTTTTTTTTATATATAAATTTATTTTTTATTGGTGTTCAATTTGCCAACATATAGAATAACACCCAGTGCTCATCCCATCAAGTGCCCCCCTCAGTGCCCATCACTCCAGTTCCATCCATGTGGAAGCAAATGGTGGGTATTTGTCGTTTCTAATGCACAGCCTCTACTCTTGATCATCTTCTTTTGTCACCCTCCTGGTTAGTGTTACCTAGAGTTGTCATTATTAGTTCACATCCTACTCAGAGATGCTAAGTATCATAAATATTCAGTCTCTGTGTCAGCAATTGCTGCAAGTTCTATCTTTATAGACCATGTGTCCTGACTACAAGGAGTGTATCAACAGCATTTCCATAGATAATGTGTTCTCCATTTCTGTTTTGAATTGTTGTCGCTCAGCTCTGCATGGCTGGCTCTCTTTGGGCCACGAGAATACTGTTGCAATGACAAGGACATTTTAGAGTGCCCTGTCTTCTTGTGGAGAAAAGAAATAAGTCTGTGTTAAATACTGCCTGGAAGACCCCTCTGTTAATCAAAAGGGCTTTCTTCTTTGTTATCTTTCTCTTCGTGAAAATGACTCTAGTGAAGAGTCTTTGGGAATGGGAGGAATGAGCCAAACTGCAGCTCTAGGTTTGAAAATGTTTCATGCTTCTGTGAGTTGGTTATATATTCTTCCTTTCATCAAAGTGCTTTTATTGAGCTTATCCCTCTTTACCTGTGTGGCATGGCTAATGGAGAAGGGCAGGAATTTAGCTATCCATTCCCTGTTAGTGAAGAGAAATAAAAATCGATTTTTGTGCATTGATCTTGTATCCTGAAACCATGCTAACTCATTTATTATTTCTACTAGTTTTTAATGTATTCCTTAGCATTTTCTCTATACTAGATCATGTTGTATGAAAACAGAGATAGTTTTAAATTTTACTCTTCAACCTGAATGATTTTTATTTCTTTTTCTTGCCTATCATCCTGGTTAGAACCTAGAACCTAGTGCGGTGTTAAATAGAAGTGACAAGAGTGCACATCCTTCTCACCTGCCTGTTCTCAGGGGAAAGCATTCAGTCTTTTACAGATAGGACTGTGGCTAGGATGCTGGCTATGGGTTTTGTTGATGTTCTTTATCTGGCTCAGGAAGTTCTCTTCTACTACTAGCTTGTTAAGGGATTTTTGTTGTTGTTTGTTTTTGTTTTTCTTAATCATGAAAGGCTCATGGATTTTGTCAAATGCTTTTTTTGTTCAACTTTTGAGGTGATCATGTGGTTTTTGTTTTTTATCCTATTGGTAATGTGCATTAAGTTAATTGATTTTCAGATATTAAACCAACCTTATATTTGTGGGAGAGACCCCCTTTGGTCATTATATATAATCCTTTTTTTTAATGGGTTGCCAGATTCAGTTTGGCTCTGGGATTTTCTTCATGAAGCTTTTTAAAAATTACTAACTGAAGCTCTATTTGTTATAGATATATTCCGACTTTCTGTTTTTGTCAGCTTTGGCTGTTTGTATTGTTTAAGAATTTGTCCATCTTTTGTAAAATTAACTGATTTGTTATCATACTGTTGAATGTGGTAGTAATGTTCTTTTTTTCATTACTGATTTTAGTAATTTGAATGTTTTCTTTTTCTTGGGCAGTTTAAAGGTTTGTTTTTTTTTTTTTTTTCATTTTTTTGACTTTTCAAAGACCAACAATTATACTCTAATTGATTCTATCCAAGTGTTTTTTTTTTTTTTCTACTTCATTTATTTCTACCTTGTTCTTTATTATTTCCTTCCTTATGAAAACGTTGGGCTTAACTGGTTTTCTTTTCTTTTTTTTTTTTTTTTTTTTTTTTTGCTTTCTTAGGATATAAAACTGGGTTTTTAATTGGAGATATTTCTCATTGTTAAATTACATATCATAGCTATAAATTTCCCTCTAATCATTGCTTTCGCTGCATCTCATACATTTCAGTATACTGTACTTTCAGGTTCATTTGTCACAAGGAATTTTATAATTTCCTTTGTGATTTATTTTTTTAATCCTTTAGTTATTTAGAACTGTGCTGTTTAACTTCCACATATTTGTGAACTTCCTAAATTTCCATCTACCATTGTTTTCTCATATTTTTTCTATTGTGATCAGAAAACTTTGTATGATTTCAATTGGTCAGAATGACCTGTAGATATCTGTTATGTCTAGTTGGTTTATAGTGATGTTCAAGTCTTCTATTCCCTTGCTTATCTCACTTACTATTCTTTTGACTACTGAAAGTAAGGTATTCATGCCCGCAACTTCATTATTGAACTACCTTTTTTCCTTTAAATTCTGTCAGTGTTTGCTTCATGTATTTTGGATTTCTGTGGTTAGGTGCATATCTGTTTATAACTTCCTAATGGAGTGAGCCTTTTCTCATTATAAAATGTCCTTTTTTATCTCTAGTAATCTCTTTTGTTTTAAAGTCCATTTTGTAAAAAAAAATAATAACATCTATTTTGTGAAATATTAGTCTAGCCATTTGAGGTCTCTTAAGGGTACTATACATGTGTTCTGTATTTTCCTACTCTTTTACTTTCAAACAATTTGTATCCTCAAGTCTAAAGTGTGTCTCTAAGCCCTGATCTCTCTCAAAGAGGGCACCCAGCTCCTGTAGACCATTGTCAAGTGGGTTTGTTGGCTCCAGTATAACCAGATCTTCTGGCATTTATTTCACAAGTCAGGTTTATGTGAGAAATCTTCCAAAGTATCAGAATGTTTGAGTGCTAAACTTAACACATCTGCAAGTTACATTCATCTGTAGGCTGTTTGTATCCTTCCATGACATGAAAACATGCTGACCATTGAAAGGCTATATGGACAAGTGGGAAGAGCTTTGGAGTGTCTCCACCTGTTGAAATATCAGTTTTATCCCCTGTAGGTTCATTAAGTTTGAACAAGTTATTTAATGTCACTGAGCTTAACTTCCTTGTCTGTAAATTGGGAATAAATCATCTCTGCCTTGCAAAATTTCTAGGTTAAGTTGTATGACATATAAAAAGTATGCATGAAAGTCTAATACACAGTCTTTGCTTAACATGAGGTCACTACTACTACAGCTACTACTACTACTAGTTATTATTAGTGTAGTAGAATTTCAGGCATCAACCAATTTGAGAGGAAAGCACTCAGCAAAGGCTAAATTTCCTGCAACACTTCAAATACATAATATTTGGGGTCACCCATCTGAGTATAGGATCGTTCCTGTCTTATAGTCTGAATATGGATGTTATGGAATTCTGTGATTGCAGTTTATTGAACAGTTAAAATATATATTTCAGCAAAGAAGCTAGGTTGCTACACACATTGAAATCAACAGAGTTACATTAAAATGGTTTTTATTTTAAAAAAAATAAGGTGTCTCTTGTAAATAACCTAATACTGAGTCTTGTTTTCTATATCAAATATGATAACCTATTGATTGTAAAAATTAAAATTGTATTGTATTATTGTTATAGTTAGATTTACATCCATCACTTTGCTTTATGTCTCATGTATTTTTTTTCTCTTTTTTTTTTTCCATCCGGTGCATCCTTTGGCATAAATTAAGTAATATTTTCTAGTGTGACATTTTAATTTCCTTAATAATTTTAAAATTTTAAACATCTTTAAATGATTGCTCTAGAGCTTATAACATATTCTTAAGTTATCAATATCTACTTCACATTTAACTAAATTCTAGTGTGACATAGAAACTTGACTCATATAGCTCCATTCTCTCCTTTTTTGTGCTATTATTATACGTTATATTTATATATCCAATTATACAATGTTGTGACTATCACTGTATTTATTTTCTTTTCATTTGAAGAAGTTGAGAGTAGAAAGGAAAGAAAGCACATATTTATAGAGGGTTCTATTAGCCTTCATATTTATCACTACTTATTCCTTCATTTTTTCATTTTTCACTTACCTCCCTATGAATTTTAGTGACCATCTATTGTCATTTTCTTACTTCAATACAATTTGGTTCCCACCTATCTCCTGCATGCTGTTTTTGCTGAATATATTACATTTCTATGTGTCATAGGCCCAGCAATACAAGTGTAGGCTTATTGTTGTTTTGTGCTTGTTTGCTTATTTTTCTTTTTTTAGTGACTTGGTGGGATTAGCCAGTACCATCTATTTCCCCTGCAATTTGCAGCCTCTCTTGCTTGCCCTCAGAATTTGCAGCCTTGGCCATGTACAAAATGTTCCTGACCACGAGCAATGACTGTGGTTTTAGCCTTGCTCTCTTTGACTTTCTCTTTCTCTTATCTCCCTGTGAAAATGTGCTTGTTTTTCTATTGCATTCACCCCCAGCTGTTAGTCTCCATTAATTGCTAATTGATAGCTCCATTGTTTTCAACAATGCCCTAGAGCATAATCTTTTTCCACAGTCAGATCCAAATGAAGCCCAGTCTCACAGCAAGGGCAGACTTTGGGGCTTGCTCTAATGTTCACATGGGTACAACCTCTGCACCCTGGAAAAGGAGATGTGGGGAGTTAGGGAGCTCTTTACTGACTGCCCCACTTAGACCTTCCTTATAGTAGGAGGTGTGTGTGTATATTTGGGGCTACTAGTGCTGTCTTCATACTATGGCCACTTCCTAGTAAGAGTTTTCCACAGCCTAGAGCCAGAAGATGGAATTTGATGATGTTCATCAGCTGCCAAATCTAACCAATAGGTCTTCCACCCTAGGATAATCAGGAAAATGGGAGCTGCCACTCAGCTGCCAAGCCACTGGAACAGCTCTTTGACAACACAGAGCTGTGTAGTCAAGGAGGACTTCTCTCTTTATAGTTGGCCATGCTGGGATCCTCCCCAGGCAATGTGAATTTGGGGTGGGGAAATGACTGCAGCTTGTTTGCTTTTCGGCTTCCTCATATAGACCTTCTACGGCATAGAGTTATAGAAAATGGGGTCTACTGATGTTCACTGGCTGCCAAAAGCATCCAGATTAAGTTTTCCAACCCAGGGAGCTGAGGGAGATGGGAAATGCCACTCAGCTGCTAAATCTGTTCAAATAGTTTTTCTACAAGTCCTGGCTGAAATTATATCACCTCCCACTGTTCTTACCATATTCTCCTAGATTATTTTTGGATAAATGTTTTTCAATTTGTTGTAAACCCTTTATTCAGTTCTCAGAGATCATTCTGCTTTGATTGATTGTCTTTGCTAATGTTGACCAGTTTAGTAGATTCCCCTTTAGGGAGAGATTTCCCTAAACAACACCACTGTTCTGGAAATCTTATTTCCCATTTCTTTACTCTTTAATGCTTTCCTGAATCCTTTCTCATTTTACATCTTGTGAAAAACAATCAAATTTCTCATAAACTGTTACCCCTTCAATGAAACTCTACCTTATTAAATCACTTGTTATTTAGCAATTTGCTTAACTTGCAAAAATCTCCTTCCAGGCCACCTGGGTTGCTCAGAGGTTGAGCATCTGCCTTCGACTCATGGCTTGGTCCTGGAGTCCTGGGATCGAGTCCCAAATCAGGCTCCCCACAGGGAGGCTGCTGCTTCTTTGTCTATTTCTCTGTCCCTTTCTGGGTCTCTCATGAATAAATAAATAAAATCCTAAAAACAAAAAAAAAAAACAAAAAACAAAAAAACAAACAAAAAACCTCCTTCCTCCTGTTTTATAAATTTTAAAATTAAAAAAATATATAAAAATCTCCTTCTAAATTTACAAAATGAGAACAATAATAATAGTGTCTCACTGGGTTGTAGTGAGGATTAGCAAGATAATTCTTATAAAGCAGTTAGCATATTCCAAGTCATAGTAAGCATTTGCACTTATTAGGATTTCATAAATGTTAACTATTAACGATAGCATTATTATTAATAATAAAGGAATAAGTAGGGGTGCCTGGGTGGCTCAGTCAGTTAAGTGTCTGCCTTTGGCTCAGGTCATGATCCCAGGGTCTTGGGACTGATGCCCACATTGGGGTGCCTGCTCAGCGGGGAGTCTACTCTCCCTCTCCTTCTGCCTGCTGCTCCTCCTGCCATGCTCTCTTTCTGTCAAAAGAATAAATTCAATCTTTAAAAATATATATAAAGGAGTAAGTAAAAAGAGAAAAAAAAACCCTGCATTTATTCAAAGGTAAAAAAGGATTCCACCAGTTGAGAAATGATCATATATCACACCTCCATTCTTTAAAGGCAAGGTCTATATTTAATTACATCACAGCAGATACTCAATAAATAGTTGTTGAATTGAATTTAAAACAACTGGCATTATATGACTCGTTATATGGCTCAGCCTGCCCCAGTCTTTGTTGTGAGCACTGGGCGAGGCTCATGGAGAAGAGCTTGTGAGTGGTACAACACAAGAGCCTTGTATTGTGGCAGCCAAGAGTTTTACACTCTTCTTAAGCCCATATCTGACTGTTGACAATTGGCTAAAAAATTTAAGTTGATTTCTTCTGAACAGTTCATATGGTATTTAAGGGTTTTTTGTCTGTCCTCTGCTAGTGGGAAGCAAGTACCGAGGTTCTGACTTTCCTTGGAAGTATCTACATTTCCTTCAATGGCAAGCAAGTTAATTGTCCTGTGACCTCAGTTTTCTGGTGGATTCAAGAAAAGTCTAGATTTTGTAGATTATCTAGGTATTTCTTGTTAAGATGGAAGCAATATTCATTACCTTTTTCTACATTCTTAGTGGAAGCTGGAAGTTCCTTGTGTGGCTTTATTTCAAGTCTGGAATAAGTTGAGAATCAGTGTCAAGGAACTTTATAGTAACAATGAGTAGAGAGCTGAAGGGCTTATGCATTAAGGAAAATCACAGGATTCCTGGGCATTTTGTTCTTGTATATATAATTTTCTAAGTTGTAGTAATACGAATATGTAGATTTCCTATGTTTACTCTACAACCCTTAAACTTCATAACAATTTAAATGAAAAATATTACAATGCTCAGTTTACAGAAGTGAAAGTTCTAATTGCCTTTAAATGACCTTTTCAAGGTCAATTATAAAATAATTAGGAGGCCTAGTCTAGTGCTCAAAAAAATAGATTTTATTTTTTTATTTTTTATTTTTTAAGGTTTTATTTATTTATTCATGAGAGACACACTGGGAGAGGGAGAGACATAGGTAGAGGGAGAAGCAGGCTCCATGCAAGGAGCCTGACGTGAGACTTGATCCCGGGTCTCCAGGATCAGGCCCTGGGTTGAACTGCTGAGCCACCTGGGCTGCCCAATAGATTTTAAATAATAAACAACAGAAAGCATGAATGAGTGATGAGTTAAATAAGAACTCACTTCTTTTGCCTTCTCTGAAGGAAAATTTTTCTTAATAAGTTTAAGATATCTGTAAGATTTATAATAGAAAATTAGTACTATATAATGAGTATATAGTGCAGTGAAGTGTCTTTTTAATTTGGGGGAAAAAAGGTAGTATTTACATTTCAAGGTATTTACATATACACTCTTTAAATTAGATTTTTTTTTTTTTTTTTTTTACATTTTCTTTCAACCAGCAATCAATTTTCCACTCAGTGGCAATGTGAGTAACTCTGTCGCTGCCCTAACTCAATTATGGGAAACTATCTGCTTACATGGCTATCTCACTAAGCTACATCTTACCTAGGAGAGAAGCAATATATGATTTATCTTTGTAGCATCAGCTTCTAGAATGTGCCTAACACAAAGTAGATGCTTCATAAATGTTGTTGAAGTAAATTATGGTTCATATGTATTAAGTATATTGTAGGGATAATAAATAAATTTTAAAAAATGTTTCCTCAATGAGTAAGATATAATGTTCTGCCTGGAGGAATCTTCCTTGTTGGCTTTCACAGTGGAAGATCACCTTAATGGTAGCTTTGAACTAGAGGTAGACATGAGTTGACTAGAGGTGACACAAAGGAGAAAAGTCATTGGAGAGGCATTGGCTTCCCATAATCTTCCTTAGTCTTATTAAACATGTTTGAAAATGTTCTTTTATACTTTCTATCAGCCAAGTCTTTCTTTTCTCCACCTCTACTTTTAAGTCCCTTATATATAAAAATTCCAAAGTCAGTACTGATTGGAGCAGTTAATAAATTCCTCCAATAAATAAATTACCCTCATGCCTTATTGATATCAACTGAAAGTGATAATATCTTATTCCTCAGTCTTTTGTTTCTTGGTTTATAGGGGTGAGTTGTGTGTTATTTGGTGCTGAAAAGGGTTGGTACTTTCCCACTTAAGAATTCTTACTTGAAAAAAAAAAAATTCTTACTTGGCCTCCATCATCTGATACTAAAACTTGACCTTTTTCAATTTAGTTAATAATTGAAGCGTGTATTTTCATTTTCTTTATATTTTTAGCAGGTCCTGGATCTCACCTATGTTCCTACCTCTTCATAATTTGGGTACATTTAGTTATTGAACAACTGGTCTGGAAATTTCATTTTTATGTTTTAGAATTCACCAGTGACATTTCTACAATAATCTGTATATTCAGTTGGCAAGTGAGGGGGAACCAGATTACTGGAGCAATTGATTAAGTCAAATCTCAACTATATCTCTTAACAAAATGTGGTATGGAGAGGCCCCAGAGAGTTCATAAAGTGCCTTGCTAGCAACTTGAGATGTTGAATAAGACTTTCATACAGTTGTGGAGTTGTAGACACAAAACTTCGAAAAAACCCTTACATTTCTCTTCATAAAAATATTTAATCACAATTATTTCAACTTAAAGCATCTTTTGTGTGCGTGTCTACAAATTAGTGGGACAAGATTTTGTTATCATGAAGCAGTCCATCCTGAATATCCACACAATGACCCAATGTCATAATGGCTTATACATTACTGTCCTAATGTTATATATAAAGAAATTGAGTCTCCAAGAGTTTAAACATCTTGCCGAGGCCTACTTCAGCTAAAGAGCTGAAGCTGGAGGCTGAATGTGTGACTAATTTTTTAATATTTGAGCCTATGTTCTTAATCACTGTGCAATACTGCCTCTCAAAGATGTGAATATCTAGAGAACTCAAAGTGATATAGCTAGTAAGAAGCAGAGACAGGACTTGAACACAGATCTGAGTCCAAAAACTGAGTCCATACTCATTCACTTATGTTATAAGGCAGTACTAAAAGTTGAAATCTTGTTCTATCTTATTTAAGAAACTTATTACCCCAGAACTGATTGAAACAAGAATATAGCTCTATTTGGGGAAATTTTGAAAAAAAAATATATATATGCAGCTTTCTAATGTAGGAACTCCACAGAAACACTTTCCCTAGCCATCCTCTCACTCCTAAAGAAACAAACAAAAAAGAGAAATAAAACTACATGATGGTTAAATTTCCACACTAAGAGTCTTCTTTTGGGAATTTGAAAGCCTGTCATCCTTTGAAATATGCTATTAGAGGAGCAGCATCCCTTGGAGACCAGATTGTGACAGCTGGCTGGGGGAAGGCCTGCTAGGAATGGGAAGGTGTATGATATACAGCCTGTGGGGCCCCTCTGAGATGGTGACAGACTGCCAGCCAAACTTCTTTACGTCTGCCTAGTACTGCCTAGGACCAGCTCTATCTCAAGTGGAGGGCTTAATGAAGCAAAGATGTGTAATCTTCAGTCTTCAAAACAACTTTGGCGGGGGTGGGGGGGTCAAGATTTCTTGTTGATTAGATACAGACCAGGTCTTCAGACAGGGCCAACATTAACCTGGTTGGCACCTTCATACAGTACAGAGATGGAAAGACACATATATGGCAGTGCTGCCAGCAAGTGATATATGAATAATTTGTTTAGGATAGAGCTAACTCCCCTAAATTGATATTGGAACAATTATGTCAACAGATATGAAGGTACATCAAATTCACAGAAAGACAATCTCACAAAGATACTTTACATGATTATGTTCTTTACTTTGTTATTTCCTGATCTTGTCCTTTTCATCTTACCACAGTTCAACAAACCAAATCAGTACCACCATGAATTCAGACTATGTGGATCTGAAATATGACAAATCATTCTAACTCTTGTCTTGGTCTATTGTGAACATATGCTTTTATCTCTCTGGGTCTCTGGATGCTCATTGAGGACGGGCCCCTGGAGATGAGGATCACTAAAATAAAAAAGCATACAGACATAAATCTAAATTAGTTTCAAACCTAAATTTTGGATAGATAAAGAAAGACCTTTAAGAATTCTCCTCAATTGTCCTTGGAACAATTTTGAAATGTAACATTATATCATGTTATTTTACTGTTAAGAAAACTAAAATTCAGAGATGAAATAGCTCACCCAAGTTAAGAAGGATCTTTCAACTACTCAGTGGGCATCCCATTTCATCATACTGATTTTTGTTAGAAGTTGGGCCCATAATACTCATGAGTGTGATTCTTGAACCACCTGCAACTCTACTTTTCTCTCTCTCCCTCCTTGTTTCTCTTTTCTTATTCTTTTTTCTTGCCTTTCTTCCTTCGTTCCTTCTCTCTGACCCCATCATTATTGCTGTGCATGAATATAAAAGTCAGATGAAAAAAACTGTATACTAAGAAGAAGCCCTGAGGACCCATTGTTTCCTTACTTGGGAATTTTTTCTTATTGCTCAAAAATAATCTTGATATGTATTAAATGATATGTTCTTTAGGATCCCTGTGTGCAGTAACCTGGCAAAAGTTGGCTTCAATAAATTTTACAGAATTAAGTTGAATTGAATTAAACTGAGTAAAGGTCAGACTTGACACTTAAATAGGAATTCAGAGTCAGAAATGCCAGCCAGCCTGAACATTCTAGCAGAGACAAGCTGGTCCCAGCTTTTGCTAGTTTGAAGAGTATTTTAATCTAATCTCGCATATGTTTTCAAAATTCAGCAAAACTGCCAAAATTCTCTTGGCACTGTCCTTACCCAATTTGCCAATGCCAGTCCCTCACTCTTGACATTCCCGAGCCTCTCCATCCCATCAGTTTCTTAGCCTAAATGGACCGACAGTTGCCTGCATGGAAAACCAATACAATCTGTCTCATACCAAATCCTGTAAAATTCAACAGAAAAAAAGTAGAGAAAAGAGAAGCTGAGAGGACTTACTTTGGTTTATGTCTGTAGCTCTAGTGGGCTCATGCTAAATAATCTCTCACACTAAATAACCTGCCTGCTCTGTGCACATGATATGTAAGAGGAATAGGGGAAGGGAGTGAAAGGAGGTTGGGAGGAGTCATAGAGAAACTGGAAGGAAAGAGTCTTTTCATGTGAGAGATCCTTACAATACTTCCCATTCAATTCAATATTAGGATGTATTTTAGATCTTTGAAATAAGTTTCATGAACTTCTTTTTTAACTCATTGAATCGGTTTTCCATTTTTCATGTTGACTCTATTACTTTTTTTTTTTTTTTTTTTTTTTTTTGCCTCACTTGGACTGCAGTCCTGGGCTGAACTGAGCTAAACCTTGATGGGTAGTTTTACTGTGCAATGGGCTAGACCCTTTGTGACTTATACACCCTGCTATGGGGGAGAGGAGGAAAGAATTGGGGGAACCATAAGCAGCTTCTGTACACTCTACCATTTTGTGAAGATGCTACAGAAAACAGCCATGATCTCATTGAACTCCTAGATATCTAAGATCTTTCATGGCTCTCACAGGAAGATATGAGTTTTGGGATCCGGGCCCAAAGTTGAGCGGAATATCCTAGGTATCTGAGCTAAACAGGAGGAAGACAGGACTAGCCCCAGATGTATAGAGCATAATGTTGAGAGTGATGTGTGGATTGCTGTCTGGAACCTACAACTATTAAGTAGAAATGAATAAAATATGTCCACATATGCAACAATAGAAATAAGTATTACCATAAACATGGTAGGAAAAAAGTTACAGGACAGTATATATGATTCTATTTATATAGAGTCCAAAACCATGAAAGCTGAAACCATATAAGGTTTAGAAATATATATAAAAGTGAAGCAAAACTATAAGTAAAAACAAGAACCAAAAAGGCAGTGATTTTAAATAGCCATTAATTGTAGGGTAGATGAAATTGGAAAGACTCGTACAGGAAACTTTTAATATATCAATAATATTTTATGTAAAATCTGGATTTGGAGTACATAGATCTTATTACTTAAGATGTATGTGCATGTTAAGGTACCCTTTTTATGTAATAAATATGTGTACATGTTTGTATATACATGTGTGTGTGTATGTGTTTGTATCCAAAAGACTGAGGAAAGAAAACCTATGAGCCACACTTCACTAAAGTGTTTCATCCAGGAAGGTGGAAGGAAGCTGCAGGCTAGGAAATGCCTTGGGCCATAGAATATAGTTATGACTCCTTTCATAGGGCTGTTAGAGTTTTGTGCATGAGCAGAAAGAGAGCTATTATGATCAATGACCCATTCAAATCATAAAACATGAAGAGAGGAGGAAGAGAACCTGGAGGTAAACAGAAAAAAAAATTGAAGGGAGAGAGAGTAGAACTTGGGTTTAAAATAATTTTAAAAAATGCCCCTCAACCCTCTCCATCATAATGCACAATTCCCTGCTCTCTAAAAAAAAGAAGAAAATAGATATTTAATTTATAATAAGGCTTGTACCTCTATGATACTTAGTAGGTACACTGATATATATATGCATATATATTTTTATATAGGTATTTTTTATACAGTTAATGTTAATTGAGACTTTACAAATGCAGGCTGGTTGAGATATTTGCATTCTAGCACCTCAGCATGAAGGTCTTGAGAGGATAAGAACTTGGGAATAGTTAAGCACTGAGGTTTGGGATGTGGATCTGTGGGAGCCTTGTCCTGACCCCTAAAGAATCTGTTGGCAAATCTTATACTGAGTATATAAGGAATTTAGCAAAATCAGACTTGTTTGGGATAAATATTGCTATTAGATTGAGGGCTGGGGCCCCTTAGAGCAGGCAGGGCACAGGAGTGCAAAGAATTGTACAGTCCCTAAGATTACACCCTACTTGCCAACAAATTAGTCAACTATAATTTCAAGGATGCTTGTGGAAGACACAAGATACTTGGGTCAGAGACAAAAGACTTTATTACATACTGCAATAATAGTAGCCGGAGTATAAGCATTTGTGCTGAGTTCCCTGATGCCCAATTCACATAGCGTAATGCAAAGAGGAATAAGTGTTACTTGCACATGCAGAGGAGAGTAACAGGAGAGAAATTCTGGGCTTAGGAACCTAAGCATGCATTTCTATTATTCCAGAGGAGAGCGCTATCTCTGTCTTGCAAGGTTCTAAGGAAATTTGCCCTTTAGTGCAGAAGGAGACATTATCTTTATTATACTGTATAGTACGTAAACCTGTAATTTAATCCAAAGGGAGATACTATCTTGATCTTCCAAGACAGTTCTCTATACAAACATCCTTAAAATGACAGTCCAGAAAGAAGATAATCAGTATCTTTGCTTACAAGATGTGCAGAAACATAAGACAGAGAGAATTGTTTCCCAACAAAGAGTATGTAAACTTTAGGTTGCTGGCAATACTCAACTTGGAAGGTAAGGTCATACTCTTAGTGACTGGCTCATGCATGGCAATCTATGATTGTAAGATTCAAGTTCATTTTAGACTCCAGACTAAACAAAGTTGAAAGAAAAGACAGAAGAGTAGGCCCTCATTAATAAATTGGAGATGAAAGCAGACTCTAATAGACCAGGGTCCCAGAGAATGAGAGAGGAATTAGAAGAATCATTTTTTAAAACTTTTAGTTTAGCGTTATTTCCTCTATTTTTATTCTTCCTCCTAATTCTAGAAGATTTTCAGGCTTTCTCTTTTCCTTTAGGTAGAGGCATTTATATGGCAGGCCAAGAGTAAAAGTTGCCGTAATAATCACTCTTCTCATTTTGTTTTTAATTTGAGCCCTTAGTGAGATAGACAAGAATTATGCAGAGGCAATGAGGGATAAGGAGGCAAGGATAAGGACTGTCTTAGTTCTTATAACAGAACACCATAGACTAGGAGGCTAATAAACAAGAGAAATTTATTTTTCACATTTCTGGAGTCCATGAAGTCCACAATCAAGGTGCCAGCCGGTTTATATTAGTAAGGACCCATTCCTGCTTCATAGATGGCCATCTTTCTGCTGCGTCCTCATATGGCAGAAGGGACAAAGGAGTTTTCCCACTCTCTTGACACTATTCCCATTTGTGAGGACTCTACTCTCAATACCATCACCTTGGGGGTTAAGATTTTAGCATATGAATTTTGAGGAGACACATACATTCAGACACAGGTAAGAAGTAATAGAAAGAGAAGGGAAATTAAAATTCTCAGACCCAGAGAGGAGACAAATAGAGGTCTGGAGTTATCAAAATGATGACAACCTTTGCCTGTATCCTTTGAAATACCATAAGGAGGTAATAGTACCTTTAGGTTTCACATGATTCATATGAAGAAGATGGAGCTACAATGCCAGGGTTCTCAGCTTCAGAAGAGTGTCCTGTCCCCAAGCAGAGCATGGAAGTAGCTCAAGTACTTACTGAACTCAGTAAGACCATGCAGCCTGGGCCAATGGATATCTCAGTGCCAGTTGGTTTGCCTAATAACTGGAGCACCTATGACTAATATACTGTTCTGGGTAAGACATCCCAGGACCTTTGCATGGTGTTGGATACTTGTACAAATGCAATAATCGTTAAATTTGACTTTTTTCTGTCTCAGATTTTGGGAGCTTGGAGCACTGATTTGATTTAAAGAAAATAAACAAGTGAACATTTATTGCTAGCTGATTTTGTGGCATAAGAATTATATTTATTGTATAGTAAAACATCCATATAGAAGGAGAAAAAAAAAGAGAAGTAGAAAATGTAACTTTGATTTTACAGTGGTACATATGGCTCAAATCTGGTTCCCAAGATTAACGTTTATTTTTGGTGGAAAAACTTATTCCAAGTGCATCTAGATGAGATTTTGGGGGGTTTTGTACATTGTCTACCATTGTCACAATGGTTCAGACTTAGAAGGGAGTTGAGCCTGGGAATATCTACTCATCCAACTATAGAAAGGCAAAAGCAAGGAAATGAGGGAAGGAAATGATTAAGGCCAAGAATGAAGAGTTTTTGCCTGTGGCTTTCATACATAGCAACAATTTTAGATCTAGATTACCTGAAAATTGGTTCATAGTTATCCTTTAATACCACAGAGAAAGTTTATAGTTAGCATGTATATGAGTGAACAAAACCAAATTATTCTTTAGAAGATGGTATAATCTGATGGTTTAAAATAATTTGGGGCCACAAAAACCTTTAACTCTCATGTAAGCTATGGTCCTTCTCTTTAAAAACTTCATACAGTTTTACCTGCAATTTGAGGGCTTTGAGGGATCCATGAAAACCACCCATGAACCTCATTCAGTAAGGTTTCTCAGACTTTAATGTGCC
This sequence comes from Canis aureus, assembly GCF_053574225.1. Taxonomy (NCBI): domain Eukaryota; kingdom Metazoa; phylum Chordata; class Mammalia; order Carnivora; family Canidae; genus Canis; species Canis aureus. Next base: position 4,662,846 of record NC_135648.1, read on the forward strand.
CTTGGAACACTTTAGAGTGCTTGTTAAAATGCATAATCACACATCCTACAACCAGAAATCAGAGTTCACTGAGTCAACAAGGAATCTGAATCTGAACACTCTAGAAATAATAGATAATTCTGATGCAGTTGAGCCACAGACCACACCTTGAGGAAGAATATTCTCAAAATTAGTGGACCCCAAAATAAAGAACCAATGTCTAAATGTTACAGTGCTGTAGAAGAACATTTACAAAGGGCAGCTATTTCTTCCAAGTCCATCCCTTCCACCCTCCACACCTTTTCAATATAACCCCAGTATATTCACAGAATAGAGTTTGATTCCAAAGTAATCCTAGTGCAAGCTGGAGCTGCTAAGGTTTGATGGAGGGTCAGGTGCACTGCTACTGGGGATTCCTTACTTCAGACTTCTAGGTGGGGGCCACTCCATTTCTCCCACAAGATATATTAGAATTGGAAGGCACAGGGGAACCAGAGTTCTGAACTTTCATCCAAAGTGTATAATTCTGAGCCTCAGCAATAGAAATGTGGTTAGTCTGCGTACATGAGAGTTTAAACAGAAAATAAATCTATTCTTTCTGTTCTCATTTACCTTGGACCTAAAAGCTGGCAGTGGTTCACCAATTTTCTGCAAAGAATTCCACTCTATTGTGAGTCCAGCTGCATGGACTTTGCTGTGCTATAATCACATCTTCATAGGCAGCCACACCGACAATTGTGTGGAGCAGCCCCTGAGCCATGATTACCCTGCAATGATCATTTGTGGTTTTGTCAGTCATTTCCTAAAACTGGGTCTCCCTGGCATTTCCCCACCCCATGTTGTTCTGTGTGAGTTGCAGCTGCTCGGCTAGAGCTTACATCTGTCTCCAGCACATATTCATTGTGTTTATATTAGAGACAATCCTGTGATTTTCTTTATTTATTCAGTGGACAATTACAATAATAGGATATAATAGGCTATAATGTGGAGAAGTTGAAATGCCTAAGGGAAAAGGTTAATAATAAATAAGAACACTAATAACGATATCTTAACGATATCTTGGCAATCTGTAAGTCTTGTTTCGCTTGTTGTTATTTTTTACAGTTATCCGGGAAGGACTGAGAATGAAGTCTGAGAATATTCAACATAAGAAAGGTCCAGAATCAGAAATCTGGCTGTGCAAGATGGTTCTGATAGATAGCTTCTATTTATAAAGTAAGAAGTTAAGATGAGATAGGGCTGAATGGATCAGGCAGGAAACATAGATTTCAGGTCTAAACAGAATATTTCAGGAAGTTGGCTAAAGCAGAAAATGTGAGCTTAGTACATCAAAGGAAAGTTTGATCCAGAATATCAAGAACTGAACTAACTGTGGGAGGTCACAAGGTTGAATTCTGATCCTAAGATAATGTTGACTTTCCTCATTCATTCTTCATTCATTCATTCATTCATTTATTCATGTTGTACATATTTATTAGGCACCCAGTACTTACTAGGTCCTTTGATAAGTACTGTGTATATAGTGGTGAAACAGACAGACAGTATCCCTCCCTTCGTAAACTCTAGAATAAAGCATGGGAAAAAAAGAGAACAAAAAGGATATTTAGGATAAAATGTGAGGATAAAGAAAATCAGTAACTCATTTATTTATTCAACAATTACAAAGTTCACAACAAGGATATCTAATTTAATTTACGGTTTAGGGGAATTGTACCTAAAGTTGAATATTATGAAGGATAAATAGGAGTTTCTGAATTTTTAAGAACAAAATGGTAGAAAGGAAGAATTAGGATGGTAGAAGCATGATTTGAAAAGCCAAAGAAATAAAGGAAGTGTATTCCCAGGGCAGTGATTAGTAGCCGAGGGTGTTGTAGATTTTTAGGACGAGAAAATTATCATGGTTGAGACACAGATTGTAACCAAGACTCTTAGAGAGGATGATATTAGGGAAGATAAAATTTGAATCATAGATTTACTTTAATCCATTCGATGAATCTTCTTATTCAATAAATACCTCCTATGAAAGTAAAAAGGATGCTACGTGTAAGAATATGACGATGAATTTTATTTAAATACTACTTTCTATTATTGTTTACTTATTTCACTTGAACGTCACCATGAGACTATTGTTAGATAAGATAGATGTTATTTTACCCCTCTTTTTTCAGCATACCTCATACAGGATTGAAAGGAGTATTATAGTGGACACTGGCATGATAGGTAAAATAACCCTCAAAGATGTCCATCCTCTAATGGAACCTGTGAATATGCTATGTTATATGGCAAAAGATTTACTAGTGGAATTAAGGAATTTAATTACCCTTGTAGGTGGACTATCCTGGGTGATCCAGGTGAATCCAAAGTAATCATATGGACCCTTAAAAGCAGAAGACAAAGAAAAGTAGAAGAATCAGGGAGATAAGACAGAAGAAGAGGTAGGATAAACTTGAAACATGAGAGGGACTTGACCCACATTTGCTGGTTTTGAGATGGAGGCAGAGGTCTGTTATGGATTGAATTGTGTTCCTCAAAACTCCATATGTTGAAATCCTAGTACCTCAACATATGACCCTATTTGGAAATTGGGCCATTTCAGATGTAATTAGTTAAGATGAGATCGTTTGGAGTGGGTTCTTCATGGCCAAGACCATGTGAGGGGACAGACATGCACCCAGGGAGAAGTCCTATGAAGACCAGACTTCTGCTAGCACAAGCCAAGAAGCAAGGAGGGAGGCCTAGAAGAGATTTTTTCTGTGTCTTCAGAGGGAGCACAGCCCTGACAACACCTTGATTTTGGACTTCTGGTCACCAGAACAGTTAGACAATAAATTTCTGTTGTGCTGAGCCATCTGTTTACGGTATTTTTTAAAAGTAGTCCTAGCAAACTAATACAGAGACCATGAGCCAAGTTTCATGGGTGGTCCTAGAAGCTGCCAAAGACCCTCAGCTGATAGCCAGCAGAAAGACTGGGACCTCAGTCTTACAACTGCAAGGAAACAAATTCTGCCAACAAATTGAGTGATTAGGAAAATGAATTCTTCCCTAGAGTCTCTAGAAAGAAACACAGTCCTGCTGACACCTGGATTTTAGTTGAATAAAACCCTTTCTGAACTTCTGACCTAAAGAACTATATGAGAATAAATTTGTATTGCTATACCTGCCAAATCTGTGGTCATATTTATGGTACCGATAGAAGACTAATACAATTGTGCATCTTAGAATTTCTTGATCTTTATGGCTGAGTCATACTGTGTTGTACTAATATTTCAGTTATGTATCAATTCTCGTAGTTTTGAGCATTTGAGCTGTTCCTACTTGTTCAGCTATTAGAAATAAAACTATGGTAAATATTCATTACAAGTCTTTTGTCATTATATTATTCCATGTTTACTGTGAAAACACCTAAGAATAAAATTGCTAGGTCATAAAATAAGCATATATTCAGTTTGATAAAAAACTGTCAGAAATGTTTTTCAAATAAGTTGAACCATTTTACACCTCCAGCAACAATAAATAAAGTTTAAGGTGCTCTAAATCTTTGCCAAGATTTGGTCTTATCATTCTTTTTTTTATTTAAGACTTTCAGGTAGGCATGAGTTTTTATATACTCTGGATACAATCTTTTGTCAGATTGTTTATATTGTAAATATTTCTCCCAGTCTATGTTGTCTGTTCCTTTTCCTTAATGTTATCTTTAGATGATAGAAAAATTTCAATTTTGAAGTTGAATTCATTAATTAGATTACTGTGACCTGATTAACAAACCTTTGTAAAAACCCGTTTTATCTAAAAGCTCTAAGATTTTAGCATTTGTACTCAAATGTGTATATTGTGAGATTCTTTTCTTTTTTTTCCATATAGATATTCTTTTATTCCAGCACTGTTTGTTGAAAAGATTTTTCTTTTCCCATCATTCCAGTGCATTATCAAAAATCATATGCCACGTAACTATAAGTCTATTTCTGGGCCAACTATTTTACTCCATTAATTCATTTTTCAAACTTTATGCCAGTACCACACTATCATGATTATTTTGGCTTTGTGGAAATCTTGAAGTCAGGTAGTATTTATCCTCCATTTTTGTTCTTATTTTTCAAAAGTTTTCTTGTAAGCAGTGCATTTGCTTTTGTACTTTGACATATTGCATTTGTATTATTATCCAGTTGGAAACTTTTATAATATTTCATTTTATTTCTTTTGTCCATGAGTTATTTAGAAGTGTGTTGTTTAATATCCAAATCCTCAGGGATTTTACAGATGTCTTTCTTTTTTTAATTTCTAGATTAATTCCACTCTGATTGGAAAATATTCTTTGTATCATTTCAAACTTTTTAGATTAACGAGACTTGTTTTATGGTCCAGTATACAATCCATCTTATTGTGTGTATCATGTACACTTGAAAAGAATGTGTATTCTATAGTTGTAGGAGTGTAAATTCTACTAACACCAAGAAGGCAATTGCTATTTCTTTTTTTTTAAGATTTTATTTATTTATTTGAGAAAGAGAGAGAGCATGAAAGAGAGAGAGAGAGCAGGGGTGAGAGATAGAGAGAGAAACAGACACTCCACTGAGCAAGGAGCCTGATGCAGGGCCCAATACCAGGACCCTGGGATCATGACCTGAACCAATCGTGACCAACTGAGCCACCCAGGTGCCTGACAGTTGGTGTTTCTTATTTGGATCATTATTTTTCTTCGGTCTGAAGAATGTCTACAGTATTACCTGTAGTGTGGGACTAAAACGTCTTTATTTTCCTTCTTTTTTCAAGGAATATTTTTATTACATATGGAATTTTGGGTTGATTTTTTTTCTTTCATCATTTTGAAAACATTATTTTATTATCTTCTGGCCTACCTAAGTTAGCCAATAGTTGATTTGTTGCTCTTCTTCATGTAATGCTTAATTTTTCTTGTGATGCTTTCAAGATTTTCTCCAGTGGTTTTGTTTTCCAGTGATTAACTATGATGTGCCTATTTGTGGCCTTTCTCATGAGTATTTTGCTTGGTAGTCATTGTATATCTTGAATTGTAAATTTTAGTTTTGTGTCAAATTTTGGAAATATTTAGCCATTATTTTCTGAAATAATTTTCTCGGTCTATTCTCTTTCTCTTCCCCTTCTGGGACTCATTATACTTATATTAGACCACATGATATGATCTCACAATTCCTTGAAGTTCTATTTTTTTAATGTATATTTATTTTCAATATTCTTCATGTCACATGATTTCTATTGATTTGGCTTAACATTAACTGAAACTTCCCCTGTCACCTCTACTCAGTGATTTTAAAATATGGATATATAATAGAAATATATATATTTCTCAGTTCTAGAATTTTCATTTGATTCTATTTTATTGATTCTCTTTTATCTGCTGACATTTCTTCTTTTTTCACATATTACAAACTTATTTTCTTTTACTTCACTGAAAATGATTTTTTTTAACTGTGGATATCTTTGCTAATTTTAACATATGGATCATCTTAGAGTTAGTCTCAGTTATTTGCCTTTCTTCTGCAAATAGGTTCCAGTTTCATTTGTAAGATAATTTTGGATTATATCCTGGGCATTGTGAATATTAAGTCGTTGAAAATCTAGATTCTATTCTTTTTCTCCAATGAGAGTTGGTTGTTTTCCTTTAAGAGGTGCATGACTTGATTGGACATAAACTGCTAATAGTTTCCGAAATGATAGTTTCAGTTTCAATTCAAATATTATCTCTTTAGCTAAATTTCTTTGCATATGCTTAATGCATGTATTGTTCAGGGGTAAGCCAAAGATTATTCAGAGAGAATTTAGATAACTTCCATAACTATGGAAGTCTATCATCCTCTAAATTCCTAATTCTATATTTGTCACAGATATTAAATCTACATACTTTGTAATCCCCAGATGGCAATGTTGTTTATTGAAAAATTTAATATTTCTAATAATTTAATATAATTATAAGAAAAAAGTTGTCTTTTATATTTACCAAGATATTTAGCTTTTAATTTACTTCTATTATTTACCTTCAATCTGATGAATGTTCTTTTGCTTTCCATGTAAAGCAGGTCTACTCAAAACAATTATTCTTATCATATGAAAATGTCTATTTATCATTTTTTTCTTAACCAATATTTTTGCTGCATATGGGGTAAACAGTTTTTTGGGGGGATTTTTTTGTTTGTTTTGTTTTCAATTTCACCACATTAAAGATGCTGTTCCACTCTTTTCCATTGTCTTCTGGTCTTCATAGTTTCTAATGTGAGGTAAGAAATCATGTGAATCATAGTTTTTCACAAGTGAAATGTGTTCTTTTTCTCTGGTTGCTATCAAGCTTTTCGCTATATCTATGGCTTTATTCAGTCTGACTATGATGTTACTAGGCAAGATTTTTTTATACATATTTTTGGGGGGTTTGTTGCATCTTGAATCTGGAAATATAATGTCTTTTATCATAATGGGAAGTTTTATACATGTACTCCCCAGAATATTTTCTGCCTCATGTCTCTGTTTCCTTCTGGAATGACAAGTAAAATATATTAGACATTTTGACATTCTCCCACAGGTCTCTACTAAGGCTCTACTCCCTCTTTCCTCCCAATAAACTTCTATTTTTTCTTAAGATTTAATAATTTCTATTTTTCTTTCTTCATTTCAATGAACTTGTTCTTCTTTCATCCTCATTCCAGTTAAAAGTCCAACCAGTAATTTTTTTATTTTTAATTCTGGAATTTCTAACCAGTTCTACTTTTAGTTTTTGTTTCTTTCCTAAGATTTCCATCATACATATCATTGTTAATGTATTTTTTCTTTACACTACTGAGAATAGTTACAATAGCTACTTAAAAAAAATTGTTTCCTAATTCAAATATATGCATGACCCCATAGTCAGTTTTAGTTATTTGTATTTTTATCTGAGACTAGGATCACATTTTCCTAGTCCTGTGTATGACAAGTAACTTGAATTGAACCCTAGCCATTGTGAATGTTATGTCGTATAGACTCCAGTTTCTGTTACATCCCTTTGAAAAGTGTTAATGTTTATGCTTTAGCAGACAATTAAATTGGTTGGGCTCAGATTCAAATTTTGTATCTGGAATAGCCATGCCCATCTGAATTCATCCTTTGGCCAATCTGCTTCAAGTCAATTTCCTGTACAACTAGTTCAGAGAATAGCCAGAGATTTGAGAAAAATATACATAAAGAATTTGGAGATTTTCCTTTCTGAGTCTCTTTTCTGAGATATATCTCACTTGCAGATGCTTGCCCTGAACTCTCGTCTCTGGTTTTTTAGCTTGGAAAGACTGCTGGATTTCTATTGAGGTTATAGATGCCCAGCATAGTGCTGACTCTGGCCGGCCATCAGGCTATAGTTTATAAAAACAACAAAATCACTCCATACAGTTCCCTTCAAAATGTCTTCTTAGGATCTTTTTACTTTTCTTCACTCAACACACTATCTCCATATCATTATTTTATATCTTTTTGTCCCTAAAGCTTATAGTTGCTTCTATGTGAAACTAGAGTTCAGTAGGTATACAGAGATTTAGTGAATACCTACCTCTTCCTTTTTTGATAGAGTAGGAAATGTATACCCAAAGAGGTTAAGCAATTAACTTATGTTGTTAGGTTTATAAGTGGTGGAATAGAACTTGAACCCAAAGCTTCTGACCCCAAAATCTGTAAGACTTTCCCATTGTATCAAACTGAACATGGCTTTTGCTTTCCTTCCACAGGATAGTGGCAATGCAAGAGTGATGCTAGAATCCTGAATATAATGGTGGTAAAGGAATAGCCTAGGGATCCCTGGGTGGCTCAGCGGTTTGGTGCCTGCCTTTGGCCCAGGGCATGACCCTGGAGACCCGGGATTGAGTCCCACATCGGGCTCCCTGCATGATGCCTGCTTCTCCCTCTGCCTGTGTCTCTGCTTCTCTCTGTATAAATAAAATCTTAAAAAAAAAAGGAATAGCCTAGATATTATTGATGCCAAACTAAGTCATTCAGAATACCAGAAGGTATGGAGGGTTGGGCAAGTATGCACATTGTGCTTGACACTTGTAGGGATTTCCCATATGCTCCTTTCCTTCCACATAGCTACATATGGACACTACACTCTGCCTACCAGTATTTGAACTAGAATTTGTGGGTTTGGCAATCACAATCTTTCTTGAATGCTTTATATATGATATAAATATATCTATCAGGGCTTGTGTTTATCATTGGTGGGAGAAGAAAGCAGGAGTTTGTGATGTGCAGAAAGTAGAGACAAAGAAGGGAAAGGAATAAGAATAAGAAAGAAGATTCTGACAGACTTGGAGTCTCTAGTTGCATTATTTTCTTTAATGCCTAGATATATTTCTATAATTGAGTTTTCCTTGAAATGCCCTTTTGTACACATAATACATTTTCCGTTTAGCTTAAGCTGGTTTGCTCTGGATTTACTTGCAACCCAAATTTCTAACTAATATATGATGATTTGTGTTGTTGGTTTGTTTTGTTTTTTTCCCCTTACTAAGCTGTTAGTACTAGTGCAATTAAACATGATACCTTAATTTCTTAAGAGAGTCTGACAGGGGTGCCTTGTGCCTTGGTGGCTCAGTTGTTTAAGTGTCTGATTTTGGTTTGGGTAATGATCTCAGGGTCCTGGGGCAAGCCGTGTGTAGGGTTCCATGCTCAGCAAAGAGTCTTCTTGGTTTTCTCTCTCTTCCTCTCCCTTTGCCCACCTCCTGCTCATGCACTCTCTCTCTCTCAAATAAATAAAATCTTTAAAATAAAAGCATGTCTGACATACAATAGCTACTCAATAAATTAGTATTGTATAAAACTGAATTGTGAATTAATAAAAATTTTTAAAAAATATTATATTTATTTATCTGAGAGAAAGAACACAAGCAAAGGGAGAGGCAGAGGGAAAACCAGACTCTCTTCTGAGCCAGGAGCCTGACATGGGGCTCAATCTCATGATCCTGAGATCATGATCTGAGCCAAAGGCTTAACCCACTGAGCCACCCAGTCATTCTTAAATTTCTTTTTATACCTACTAAAAACAGCTACCTACTATTTTTAAAGGAAAACTCCAAGAGGGCAAGAATTCTTTTTTCCAATTTAGTATTTTTTTATTACTCTATTCCCAACTCCCGGAAAAGTATCTGACATGTAATAATCTTACTTTAAATTTGTTAATGAATGAATATTTGAAATAGGCTTGGAAAAATGAAAATAAAGCAAGTTTCAACTTTAACTCTTGGGCTTTAATGAAGTGAGGCTATAGAATTTATCCTAAAGAAATCTGCAGAATTGTAAATATGTATGTATTTACAGTAGTTTCCATCATGACCTTTTAAACATACCATGATAGAGACATACTTCATTGAATTTTGGTGTGAAATAACAGATAGATGAGCAAAATGATGGTACAGAAGAATATTTATCAACATGAAAAAAAATACTCTACCAAAACAAAATTACAAATCCTACATATAGTAAGTTCTCATACAATAATACAATGAAATACAATTTCATTTGAAATACAATTAAATAGTATGGATGAAAGAAAGACATCAAAATTTCTATCATAGTGCATGGTGATGAGCTTATAAGTATGGTTTGGTTTCCTTTGTATTTTCTAAGATTTCTATATTAAACTGAATTAGTTTTGTAATTAGCAAAACTAAATAGTTCAAAATCCAGTGAAGTTTTTTAATATAGATTGGGGTCATGTTGCTAATGAGATCTCTGCTCTATATCAACACATCTATTATCTAGTATAAGTGGGGGCTCTTACTAATAAAGAGCTATTACCAGTAATAGTAATAGTGCTGGTAAATGTTTAACAACCAGCTTTTTGCAGAAAAAAAATCTGATTTGCAGTACTTGATGGTTTCGATGGGGTAAATAATCTGGCCATGGTTAATTTCCAGCTGCCAGCATGACATCACTGAATACATAGGTGAGAAAAGATGTGTACATTCAGCTTTCATGAGCTGAGCAGGCTTTGGTACACCATTGTTTATTACACAGATCATGCTAAGAATGCTAATTTTCAAAATAATATGCACAGCTGATGAGTTATTGAACACTACATCTGAAATTGATGATGTACTATATGTTGGCTAATTGAATTTAAATAAAAATAAATAAATAAACAAACAGATTAATATAGGCAAGGCATTGGCAAACTTTTCCAGGAAATGTCCATATAGTCAATAGTTTAGGCTTTGCATTGCACATGGTCTCTGTCACTACTCCCTTCTACTACTATAGCGCGAAAGCAGCCGTAGAAAATACATAAGTGAATGGGTATAGATGTACTTCGATAAAACATTATTTACAAAAACAGATGGCAGGCTGGATTTGGCCAATGAGCCATAGTTTGCTCACCCTGTATAGACTATAAAACACATGTAAAACCCAAAAATGAATTTAACACAAGATAATCCTTCTTTAGAAATTCAAAAGATCCTTAAAGATTTTGCTATACCTCAGAGGCAGGGCTATGAACATCTGTTATTACTGTGTTTTTCATGCACGGACAATGCATGGGTTGGGTGAGGGGAGGAAGAGATTAAGCCAACAAAATGCAGGCAATAAAATGTTTACTCAATTATATTGTTTAGGGAACCAAAGCGTGTTTCTATCAGATATGTCAGTTCTGTCACATGTTGAGACATAAGAAGATTGGGGGAAATGTGAAAGACTGATAAAATCTCTAGGGGCCTGGCTCATATTAAATCTATCTGCAAGATTATTTACATGATATTGTAATCTTTTCTCATAATACGTAATTCTGAGTTCTTAGTAAATACGCGCATGGGTCTGTCATGCCAAATTGTCCCCCCACTGCCACCAGCAAAAGCTGACTTCAGTACTAAGTGGTCAGCAAAGCCTCCCTGGGGGCCACCTCCATGGTCAATTGTTAAATAGCTCAGGGCCAGAGGAGCTGTAGAGGTCTAAGTGCTTTGAGGAGTCTGCCCCCAGCAAAGCAACTCTCAAGAAACCAGGTACAAGAGCAGTTGAGCTAGGGCTTTATTCATTTTCAACCTATCTTTCTCCCCACAAAGATCAGTTTTCTTGTGGTTTAGTCCTAAAGCTCCTAGGTGGAGAAGGGAAATTTGAGTTCAATAGTTCTCCCCATCTAACTTCAATGCCATCCTTATTTACTAGGGACTCGGTAAGAGACAAAAGGACCATGATGTAAATGGTCTCATGTGCTTAGGAACTATTAAAAAGCACTTAACATTCCACTCTCACCATGTAAGTATCATAGGAAAACTTGGTCATCAATTCAGGGAAGGTTGCCCTGCCCCTTCATTCTGCGCAATGTTGACTTGATAACAGTGGAACCTTATATATCAAAGAGAAGGCTTGGCCCTTACCCCTCCTTCAATATACACTGCTAAGCCTTAACAATTCCCCAAGAACCTTTGTTTGGGGGCAAATTCCTCTGTGACTCATGATAGAACTTGATATTCCTGTAATACTCTTTTATTAAGGAACTTGCACTTTACTGGTGTTTATCTTCTTAATCTCTGGAGCCTGTCAGTGCAGCCTGTAGGGAGCCAATCTCCTTCACATGTGGGAAGCTGAGCCTCCAGAAAGGGGAAGAAGACTTGCCAAGAGTTGTTATGTCATTCATTAGGAACAATGAGATTTGAATTGAGGTTGCTGTAGTAGTGATAGTCATAGCCACAGCTAGAAGCATTTTCCCTGAGAAATAACCTGAAATCTTCAAAGGCATTTAACCTCAGGGCCAAAATCCTGATTGTCTCATTAAAGTGTTAGCAGTTCCCCTAGGGAAACTTCTCTTTCATTTGTACCTTGACCTGCGGGCCTGAGAGCTGGTGGTCATAAATCCTGTGAGGAAAAGTTTATCTAGGAGAGAGAGATACCCTTCTTCCCTGAGATAGAACAGAGTTGGGTCATGGAGAGGTCTGAGTGCCCTTAAGGCCCTCCCTAAAGAAAGGATAAAATGCCCTGGAATTTAGCACATGGCTTTTTGGAAATCTTTGAATTGAGTTTGGGAGGGGCACTATGTTTTGTCTTGTGAAAAATATTTTTCAGGAGATTAGCACTGAACTCAGGTGTGTCTCATTTTACATAATAAATTATGATTACCCAACATCATATGCAAATCAGCTTGATGATGGTGGAATTATAGACTGTTTAATCTGGGCCATCCTTGGATTTAACAGCTCTCTAGGAAAGTATAGTCATGGAGCTTTGAGGTTGTAAACTCTACTTTCACCAGACCAGCTTTACTTTTAAGATTTTAAATATTGAAAATTGGTACAGGATTTTGTTAGAGTGAAAAACATTTTTAACAAGAAACCAACCCTTCTCCTAAGAAAAATAAAAAACAGAAGCACAGACATGTGAAGTGACTTTCTCAAGGACTACCCAAACAGTTATCTACGGAAGTATTGTATTCCGTTGAGAGATCCTTCCATGGCAGCATTCTGGAAGGATGTCACCGCCATTTCAGAGGTGCTTCATAAATCCATAGCTCCTAAGTCCATAGCTCTTAAGGAGCTCAAGAGATTGTGATCTTCCTTCAGGAAGACACTTCTTCTAATCTTACGTAGGGATTAAAACCTTGAAACCTAAGTGGTTTGTTTACATTCATACAAATAGTAAGAGAGAGGGTGACAAAAGCTTATGTATAATGTTTTCACCCTGGCTCTTTCCTGTCCAACTCTTCATCATTTAGTGGCTCCTGGATCTTGAGCCTCCAGTTTCTTTGACCTTTGTTTTAGAGAAAAAAACTCTGGAAATCTTAAATGCAAGGCTTCTTGCTAAAAGCAAGATATGTCGCATTGAGGAGAGCCCAAAGTAGTATCTTCTTTTCATTGCATTTTGCATGCAGGTAGAATTAGATACAAAATTTTGGTTTGGATCCTTGACATGTGTCAGAGATGTATTTGATCTCTCAAGAATCCACTATTGTTAAATAAGGAAATACAGGATTAACTCTTTGGAAAGGTCAACTTGAAGAATGATATAAGAACAATATGCATATTTTTTCCATTAGATCATATTTGACCAATATCAGAGTTCCATTTATGTCTTGTAAAGACATCTCCATCATTCCAAGCTGATTGCTCACTGCCTGACCCGTTGATAAACCTATCTGATAATTTTAATTAGCTATCTGTAAGCTGTCCCATTACCTCAAGTACAATGATACTGATCCATATATGTAGGGAAGTGATGGAGAGGTCACTTAATTTCTTAAATGGTGGTGACTGTTTATATGGGCTCACTAACTATAAGCATAAATACAAACCATGTAGGTAAAAGATGCATTTGTTAAGGGGACAACATTCAACAGTCCATTTGTCCCCCACCCCTGGTCTATTCAAGAACTCTTTCCTGGTGCTGGGGAAAGGGAACAAGAGGAGATACCTGTTGTCTGTAGTACACTTGGCACGGCAACTTGAAAATATCTTACGGCTAGGTGCAGTGTTGTACCTCGGCAGGGGCAAGACACTAACACCAAGATGAGAAGTACAATGTGGTTTACGATGATTAGAAATACCTTTCCCTTGTGATATATGCACCCCGATGTTTATAGCAGCAGTATCTATAATAGCCAAATTGTGGAAACAGCCCAAATTTCCATCAATCAATGAATGGATAAAGAAGATGTTGTGTATAATATATGCATATATGTATACACGCACATACACAGACAAAATGGAATATTACTCAGCTATAAAAAAGAATGAAATATTGTCATTTGTAATATGAATGGAGCGAGAGAATAATATGCTAAGTGAAATAAGTCAGCCAGAGAAAGACAAATAACCATATGATTTCACTCATATGTGGTCTTTAAAAATTTTTACAAATCAGAAAAGGAAAGGGGAGAAGGTGTGAGAAAGGCAAACCAAGACACAAGACCCTTAACCAAAGAGAACAAACTGATGGTTGCCAGAAGTAGGGTGGGTGGGAGGAGGGGTTAAATGGGTGATGGGGATTAAGGAGTGCATTTGTTGTGATGGGCACTGGATGATGTTATGGAAGTGTTGAATCACTGTACTGTGCACCTGAAACTAATATTGCACTGTGTGCTAACTGAAAGTTAGACAAAAATAAAACAAAAAGAGAAAACTGGAAAACAAATGATAGGATTAACAAATTGTTATATACCAATACGGTGAGTATTACTCAGCAAAAAAAAAAAAAAAAAAAAAAAAAAGGTAATAAACTATTACTAATACATGCAAGGAAAAAAAATACCTTTCTCTTGTGTAGCTTTTCACAGTGTTCTGTGTAAAATTAGAGAGAACTCCTCCATAGGACATCTGGGTGGCTCAGTGATTGAATGTTTGATTTCAGCTCAGATCGTCATCCTGGGATCCGGGATCGAGTCTCACATCAGGCTCCCTGGGAGGAGCCTGCTTCTCCCTCTGCCTGTGTCTCTGCCTCTCTCTGTGTGTCTCTCATGAATGAATAAATAAATCTAAAAAAAAAAAAAAAAAAAAAAAAAAAAAAGGAGCTCCTCCTATTTCTCTAACCTCATTCTCTACTCATGGTTCATTCCCCAACCTTTGACCAAACTGGTTTTCTGGCATCTCATTGACCTCTCCTAGTTGGCCTGCCTCAGTTGGCCTGGTGTTCCCAGGACTTTGTTCTCTTTAAATTGTAGATTGCCAGGTATTGTGTATGGAAATGTAATGGATTTCTGTATATTGATTTTGTATCCTGTGACCTTACTGAATTCATTTATCAATTCTAGTAATTTTTGGTGGAGTCTTTAGGGCTTTTCTTTTCTGATTACTATAGCTAGGACTTCTAGTACTATGTCAAATGAAAGTGATGAGAGTGGACATCCCTGTCTTGTTCTTAACCTATGGGGGGAAGTTCTCAGTTCTTCTCCATTGACTATGATGTTAGCTGTGAGTTTTTTGTGGCCTTTGGTATGTTGAGGTATGTTCCCTGTAAACCTACTTTTTGTTGTTTTTTGTCATGAATCAATGTGTTGCGTATTGTGTCAAATGTTTTTTCTGCATCTATTGAAATTATCATGTGACTTTTACTCTTTTGTTGTGATTTGTGAATATTAAACAAGCCTGATTCTAGGAATAAATCTCCCTTGATCATGGTGAATGAGTTTTTTAGATATATAGTTAGATTTGGTTTGCTAATATTTTGTTGAGGATTTATCTATGTTCATCAGAAATATTGGCCTATAGTTTCTTTTATTTTCTTTTTATTTATTTGTATGTGTGTGTGTGGGTGTGTGTGTGGTGCCTTTATCTGGTTTTAGAATCAGGGTAATGCTGGCCTCATAGAATGAATTTGGATGCTTTCCTTCTTCTTTGATTTCTTGGAATAGTTTGAGAACAATAGGCATTAACTCTTCTTTAAATATTTGATAGAATTTCTCTGTGAAACTCTGGTTTTAGACTTTTGTATTGATTTGTGAGGCTATCTGGTCCTAGACTTTTGTTTTGGGGGAGTTTTTGATTATTAATTCAATTCAACTGCTGGTAACTAGTCTGTTCAAATTTTTCTGTTTTTTCCTGATTCATTTTTGGGAGGTGGTTTTTTTTCTAGCAATTTATCCATTTCTTCTACATTATCCAATTTGTTGGCATATAATTTTTCATAATATTCTCTTATAACCCTTTGTATTTCTGTGGTGTCAGTTGTTATTTCTCCTCTTTCATTTCTGATTTTATTTATTTGAGTCTTTTCTTCTCTCTCTCTCTCTCTCTCTCTCTCTCACTCTCAGTTTGGCTAAAGGCTTATTAATTTTGTAGATTTTTTTGAAAGAACCAGTTTCTGGTTTCATTGATCTGTTTTATTGTTTTTGTTTTGTTTTTTACTTTCCATTTCATTTATTTCCCCTCTACTACTGATTATTTCCTTCCCTCTTCCTTCTACTAGTTTTGAGTTTTGTTTGTTCTTTTTCTAGCTCCTTTAGGTGTAAGGTTAGGTTGGGTTTTTTGTTTTGTTTTGTTTTGAGATTTTTCATGCTTCTTGAGGTAGGCCTGTATTGCTATAAACTTCCCTTTTAGAACAGCTTTTGCTGCATCCCCCAAATTTGGATCATTGTGTTTTCACTTTCATTTTTCTACATATATATTTTGCTTTTCTCTTTGATTTCTTGGTTGACCCACTCATTGTCTAGTAGAATGTTATTTAACCTCCATGTATTTGTGTTTTTTTTAGATTTTTTTCTTGTGGTTGATTTCTAGTTGCATAGTGTTGTGGTCAGAAAAGATGCATGATATAACTTCAATATTTTCGAATTTGTTGAGATTTGTTTTATGGCCTAATATGTGATCCATTATGGAGAATGTTCCATGTGTACTTGAAAAGGATTCTGCTGCTGTGGGATGGAATATTCTGAATACATCTGTTAGATCCATCTGGTTCAATGTGTCATTCAAAACCACTGTATCTTTATTGGTTTTCTGTTTGGATTATCTATCCATTGATGTAAGTGGAGTGTTAAAGTCCCCTATTATTACGAATGATTACTTCCTTTATGTTTATTATTAGCTGCTTTATATATTTAGATGCTCCTATGTTGGGTGCATAAATATTTATAATTGTTATAGCTTCTTGTAGGATTGTTACTTTTATGAGTACATAGTGTTCTTCTTTGTCACTTGTTGTAGTCTTTGTTTTAAAATCTATTGTGTCTGATATAAGTATTGTTACCCTGGCTTTCTTTTCACTTCCATTTGCATGATAAATGCTAATTCCATCTCTTCACATTCAATCTGCATGTGTCTTTAAGTCTGAAATGAGTCTCTTATAGGTTGGAGTGTTGCTTTACTTTCTTATTGTTCAGTTTCCTCACCTGTAAGATGGGAATTAAATCTTATCCAGTCATAGTAATAACTAAATAAGTTAGAGCATTGCAAACAGTGCTAAACAGAGTGAGTTTCCCATCAACATACTTACAGACCAGCTTTTCTGAGTAGAATATGGTAATCACAGTAGTTTTATACTCTTCCTACATCCATTTTATCGTTGTATTTAACAGATAAATTTTTGAACTCCTAAGTATGTGCCAGGCATGGATTCTACATAACGCCCACTATGTGCTGACTGAAATTTAAAAATTGATTTTCCTGTGAGGTTCTGTATTTTGAGCTTTCATGTATTCATGCTGGCTTCATTGGAATCAAAAGATGCTGTTTCTAAAGCAACGCAGGGCTGTAGTTCTGGTTTTGTCCCCAGCGCTAATTGACGATACTATTTTAGTTTATTGCATCTCCTTTCTGACCCTTATATTTCTCCTTTATGAAGTTGGGGGTTTGGCAGTTGAACTAGGTAACTTTTAAGTTCTCCCCAACTCTACGGTTCCAATGTTATACAAGTAGTGCCCTCGATTTCTGTTTCCTTGTGCGTGGATGGAGGATGTGACGGGAAATGTTGCCGACAGTGGAGCCATAGTATCATGGACTCACTCAGTGAGTAAATCCACTTTGCCATGTACATTTTTTATAAAATCTGAATAATTTTCTGAAGTAATGCTACTTTTTAACTTTACAAGGTAGTCATGTCTGTAGTTGACAACAAGGAAAAATACATAAAAGAACCAGAAGAATGACTTAGTGTATTCTTAGTAGTGAGAGTAGTTTCTCAAACATAGCTTGGTGCCCAAAAGTAAAGGTGAGCTTCTGCCTCCTGAGATTTTCTTTTTAGAATATGGGAAAACACCCTTAAAAATCTGCCTGGGGTGACCCTTCCCATTGGCCTGCTACCCTAAATATCATCCTGACTCCTTGATGAAGTGGTCTGACCCTTTTGACAAGAGTTCCCACAACCATCTCTTCACGCCTTGTTGGTTTAGTTTCGCATGATGGATGACATGACACACAGGCAGCAGGGCTGTTGGTACCTGCTCTGTAAATGACTCTGGTATCATGCTGCCAAAGGCAAAGTGACCATCTCTCAATTCTGGCTGAGCATTCTGACTTCAGGTTTTCAAGTATGGAAGCAAGTGATTTATGAGACACAAAAAGGCATAAATGGCCTTCCATTCCTTTTGACAAGGAAAGACTCCCTGTATAACCCCTAACCCGTGCTTTCTTTGCAGGAAGATGCTGCCTTAGAAAAAACAGGATAGCACCCCTCACCCACCACAAAAGCTGAAAGCGTCTACTCCAACCAATTTTGTGTGCATTTGGACCTGGCCTGTAGATGGACCATTGGAGTGTTTGGATGTGCCATGTTGGTCTACAATGAGTCACTCTCATTTATCCCAGCTTAGCAGTCGTGCTGCAGGTAGTAATGTTGGCACCAAAAGAACTGGTTTTGAGGCTGAAATCAAGTCATAATTTACATAAGAAGATAGTGCTAGAAGATAAAAGAAGATAGTCCTGTGTTCATTAGCTAGTGCTTTATGGACGGCTCATCTTTCCCTAGACTCTCCATTGGTACCTCAGAGACTGATGCCCTTCTGAACCATCTGAGCTACAATACTTTACTTGCAAAGTGAGGTTCAAAGATAAGATGAGATTTGGGAACATGTTGAGGGTAGAATGGCAAACCATTCTAGTTTGTCCAGTGTTAAGGAATTTCCTGGGATATAGTACTTTTTAGTACTAAAACCTGGACAGTCCAAGGAGACACAGTACGTCCAGTACTAAATAGGCAAAACCGGACAAATTAGCCACATACTTGGAGGTGAAGACCTGGAAGGATTGTGGAATGGAGTGGAGAGTAGCATGACTCTGGGGGAGTGAAGATTCCACTTTTTTTTTTTAACTGAATTGTATTTGCCATTCAATTTGCAAATCAATAGCAAGTAACAAGGCTGAACAGTCTGACCATTGTACCATAAGCCCAGTAGCCTTTATGTGAGCCTGCTTCAAGCTGGAATTGTTCCCAGAGGCTAGACTGAACTCCCTCTAGAAGTGGGAAGTGAGTTATATCAACAAATTGTGTCAGAACTGTGTCTTATGGGCAACCCCACAGTATCTGGCACCAAGTTGGGCACATAACTACATTGTTGGCAATTGTCAAAAGCTTTGATTCTGTTTAAGTATGCTTTTTCTTGCTCTGACTCTCCCATATAGAGATGGGAGTGGTTTGTATTTTCTTGAGTGACATTATCTCAAGGGGAAGCATGAAAAGGTGACAGGTTTTGATAGTCATTCATTATTGTTATTAGTGAATGAGGAGTGCAATACCATTTAGAGTTTGAAAAATATTTCAGACACCTTTTCAGACATACAAGGCTTGCAAAACAAAGCAAATTCCAAAGACTATTCCTTTCCATTCTAAAAGGAGGGGGCATTCTTCTGAAGGTTATGCAATTGATACTTCAGTGATTTATTTGGCCTGGACTCATCTAAATGTTCCTTTATAAGACATACTAACTGCTTGAGAAGCAACTTGAGATTTAAAATAAGCTTTTAAAAGGTCTCCTGGCCTTAAGAGCAGGAAGTGACATATCACTGAAAACAAATCTGCTTTAACTTCACAAGTTTGCTTTTCATTAAAAAAAAAAAAAAAAAAAAAAGACACTGGGGCTGCATAAGTAGATTCTAAACTTTAAAAAAATCTCTTCCCTGAGACTCTGAGACTGAGTCCAGACAAAGGGGAGTCTATTCTGATACTTTTCACTGATCTCTTTGCAATCAAGTCAATAGAAATATCCCCTGAATGGAAATATAAAGATTCAAGAGACAGAGTCCCTCATGCTCTTTAACAGGTTCTGAAATTAAAATATCTGAATGGATGGCTCCCAGACCCCTTGGAATTATTATGTTGTAATGACTTAGAGGAAGTCTGTGGTCCCCAGAGTTTAAATCCTCATTTTTCCGCTAACCAGCTCTGTGACTAGGGGTAGATGATCTTTTGTATCTCAGTTTCCTTGCCTGTAAAATGGGAATAATAGAAGTACTTTTCTCAGAGGATTATTATGAGGAATGAATGAGTTAATATATTTGAAGAACTTAAAATGGTATCTGGCAAATATGTGCCACAGAAGTATTACTTACTAGTTTGCACAAACATCTTTTGAAGAGCTTGAGTTCTTGAATCCACTGGATCAGAATCTTTAAACTTGGTTACTCTTAATCCTGGATGCATATTCAAATCATCTGGGGCACTTTTAAAATTTTTGCTGCCCAAACTTTACCCCAAGTAAATTCAATCATGAAGTCTGGGGTTAGAGCCCAGAAATCTGTATTTTAAAAATGTCCAGGGTGTGATTGTCATGCACAGAGTGTTGAAAACTGCTGTTCTAAACTAAAGTTTGAGAACCAGTGCTTTTAAGGGACTTTGCATGCCATATGTCAAGATGTTTGTGAGTGTGTTTAATTGTTTGATCTTATAACATTTTCATGATTTATTCATTATTTAGAAGTTTTGAGTAGGCCTGTATTATTTTGTCTATAGCTATAATTTTCCTGATGTGAGGGTGCCCCTCTGTTGCCATTCGCACCCAAATATTTAACACAGGGCCAATATATTATAACGGTGATGATGAGGAATTGTTCAATTTTACCAACTGTCTCCAAGATCACAATAATATTTGTAAAGTAAAGAAGGCTGGGTCCAGAGTAGTATAATTCAAATGTGTGCTTCATGGAGTTTTCCATCCACCCAACATGTGCCATCATAGGTTTTGTTTCTTTGTAGTAAGACTTTGATCTTTCTAGTGCCTGGCTTTTTCTCTCTGTCAAGGTGTCCCAATGAGGTCAATCGGGGGTCTTCTGTGAGTGAGGATACTAAACCATCAACAGTGTTGAAGTGTTGTGATGCGAATGAACATTGTGGATAAGACCCTCAAATCTGTAATGTGGCTCTGTGACCCTCAGCTGGCTGCTGAGCAGTGGTCTTTTTTTTTTTTTTTTTTTTGAGCAGTGGTCTTCTAATTCAAAAATAGGGGAATGACAATCTCTACTTCACATACCTATTGTTAAGTTCCAATAATATCATATATGTGAGAGGGTTACTTAATGTATACAGGACCATGTTATTTTTTTTTTTTAATATGACCACTGGACATTCCCATTTACTGGCTTCTATGGTGGTTAAGAATGAAGAAGACATGTTTGTTATTTGATGGGCAAAAACATTATTTACAGAGGGAACAAAGAAGCCAAGGGACTTGAGGTGAAATAATCTGGTGACCTGGATAATATACATTCTCTATGTAAATGGTGAAAGTCTGAATAACCCAGCACGGTGGTTCTCACTTGGATTGTCAAAAATAAACATTTCAGCAATAGATGCTGAGGAGACCAGACATTCCCAACGTTGCTGCCTCTGCTTGATTTTCCTGGGGAGTCTCCTCAACCAGCTCACAGCAGGTCAGCACAATTGTACCCAGTCACTAGGGAGGGGTGGTGTGGAGAGAGATGCGCAGAGAGAGGGAGGGAAAGATAGAGACAGAAAAGAAAAAGAAAAAGAAAGCCCCAAAGCAAGAAATCCACACACCAGTCCTGCAGTAACCTAGCAATCAAGGCATTAGCAGCCAAAAAGCTTTTCTCATGGAGGGGGAGTTAATGGATTTATATTAGTTGTGGTTATCTGGATTTCAGATTGACACCATAAATATTCAAACTCTGAACTCAGCTGGAAACAGCCGCCACTGACTTTTCTGTGACCTAGCTGGAAACTTTAAATCAGCTGTCTCCTTGACTTTCAAGGGAATGACATGCTCCAAATCCATGAGATAGCATCTCCTCAGTGTTTTATTACCTCCAGAGGACCTCAGTTCAGTATGGTCTGTAGCTACAGCCTCTCCTTTGAATGCCAAGTCTGGTTAACATTGCTAAATCATAAAGTACTCTGTACTGGAGTAGAGATCTCTTAACTGTGGGCACAGAAAAAGCTTATTCTACACAATGCACTAGGTGAACTTGCAAACCTTGCAATACAGCGTTCATGGACTGACATGGATCTCCAACCATGGCTCCCTCTATCAGGAGCTCTTGCCCAGACACTTTCTTCCTCATTTTCCTCTTGTGTTTATTTGTCCCTGGGAGATAGATTTACAGAGCTTCAACACAGGGGACATGGGTCTTCTCAGTGTGTTGTGAGCTGCTTCCAGTTCCTATGCTCAAGAGCTGGCAAAAGTGAGATAGATACTCTCCCAGAAATGGTGTCTGAATCTCTCTCGAGTTCCCTTCATAGGACACATGAGGACTTTGATGGTAGGGGGAGGGGATCAGTCCTCCTCTGGCACCATATTTCAGGGATTGAGGCACCTTCCACCAGCAACAGGCTTCCTTTTGCTCCATGACAAATTGTGCTGAAGGTTTGACAACCCCAAATCCATCATAAGGATCGGGCCAGCTCCTTCTCTCTGTCAGCGTAACAGATGTGGCAGCAGCCACAATGTCAATAAAGGTTATGTCCTGCTTCAGAGAAAAAGAGGCCAAAACACCATTTAAGTAATTGCTTGGGGAAAAAAAATCAAGCTATCCTTCTAGGCAGGCAATGGCATTATCAGGAAGCCTCCATACATAGGCTGCTTTTACCCTCCTTCTCTGAGTGAGTTGAAAGTTATTATCAGAGGAAGACATGTGGGTCTATTACCAGGAGAAAGGGCAAGGCAGGCAAGCTGTGACTTCAGAGGTCCCATCTACTCAGTGTTTGAAAACCCACCAGGAGCCCCCATTCTACCATAGAATCCATACTATACTATACCCCAGATGTTATAAAACTTTCTTTGGATATTTGATACAACAGGAAAGGGAGGGGATTCATTAAAGTGAAATGAGCACAACATTAACATATTTTATATTTTAATATTACTAAATTCTCAATTTTACATGGGGTATCTGATTTTTTTTTTTTTTTTTTTTTTTTTTTTTTTTGCTAAGGGCCTCTGAATATCTTAACCCTAGCCTGGACAAAGAGTATTCAAGGAGAAAGAATACCATGGGAGTAGACCAGCACAGTTGGAGCGGAAACTTAGAGGCTGAGAATGGCAAGATATGGAGGGGGAAAAGTAGATCCCAGGAACAGACTGGGGACCTACCACTCTAAGACAGAACTGGCTAACTCATCACCAGGGCTCAGAAGGTGATGGGGCTCCCCTGAACAATTATCAACAGGAAAGTAACAGGATCGTATCTGCATTTCAGACAAATCACTCTGACAGCTGTGTGAGGGACTGGGTAGAGAAGGACAATAAATGGAGGCAGGTAAACCGGTTAAAAGGATGTTGAATCTGACTTGGTCAAAATATAATGTGTGTGTAGGAAAGACAGAAGGAAGCACTGCTTGAAAGGTAAAATTAATTGAGATTTTGAGTAGTTAGACATCGGGGCTGAGGAAGAAAACTCCACCTGTGACAAAGTCCTCATTTCTTTGTTTGTGTGACTGGGGGTCTTGTGGTACCACCTGAAATGAAGAGTACTAGAAGAGGAACCAGTTGAAGACAGTGAATGATGAGCTTATCCCTGGGCAGGTTTGTTTGAATCTCTGATGAATAAGACTAGTTCCAATTTCCCAATTGCTTCCAATTAGTTGCCTCAGCTACCTGTCTACTGTTATTGCTAGAGAGAACGTTCCATTTCTACAGTAGAGTCACATGTTGGGAGTAGGGTGTTACCCTCAGTCTCTAGTCCACATTTCAGAATTGGGTGTGTGCTTGCAATTCATGAGACTGTGCATTCCCATTGATTCTTATTGAGTTCTAAAGCATTCTTCAAAAAAATAATAAATAAAATTTATTAAATAATAAAGCATTCTTTACCCAGGACTCATCTGTGATCTGCTCTAGCTTAATACAGCCCAGAGTACGAGCATGCTGGGAATCTTGGAATGCTCTGGAAAATAAGACCCAACACCAGGTAATTGAAGTCTGCAGAAACAGATCTCACTTGTAGATGAGTGGTTTGGTACCATACCACGTCTTAATAGACTGGAGAAATTCTAGCATCGACTTCTTTGGTCATCTAAATTATTGTTGAATACCAAAGGCAAGCACCTATTTAAATTAAGGCAAAAAATGTAGTGTTTCAGCTCCATAATCAAACAGCGAGAATGCAGAGAGCAGGGGGCCCTCAGGGGTAAGCAGAGCCTGGTTCGTGGACTCCATTAGCTTCTTTCTTTTGCCTTCTCATTTGTTTCTTTTTGTCCCTACTCCATTCTCTTAGACCAACTTTCTCCAAAAATTGGAAACATGTCCTTTGGCTTGCAATTAAAGTCCTTCCACTCAAGAGGGCCTGCTTACCTTCCCATGGTTTCAACCTGGGGAGCTATGGGACTCAATGAGCTGAGTATTCTGACGGACTACACTCAGAGAATCCTACATTGAAAGAGTGGGAATCAATATTTCCCTGTCCAAAAGGGGTGCTGTTCTCAAAAGAAAAGGGCACACCTGCCAGAGAAAGCAATAGACGCATGCTTTGACATTGTTGTAAACAGTAGGCAAAGCTTGTTCATGCCATGCCTTCCCAGTTTTGCATAAGGGCAATGAGAGTTTATTTTGCAGGCACTCAGCTAATCCTCATTCCACGGTTATGGAATTGGGCAGGAACCCTTACCGTACCCCCCACTCTGATTCATGACCCACTCCTCTGTGCTCCTATGGCATCCAGTGTGTGCATCTGGGAAACCACTTAATACACTGCCTTGTAATTATTATTTATGTGCCTGTCTTCATCTCTAGACTGTGAGCTTTTTGAGATCAGTGACTGTGTCTTCATCACTTTTATGTGCCCAGTTCCTAGCACAGATTTTGGCACACTATTTCAGTGGCATTCTCTCTCCTGCTAAAAAGGAAAAAAGAACTATTTCTTGGTTTGAAAGTCTGTTCCCACATCATGGAAGCAGCAAGTCCTTCAAACAACAGTATGGGAAAAAAGTTTTCCATTGCCTTTCAGACAAATACTGCCATGCAGAGAAGTCAGATTACTCCTGAAACTCACAGCACTCCCCTCAAGGTGACCAAGGAATGCTTGCTGATGGCTTGGAAAAATGGAGTGGGAGAAAGAGGGATAAGTGGTAGTCTTCTTATATCTTTCAGTCAGGGATAATCATATTATGTGTATATAAAGATACTAATAAATTGTTGTTTATATGGTATCGTGTTTAGAGTTGGACAATGGTCACAGGAGTCATAAAGAATTTGTCTGCTGTGCCATTTACACTCTCCCTACTCCCTCTACCAAATGACATGGGATTGTGAATCTGTTGACTGGTGTGGTTCAGGGTGCAGCTGGTGAGTGTGGCACCTTAGCAAAGCCCGTCACCGTGCAGATCAAACACATGATGAGTTCTTCTCCCCAGCAATATCCCACCATCAACACAGCCAGTCAGCCACCAAAGCCTGAAAGAAACTGCTCCATTACAGCGATTTTACTTGACTTTTAGCTATTTTCTGCCATTACTGGTCCTTGCATATCTATACTGAGGGGAAATGACAGGGCCTCTTCTGGGGCATTTGCAGTATCATGGCCCTTTTAAAGGGACCACATACCTCTTTCTTTCTACCCCCAGAGCATTAGACACTAGGAAATTGATTTTAATTGATCAATGGACTGGCTTCCACCCCACCAAGGAGCTTGTCATATGCAAGAGCAACATTTAGGATGAAAAATCTAGCCATATGCAGATTCCTAGTTTTGTTCCCAAAATAACTCGTGGTGTTGTTGGCTCCTTTTCCTCATCTAGTTACCATCTGGGGTTTGTGTATGTCTGTGTGTGCATGCACGCGGGCAATAATACCTCCTTCCCACAATCTGCCAGGCACAGACACCCTCCACCGACCTCTCCCACGCTCATCTACTCACTGAACCAAGGCTGTGGAAAGGATTTCAGATAGAATGAAAAGGCCCAGTTTCTGCTTTCCTGCCTAAGATTTTACATGCACTTCGGGCTTGCCTAAAAGAGAGAGAAAAAGTGTGGAACTGCAAGCAGAGACCAAGAAGAGTGGCAGCGATAGGAATTAATTTGTGCGTTAGGTGTAGGTTGTACGGGGCTCCTGGTTAAGCCACTGTGTGGCAGTGCTTAAGGACTTTGGGGCTGCAGACATTTTTGCGTAAACAGAACAACTTTATTCAAACTATGGCCTCTTTCCTTTTTACTTCAGGAACTTATTTATTTCACATTTCTTTGGTTTAGAAATGACCGGGGCATTGAACTAATTAAAAAAATAATTTAATATAGAGGAATAAATCCTACCCTAGCTGAGACCTTGTCAGCCAATTTCAACCTGGAGTGCAACCTTAGAACAGACTAGTAAATCTCCTATAATAGGGGCTTCCAGATCCAGTATATCATGGAATGCTTTGCATACTTGTCAGGAAGCACAATTCACCTCACCAACTGCTCTCACAAACTTCCTGAAACATGAGGGGCTCCGTGTGTTAATGGGGAGCTGAAGGGCTGGGGAAGGGAGGCTGGATCGGGTATGGGCCACAGAGGGAAATCAGGGCTCACCCTTGGGAAGCCAGAGGGAGAGCTGGGGGTTCAATGCTAGTGAAAAATGGAGGCAGAGGAGGATGGAGCAGAGACCACTCGGCCTTCTCCTCTTTCACCTGTGAAGCAGGCTAACTCACACAGGAAGCAGCTATCCTAGTCTGTGCTCATTTATCCCAGAGAACAGGTCAAGGAAAGGACAAAGGAGCCATCATACAAGCAAAGACCTGGAGGAGGACACCAGGAGAGGCTTTATTATAAGGATTGCTACTTTGAGTGAAAAATGTGAAATAGCAGGCTCCCTCCTGGCTGTGTCGGTGTGAAAGAACCACTTCTGCTTGGTTTTCCTGTGCCCCCTGAAAGAGAACTCTGGCAGCTGGTGCTTATGGAGCACTCTTGCCGGATCACCCTCAGCAGACGATGGGAGTGGGCAGTGGCTGTAGTGACTTGGGGTTAAAAACTATGAGAAAGCTTCTGTGACCCTAAATTTCTACTTGTAATGTTTAAAAGTACTCCATTCTAGACTCGTCTTTTGGCAAAGTCTTTGTCCATGCTAAGGAAAGGGTAAGGAGGAAAGCTGAATAGTGACTTAATTATTTTTTTAAAACATTCTCTAACTTAGATAGTAAGTCATGGACAAGAAGGGGAAAGGGTATGTGGACCTGAGTATCTGAAAGAGAAGAAAGAGACATTCTTGACAGCAGACCAGGTGAAATTAGATACTCAGTGTACTTCAGTTTCCCTTAGCAAAAGAGTATGTAGATGTGGTGAGACAATGAGACAGGGATCATCATTTCCTGTTTTCATTCTCATCCTGCTGATGATTCATGGTACTTAAAGTTCTTTTCCACATAATGCCTCAGATTCCAGACATTAGAAAGAATCTGTCTCTCACTTTTATTTACCTCAAAGGAAGAGACTCGAACCAGCCCTAAAAGTTTAGGACCATGGATTCTGATCCTTTAAAATCTATTAATCTCATATATAATTGTAATCGGATTATATGTACCTGGATTTTGTGCCAGGGCCATAGAATGCTGGATTTTTTTCAGATTTGAGCAATTTTGCAGAAGTTTTCACTCATACCAGCCATCATGTGACGAGCAAACATCCAATTTCCGAGGAAGTCACTGCGATGAAATAGGTTTCCAAATCCACCCCATTATTCATTAAAATGTCATTTCTCTTTGGAAATATCCAGTTCAAGGGAAAATGATGCATGGTCATAGGGTAAAAAATAAAGCAAAATCAGATACCAATTGCTCCTCCAAAGAATGTTGTAGATGACTTCTGATGTGTTGGCCTATCATTAGGATTTCAAGCTATAAGTTTTTTTTTCTTTTGTGGCAGTGGGGGTGGGGACCTCTCTTTAATATTAATAGAGTTTGGCACAATAAATCCTACAATTCACACTGAGCACAGGATTTAGCTTTGACCATAACCAAGAAATCAGAAACATAGATATTTATATCCATGATGTTTGGACCTCTTGATCTGGAGGGAGATGCCAGACCTCATGCTCCATGCAAGGCGCAGAGTCAAGAGGGACAGGACTCTTCAGTAGTGAGGATCTGCAGGTCCTTTAAGAGGCATATATGTTCTCATATATTCTTCTCCTGCGTTGTATGGTCCTTACATTATCCATTATTTTCTTTGAAGAATGCCAAAGGATGGGGCTCACCTAGAAAAGATCAGAAGCTGATCATTTAAGGTAATTTAAAGAGGGGACAATGAGTCTTTCCCCTGAGCTCTGAGTAAATTTCATACTATGAACATGATGCCTTCTTTAAGATAAAATTTTAAGTTCTTAAGGAGGATGTAGGAAAAAGTTAAAAGAGGGGGAATTCGGGGAATAAACAGCTACTTTGACCACAATTACTAAAATTAAACTAATAATTTTACTCCTACTGTGTTCTAGGCACTGATTCAGAAGCTATAGGGAATATTAATACACTTATGATGAGTCACCTGCGCTCATGGAAGCTTATGTCTTGTTGGGTAGAGATACTTGTTAACATTAGAAAATATCCAACAATAAAAGATTTAAATAGCATTTCTAGACAAGAGGAGCTATGTTATTAAAGGGCATCTATGATTAATTACTGAACAAATTGTACAGACAATAATTGCTGAAATATTTAAGAGGAAAGAAAGATCCCTTTAGGCTAGGTTCGGCAGGACCATTGTTAAGGAAGGAAAAAAAAATATTTTAATTGAGTCTTGCCAGGATGGAAAGTGATTTGGATAAGTACAGAGGAGTACTGTATCTCTTGATCATCAAAAGAAAAAGAAATAAATGATTATTTATTCATAGCTACATATTATTTTACAATAATACTATGAAATACTACTCCCAATTTATAAAAGAGGAAATCAAAGCTCATATAAGTGCATTGTTTTGCCTAAAGTAGCTATCAGAAATAAAAATATAGAATTTCATATTCAGCCATGATACAGTAATGAAGAACGTATTTACCTTTCCAGCTTAAAAAAGCAGAAAATTATAAAAAAAATATGTGAAACAACTGTTTTATTAATTGGACAACAGATAGTGTAGGACTGTGATCCCTGATAAAAGAGAAACAAACAAAAGTAGCTGTATATTACCCCTCCCTACTATCTGGAGTTTCCAGGACATAAGATGGAGGAGAAGAACCTAGTAGTTCTTCTTCAGGGACACTCAGGTGGCCAGACCTTTTGGAATAGAGTATCAGAGAGGAAAGAATTTTATAGGGAGAGCTTTGGAAATCTGCAGAGGTCTCTCTGAGTCTTTGATTGAGTAGTAAATGATGGACACATGAGAAAAAAAAAAAAACTATTTGTGTACAGCCAAAGAACCATGGGCAAATTGTATGCTGAACAGTTCCTAGAGCTCATAGAGAGTAGGGAATAGTTTGTATTTTTAAGAGCCAGAGTGGAAAGACCTCATAAAACATGGATCATTTGGCAGAGTACTCACAAAGGTATTGCCTTGTTAGTGGGAATAAATTAACTCTAAACTAGAGAATGGCCTTGGCTTGCTTTAACAAAGTGTAAAAGAAAGATGCAAAAGTACCAAATTAATAATAAGTTATTTAACTGCCTTCTAGGACAAAATATTAAACTATTTAAAGGAATAACAACAATGAAATTCAGCATCGACAACATAAAAAGCACAATGTCTGGCATCCAAACAAAAATGACAAGGCATGCATATAAGCAGGACAATATGATTATACAAGGAGATAATCAATTAATAGAAATAGATTCAGAAGCAAGAGATAATGGAAGTCGCAGTAAGAGATACTAAAACAGGTATCATAAATATGCTTCATC
Source organism: Canis aureus (assembly GCF_053574225.1). Lineage (NCBI taxonomy): Eukaryota > Metazoa > Chordata > Mammalia > Carnivora > Canidae > Canis > Canis aureus. The sequence continues at coordinate 4,692,474 of NC_135648.1, forward strand.
AGTTAGAGAAGGTAAAATATGACCATGACAGGAAGAAAATGGAAATTCATAAGAATGACCCAAATGAAAATCCTAGAGATAAAAAGTACAATTTAGAAATTAAGAGAACATTAAATGTAATGGATTAATGTCATTGGAGGCATTACAAAAGAAAATGTTGGTGGAAGTAAATGCATAGTGAAAGAAACTGACTAACCTGAAGCCCAGAGAGGAAAAGAGGTGAAAAAGAAAAAAGGAACAGAGCCCAGTAACTGTGTGACAATATCAAATAATCTAAAATAGGTGCGAGTGGATTCTTAAAAGTAGAAGAGAGAAAAAACATAAAAATATGTTAAAAAATAATGGCTAGAACTTTTACAAACTTGATGAAAACTATAAACCCATATACTTAAAACCTTGAGAAAACTCATACGTTATTAACTTTTAAAAATTCACACCAAACAATAAGTGATGACAAAATCCCAGGAGAAAGAGAAAAATAAAATGATCTGTCAAAATAATATTAAAAGGAGCCAGAGGAAAGCAGATAGTCTGTACAAAGTGGACAGAGTAACAGTAATAAGAATGATAGCTAACCTCTTGCTAGAAAAAATGCAAGCCAAAAGAAAAGGAGGTTTGATTTTAAGGAATTATAAGATTAAAAAATCAATTTATTTGTATTTTTTAATTTAAATTTTGTTAGTAAACATGAAGTGAGATATTGGTTTCTGGAGTAGAATTCAGTGATTCATCACTTACATATAACACCCAGTGTTTATCAAAACAAGTGCCCTCCTTAATACCCTTCACCCATCTAGCCCCTCCCCCACCCACATCCCTCCATCAATGCTCAGTTTGTTTTTTATCATTGAGAGTCGCTTATGGCTTGTTTCCCTCTCTCCTTTTTTTCTTTTTCCCCTCCCATATGTTCATCTTTTTTTTTTTCTTGAATTCCATATGAGCAAGATCATATGGTATTTGTCTTTCTCTGACTGACTTCTTTCACTTAGGATAGTACACTCTAGCTGTGTCCATGTCATTGCAAATGGCAATATTTCATTCTTTTTGATGGCTGAATTATATTCCATATATATATATGTATCATGAGTATTTTTCACGAAGTTAGAAAAAATCCTAAAATTTGTACAAAACCAGAAAACACTCTGAACAGCCAAAGCAATTCAGAAAAAGAAAAACAAAACTGGAGGCATTACGATTCTGGATTTCAAGCTAAATTGCAAATCTGTAGTCATCAAGACAGTATGACACTGGCACGAAAAAAATCAATTCTGAATTCTCTACTGAGTAAAAATATCTTTCAATAAAGATAGAAAAATGAAGATGTTGCAAGATAAATAAAAGATAAGAGAATCCATCATCAATCAATCTACACCTCAAGAAAGGTTAAAAAGAGCTTCTTTAGGCAGAAGGAAAATAATGCCAAATGCAATTCACATCTATACAAAGAAATAAATAGCACTGAACATGTTAACATGTGAATAAATATAGAGGCATTTTCAATTCATCTTAATCACTTCAGGAGATATTGACTATGTAAACTAAAAATAATAATGAATTTGGAAGTTTATAATTTATATCAGTAAAATCTATAAAAGCTAAGGGCTGGAAGAGGGTAAATTAAAATATACCATTGTAAGTGTCTTACAGTATATGCCAAGGGGTATAATATAATTTGAAAGTAATTTCATAAGGTACAGATACATATTATAAACCCTAGAGCAACCACAATAGAAAATAAAAGAGGCATAACCAATAAGCCAATACTGGAGAGAAAAATTCCCACAATATACCCATTTTTTCAAAGAAGATAAGAACAGAGAAAAAGAGGAACAAATAACAGATTTGAAAAATAGAAAGCTGAAAAATAGAAATTAGAAAAATAGAAAACCAACTGTATTCCTAATTACATCAGAAGTGAATGGCTTTTCAGGAACCAAACTGCCAGAAATAAGACATTCGAATGAGCAAAGAAGTCAAACTCCTACTCTTTGCAGGTGACATAATACTGTATATACAGAACCTGAAAGACTCCACCCCAAAATTGCTAGAACTTATACAGCAATTCAGCGATATGGCAGGATACAAACTCAATGCACAGAACTCAGTTGCATTTCTATACACTAACAATGAGACTGAAGAAAAAGAAATTAAGGAATCAATTCCATTTACAATTGCACCAAAAATGGTAAGAAACCTAGGAATAAACCTAACCAAAGAGGTAAGGGATCTATACTCTAATAATTTATGAAAGAATTTGAGGAAGACACAAAGAGATGGGGCAACATTCCATGCTCATGGATTGGAAGAATAAATATTGTGAAAATGTCTATGCTACCCAGAGCAATTTAGACGTTCAATACAATCCCTATCAAAATTTCATGGACTTTGTTCACACAGTTGGAATAAATAATCCTAAAATTTGTATGGAACCAGAAAAGACCTTGAATAGCCAGAGGAATGTTGAGAAAGAAAACCAAAGCTGGGGGCATCACAATGCCTAACTTCAAGCTGTGTTGCAAAGCTGTGATCATCAAGACAGTACAGTACTGGCACAAAAATAGACACAAAGATCAATGGAACAGAATATAGAACCCAGAAATAGGGCCTCAACTCTATGGTCAACTGATCTTTGACAAAGAAGGAAACAATATCCAGTGGAAAAAAGACAGTTTCTTCAATAAATGGTGTTGGGAAAATTGGACAGCCACATGCAGAAGAATGAAACTGGACCACTCTCTTACACTAGACACAAAGATAAACTCAAAATGGATGAAAGATCTAAATGTGAGACAAGAATCTATCAAAATCCTAGAGGAGAAAACAGGCAGTAATCTTTGTGAACTCAGCCACAGCAACTTGCTAGACAAGGCAAAGGAAACAGGCAAGGGAAGGGAAGGGAAGGCAAAGGAAACAAAGGCAAATGAAATATTGGGATTCATCAAAATAAAAAGCTTCTGCACAACAAAGGCAACAGTCAACAAAGCTAAAAGAAAACCTATAGAATGAGAGAAGATATTTGCAAATGACATATCAAATAAAGGGCTATTATCCAAGATCTATAAAGAACTTATCAAACTCAACACACAAGAAACAAACCATCCAGTCAAGAAATGGGAGTAACAGTAATAAGAATGATAGCTAAACAGATGTGAACAGACATTTCTCCAAAGAAGACCTACACATGGCCAACAAGCTCATGAAAAAATGCTCAACATCACTTGTCATCAGGGAAATGCAAATCAAAACCTTAATGAGATACCACCTTAAGGTGAGAATGGCTAAAATTAACAAGACAAGAAATAGCAAATGTTGGTGAGGATGTGGAGAAAGGAGAACCTTCTTATGCTGCTGGTGGGAATGCAAGCTGGTGCAGCTTCTCTGGAAAACAGTGTGGAGGTTCCTCAAGAAGTTAAAAATAGAACCACTCTATGACCCAACAATTGCACTACTGGGTGTTTACCCAAAGATACAGATGTATCTTTGGGGTGCAGATACACTTGCACCCCAAAGTTCACAGCAGCAATATCCACAATAGCCAAATTGTGGAAGGAATCTCTATGTCCATCGACAGATGAATGGATAAAGAAGTTGTGGTCTATGTATACAATGAAATATTACTCAGCCATCAGAAAGGATGAATACCCACCATTTGCTTTGACGTGGATGGACTTGGAGGGTATTATGCTGAGTGAGATAAGTCAATCGGAGAAAGACAATTATCATATGATCTCACTCATGTGGAATATAAGAAATAGTCAAAGGGACCATAGGAAAAGGGGGGAACTGAGTGGGGAAAAATTAGATAGGAAGACAAACCAGGAGAGACTCTTAATTGGGAAACAAACAAAGGGTCATAAAAGGGGAGGTGGGCGGGAGGTTGAGGTAACTGGGTGATGGGCATTAAAGAGGGCACGTGATGAGATGAGAGACTGGGTATTATACTATATGTTGGCAAACTGTATTTTATTTTATTTTATTTTTTTTTATTTTTTATTTTTTTTATAAATTTTTTTTAAATTTTTATTTATTTATGATAGTCACAGAGAGAGAGAGGCAGAGACACAGGCAGAGGGAGAAGCAGGCTCCATGCACCGGGAGCCCGACGTGGGATTCGATCCCGGGTCTCCAGGATCGCGCCCTGGGCCAAAGGCAGGCGCCAAACCGCTGCGCCACCCAGGGATCCCGGCAAACTGTATTTTAGAAAAAAGATGTGAATGGCTTAAACAATGCAATTAATAAAGATTGTTAGAATGGATTGAGAAAACCCCACAAGACCCAGGTAATTGCTGTGTATATGAGAAAGTGTAGGATGACATAAAAACGGTTTCAAAAATCATTAAAGGAGTTAGGAGGTTATACTAGAAAATATTTAATTAATGCAAAATAAAGAAGTAAAAGAAGAAGGTAGGAGACAAAAACAAAAACATGAGATTTGTAGAAACCAGTAAGTCACCTGATGGCCTTGCATCCATCTGTATCCGTTATACTACATGTGAATGGATTATACCATCCAATCAAAAGATAAGATTATCAGACTGCCTAGAGAACACAAGGTCCAACTTTGTGCTGTCTACAGGAGACATACTTTACATTCAAAGATACTAAAAAGATTGGAAGTAAACAAGTGAAAAAATTATCATACAAAATAGACTTTGAAACAGAAAAAGTTACTAAAGATAAAGAAAGATAATTCATGATGATACAAGGGTCAATCTATTAAGGAGTTAGAACTATTAGAAGCACGTACACACCTAACAACAGAGCCCCAAAATACATGAGGCAAAAATTGACAGAAACCAAAGGAGAGATATTTGTAACAGTAATTTTGGGGGACTTCACTGATAGTTGGAGATCTTACGTTCAGTAACAGGTGGAACTACACAGAGGGGCAATAAGATCTTTTGTTTGAGTCTTCTTGAACAAAACTGTCAATCAATCAGAACCCTCAGAAGTTCATAGAACACTCTAACTAACAATAGCAGAATACACTTTTTTCTCAAATGCTCATGAAACATTCCCCAGGACAAGGCCATATGCTAGAACATAAAACAAGTCTCTTGCACGCATATTATCTCATTTCTAATTTTAGTCATCTTGATAAATCTATGAGGGAAGCCTGGCAATCACTGACTTCCTCATATCACAAAAAAGCAAACTGGGGCTCAGAGAAGCCCCAGTGTGATTTCTCATAGCACTAAGAAGGGAGAGTACAGACATTTGCTCTTGCTCTTCTTTTTTTTTTTTTTTTTTTAAGATTTTATTTATTCATTCATGGGAGACACAGAGAGAGGCAGAAACATAGGCAGGCTTCCCTTGGGGAGCCCAATGTGGGACTCAATCCCAGGACCCAGGGATCATGATCTGAGCTAAAGGCAGACAACCACTGAGCCACCCAGGTGCCCCAGTGCTTGCCTCTTCTAATGCATCTCTCTAGATAGCTTTGATTCGTCCCTGGGTTGTGGAGGTGAGGAAGGCATGGAGGTGCCAGTTCCTCTTCTTCCTCACTGTCCCAAGAATCCTAGAAGAACAGTGAGATGAGAGGAGCACTTTCTTCTCTTGATGCTTTCTTGGCAATAATGATAATAATAATAATGCTTTAAATATGTTGAAAACTCTGCATTTTACAAAACTACTTCATTTCCAGTTCTCATGATAACTAAAATTGAGACAGAGAGAGAGACAGAGAGAGAGAGATTGAAACAATTGTTTTCATATAGAAGATGATGCGTAGCTGGATTAGCTGACTAATAAAAATCCCTACAATATTTCAAGCAAAAATAACTGTAAGTATTGTGACCATCAGAGTTACTGCTGATCTTCAGGAAGTTCATATTTGTTTATTTTGAGTTCCTGGCCATGGCACAACTACCATGCAAGGAAGCCCCTGCAGAATCTGACTCAAGGACTGAGAAGACTCACAAGCTGTAGAGCAAAGATGAGTTGGTACCACAGGGGTTAGAGAGGGTGAAGAGATAATGCTTTCTTATTCTTGCAGGAGATAGAGTTGGGTTGAATGTCTAATCTTTATAGCTGTTTCTTGGATAACTCTGTCATTGTTTTATATCCATAATTACATATGAACAGAGTTTAAAGGGATGTGAAAAGGGCAGCTCAGGTGGCTCAGCGGTTTAGTGCTGCCTTCAGCCCAGGGTGTGATCCTGGGGACCTGGGATCCAGTCCCATGTCAGGCTCTCTGCATGGAGCCTGCTTCTCCCTCTGCCTGTGTCTCTGCCTCTCTCTCTCTCTCTCTCTCTCTCTCTCATATATAAATAAATAAAATCTTTAAAAATAAAAAATAAAGGGATGTGAAGAGCTGTGTGTGTGTATTTAAAGGATTCCATGGCCAAATTAAAACAACAACAACAACAACATAAAAACAACACTGGGCTGCTGAGGAGTAGTACTGAAGTCTTGGGGACACTGGGTACTTATTCCTGGTGCAATATTTACCACACTGAATCATGCATGTCTAGTGACTGCCCTGTGTCCATTCTGAGCTCCTAGAATCTCATTTTGGGTCATTTCCTCTTTGTGTCTATGCACCTAGTAAAGGGAAGGCATTGAGTAAATAAATACTGATGGTAATAAATAATGAGCTTTACTGAAACAGGAAGTAATATCTTGGTCCTAGCACTTGCATCAAGATACTTACATACTGTAGCCTTCCGTTCATGCTCTGAACACTCTGGTGCTTATGAACGCCATTCCCACATCCCTACTCTGCAGGCGTCCATTCCAAACCCTCACACTCCCAGTGGGCCTTGGGGCACCGCTGTGGGTATGCTGCATGTTTGAATATTAAAGGCCTCTGCTCTCTCTCCAGCTTAACCCTGGCTTCTCAGAGCTGGCCCTCTGGGACCTCTCCAGCCTTTCAAATGACATCCAGGCAAACCAGGCTGAATTATGAAATCACACCATTACTAATATCAAATCCCAGGCCTCATATTTTAATATCATCTGTGAAGTTCTGTCTAAAGACCAAGATTAATTTAATATGTAAAACAATAGATACCTCAAATTAATACAAAACACTGTAATACAAATGACTTTTATTCAGATTTGAATACTGCACACAAAGGCTATAAGTAAATTAGTTTTATTGATCTATATTCATAGAATTATTTAAATGTACCCTCTGGTACTGAGAGCCAGGGGTTTTTCTGATGCTTGCCATTAATGCATTTTTCATTAGTGGCTAGTGCTGGGAAGCCCAAATTTCATTTGGCTGCAAAAGATTAATTTCCTCTTGACAACCATGGCCAGATTTAAAAAAAAAAATGCACGAGTTGAAACAGTGACCTACAGGACAGTTCTCAGAAGTATGAATTAGAAGGCCAGGAAAATATATATATATATATATATATATATATATATATATATATATATATAATATATAATTAAATATATCATATATTATATATATATAGTGTGTGTGTGTGTGTATGTGTGTGTGTTTCTTGACTGTGTGTCTATTGGGAAAGAAACAGCAGAAATAAATCAGAATCTATGGTTCTTGGCTCTCAGAATATGTGTATACGCCACAATCACTTATAATTGACAATTGCCCTATTTTCAATCTTAGAAATATAAATAAAAAGGCACATAGACAATTAATTTCCAGATATTTTGGACCTATCATATCCCTCATTTGCCTGTTGGTTTGTTTCTCTGAAAGTATTTTCTCATCAACCTCAAAAAAGGAGCATATACAGTAATAGTAACAATACAATTAAGGCTAATGAAAGCCATTAAAATTAATTTCGTTTAGAAATTTATTGGAAAATTTGGAAGTCCCATTGGGATAATTTATATCCGTTGGGAGTCACAAAATCGAGCCCCTGAATTTGACTGCCGCTTGGGTGTCACAACAACTGAATGGTTCACAGCATTTGCTCATTCCTCAGGGCAATATAGTCCCTGGTTTCTCATCTAATTGCCTCATCACTGGAGCCCACCACTAACCTCTTCAGACTATGACACTCCATTAATACTGGTGTGGATCATGAAGACCTAAGTGCAAAATATTTTTTCAAGGAGTCAGAGCAAGCAGTCATTTTTATGATGTGATTTGTGAACCATTAAATGCCCCCTTGCTTAAAATAGATCTCTCATAGACTTGCCCCAGTGCCAGAAGATTCCCCCTGTAGGATTCATTCCTTACTTATGAAAGTTCTGGGTATTTTGGAGAGGTCTCCTTAGGGTAAAAATTCCCTTGGGAAGGTTAACTCACAATCATTTATTAGCACTAGGGCTTCAATGAGTCCTGCAGATTGTTTTTTAAATTTACAGCTTTCACAAAGTGTGGCGGGCAGAAAACTAGCTCCCCCTCCCTGCCATAATGTTCACATCCTAATCCCCACATGTTACATGGCTACATGACAAAGGGAGTAAAGGTTTCAGATGGAATTGTGATTGCTCATCGGCTGACTTTGAGATAAAGAGATTATCCTGAATTCCCCAAGTGGGCTCAATATAATCACAACAGCCCTTATAATTGGAAGGTGGAGGCAGAAAAGGGATAGCGATGTGAGGAGGACAAGGCCAATAATGCTGGAGGAATGGGGTCATAAGACAAGAAACATGGGTGCCCCATAGAAACTGGAAAAGACAGGGCAGTTTCCCCTAAAGCCTCTGGACAGGAATATAGCCCTGCCAAAAACCTTGGTTTTAGCCCAGTGGGACCCATTTTGTATTTTTTACCTACAGAACTACACAAAAATAAATTCTATTGTTTTTAGAGAGCAAATTTGTGGTAATTTGTTACAGAAGCTATAAAAACGAATACACAAAAGAATGGGGACAGGTGCATTTTGGTAAATTATACACATGTTGAGGTGAAATAGAAAGAGGGAGGGGTTGAAACAAACACATCCAAAAATAAAGTATATTGAAAAATACATTGTGGGTGACATTGTAGGGGACAGGGATGGGGTTACTGGAAAGACGAGTAATTCAGGTACATTGGACAGACGTAAGAGGAACCTCAGCAAGAGAGAAAGTAAATGGAAGGCAGAAGGCACTGTATTCATTTTCTGATGTTGTATAATAAAATCACCATAAACTTAGTGGTAACAAATACATATTTATTATCCCAGTAAATCTGGGAACAGCTGTGGGTCAGGAATCTAAGAATAACTTAGCTGAATCTTCTGTTTATGCTCTGACAAGGCTGGAAACAAGGTATCAGACAGGCTGTTCTCATCTGGAGGCTCAAGTGGGGAAGAATTCACTTCCTCATTCATTGTTCATTCACGTTGTTGGCAGGATTTATTTTCTTGCGACTATATGACTGAAGGCCCCAGGTTTTTATGGTTTTTGCTTGGAGACTATTTTCAGGGGCTAGAGGCCACTCATGGTTTCTTGCCACATGGCCTTCTCTGACATGATGGTTTACTTCATCAAGCTCACCAGAAGTTTCCTTAGCTCTAATTTGCTAAGCCTGAGTCATATAGCATAATGCAATCTCAGAAGTGATGTCCCAACAATTTTGCCACATTCTCTTTATTAGGAGCAAGTCACAACTCTCCCTCATACTCAAGGAAAAGGGATTACACAAAGCTGTGAACACCTGGAAATTGGGAACTTTCTGTCCCCCACTGGCTTGAGTCAAATTTGACCTATATCACAACTCTGCCTGGATCACACATCTTGGGAAAACTATTACTGCTGCCAATGATTTGTCTGATAGTAAAATGATGGAACTAATTCTTCCATAGTCCCAAACGGCCATTATTATATCTCCAAGTGAGACCTTTGAGGAAAAGATGTTGGTGTTTATTGGAGGTGATAAACATCATGGAATAATGAATAGGGTGGAGTTTGACCTTGTATTTCTCCCTGGTCATCTATTTCCCCTGCTTTCTTCTTTCAGTTCCTTTGTTCCCTCTCGTTTTCCTAGACTTCCTACCTCTTCCTCACAGGCAGGAGTTTCTTGGATGAAATTAGCAAGTATCATAAACTCAAATGCCTAAGGTAGTCTCTTTGGGGATGGCACCAGCCACTGTGGCAGGTGAGAGAGCATAGGATCTACCTCATGGAGGCCACCAGTGGGAGTCTATAACTACTGCTACCATTGGGAGATGTGCCCAGCATTTCTGGAGGTTTTATTTTTTAACTGGGACCTGAAAACGCAGATTTTTGTTGTTTTTCATGTGAATGGTCCAAGTCTAACAGATTCGATTGAAAGAAATTTAAGTGAGCAAAACAAAACAAATCTGTGAGTCAGATAAGCCAATGGGGTGTCTGTTTGCAATTTCTTCTCCAAAGAGGCCCTCTGATTGTTGATGGGAATTCCACAATGTGGCAAACCAGTAGAAAAGGGAATGATGAAATTCAGAAGGACACTTCTTAGTGGATACAAAACGCACTCAGTAACGTTTGTTGAATGAGTGATTGAAGAATGATCCCTAATTTGTTTTTATAGAGAGGACATCAGGTTTTAGCAAAAAAACAACAACAAAAACAAACAAACAAACAAAACAAAAACAAAAACCTAGGTAGGTCTCTTAGTTTCACCACACATCCTGTTATTGATGTATTTTATGTAATTTTATATTAGGCAAGACTTCAGTTAACCTGAAGAAACTATGATTATTATGTGGGAGATACTGGGGAGAGAAGAAAAATATAGCTACATTGAACCAAGCTTATTCAAATTCTGGATGATTCTTCCCTGTTTTGGGGCAGTGGTGGCTATATAACTTCTTATCTTTGGGAATAAGGAGGCTTGGTTTTCAGCATATTACTCTCCTTTCTGGTGGTGCCAACTTGGCTGTGCCTTCCTCTAAGCATCAAAGGAATAAAATTGCTCTTCCAAGAAACTTGAATTAACCTGGACAGTTTCAGATGAGTCCTGGAAACCAGTAAGAGGACAAATCTAACCCAAGCCATTCTGCAAGTTAATTAGATGATGGTGATGATGATGATGATGATGATGATGATGTGTGTATTGTCTTGTTTTCCTAGAAACATGACAAAGAATCCTAGCAAGTCCATGAATGAACCTTCAGTGAACGGAGTGAAGAGGTTCCTCCCAGGCTGTGCAAGAGTTAAATTTTCTCCCAAGGCTGGGATGGGCGATTCAGCATGGCAAGAGGGGCTACTTGGGTAGGTGGTAAAGGCACAGAAGATTGTGAGTATTAAGACAAGGAAAGAAAATTAAGCAGTAAGACAATGCAAGAATGATCACATGAGCACAATTTTTGCATAGTATTTGTGAACACTTCTGCATTTTATTAAAAGGAGATCCCACACTGAAGCTCCCCTACCAAGAAGCAAATAGCCTCGGAAAGAAAGGCACAATTTAAAGATGTGTCTATTTTATATTTCTACCTGAGTATTCTTTTTTTTTTTTTTTCACTTAAAATGAATTGGGCAACAGTTGCTTCAGAACCAAGGGAGAAATAGAATTCTCCTGATCAAGGCTGTAGGGAGTTATTTTTTTTATTTTATTTTTTTATGCAAAACTCTGAGGAAGCAGGTCACAGCCGCAGTCCTGGTCACGTCTCTCCCTCTCTCCCTGGGTTCACCACACTGGGTCTAGAGCAAAGGCAGATAGCATGACCCAATCTGATCTGAATGTGGCCTCCAGGGGGAGCAGCCAGGATGATTTAATAGATCTTTGTTCATCTTCCACTTCCACAGAGCTCAGCACGTCTCAGGCAATCATTGCTTTAAGGAAATAATGTCTGGCTGGATCGTGGTGATTATTACAATTAGCCCACTGCTTTCTAGCCATACCTTGCCAGCAAGGATTGAACACACCAGCAGGTGCGTGCATCATCCCAGAATTCTAGGAGTTTGGCACTGTTGTCTACATCCCAGTTCCTGTTATCTTTTACATATGACAAACCTCATTATAAAGCACTTCACTAAGCCACAGATTTATTTTCACGATGGATTAAATAATTTGCCTTAAGGACATAGTGAATGGGGAAATCCTCTTTATCCTTTACGATCCAGATTAAGTGTTCTCTCCTTTGGGAAGCGTTTTCTGAGCACCTCTAGATGAATTTAATGTCTCCTTCTTTAACAATCGTTTTCTTTATAGCATGTTTCCTTCTATCAATAGTGTTATTTGTGTTTTTTTCCTTCTTTTTGACTCAGCAATTTGCAGACAGAGACAGAGTGATCTCTAAATTCCCAGGGCCTAGCAGTGGGATGTTATAGTAGTTCGTTAAATGTTTCTTTAAAGAATTAGAAAATAGATGAATGTATAATAAATGAATGGATCAAGACACAAAAATGAAAAAATAAATAAAAAAATAAAAGACATGAAAATGAAGAGAAATGGGTAGGTCAGCTTTTGAAAATCCAGTTGAAAAAATTTTTTACACTAGAAGAAATTAAAAAGAGTTCTATACTGTGTCCCAAAGCTGTCACCTAGGGTTCCTTTTCAGACTTTCTTTTGATATGTGTATCCTGAGCCCCTGCAATGTGAGAAGCACAGTTCTGGATGCTAGAGAGGGCCAGGGTGACCGAAACAGGTACAGGGCTGCATTCATAAAGCTTAAATTAAAATCACAGATTCAGGGCCCCTGGATGGCTCAGTGGTTGAGGGTCTGCCTTTGGCTCAGGTTGTGATCCTGGGGTCCTGGGATCCAGTCTCCCATCGGGCTCTCCCACTGGGAGCCTGCTTCTCCCTCTCCCTCTGTCTCTGCTTCTCTCCCTGTGTCTCTCATGAATAAATAAATAAAATCTTAAAAAAAAATTAAATCACAGATTTGTTGACCATCATTTTGGTTTTTTTCCAAAATAGCTTTTAAGAGAGGTCTGTGTGTATAACATGTCACACACAGTTTCTCTACCCCGCCTCCCCTGGGGCTATTCTTGTGGTTCTTCTTCACAAAAAGGCAGGCCCTAAGAAGGCATGGTTTGGAAATAGCAACCTTAGTGGATTCAATAAAGTATTAGTGTTCCTCTGAATGATTTTTTTTTTTTTTTTTTTTTACAAAACATCTATTTTTGAAGGAGCTATCTATCTATTTGAGGCATTTTATATGGTCTATCTCATTTAAGATTTGACAACCATCCTAGGAGGTGGATAATAAATGTTATCCCCTTATCCAGCTTGCATTAAACCTGCCACAGAGGGAGGGGAGATGGCGGGAAACAGGAAGAGAAGAGGAAAGGAGAGAGCCCTTGCCAATGTTATCCCTACGAACTGTCTTTATAACTGCCGCTCTTGAAGGGATTGAGATGAGTCAAGGAGTCCATAAGAAGGATTCACACAGACTGAAGATCCTTCTAATCTCACACTGTGAGAGTTTTTTTTTATTTTGTTTTTCTTCCTGACACACGATCCAGTGTTTCTGTCTGTATCACTGGAGGAGTGTTTGATGACAGAAGCCATCTGTATATGTCCTTGCATTTGTAGATTTTTCTTTTTCCTCCACACAGTAACATGCAAGAACTGAACAAATATTATCCTGACTAAATACACTTCATCTCTTCTTATTCATAGCTAAAGTCATTCAAGCATTTTTGTAAAAAAAAAAAAAAAAAAAAAAAAAAAGCCAAAGTAGCCTAGATCCATAAGACTGTCTCTTTAGTGAGAAAATATCAGGATATGAAGTCATTTGGAAATGAATCTGTTTTGCATTGTTAGTGTTTATTTCTCTGTAGGACTGTTGGATTTAGAAGGTCTTGGCTATGAAATAAGCATGGTTTAAAACTTTGCCTATAGAGCAGCCCGGGTGGCTCAGTGGTTTAGCGCCTCCTTCAGCCCAGGGCCTGATCCTGGAGACCCGGAATCGAGTCCCACGTCAGGTTCCCTGCATGGAGCCTGCTTCTCCCTCTGCCTGTGTCTCTGCCTCTCTCTGTGTGTGTCCCTCATGAATAAATAAATAAAATCTTAAAAAAATAAAAAATAAAACTTTGCCTATAAAGGGGGTTCTGTTTTATTCCCACCTTCCACATTCCCCATATTTACCCTCTGACACCTTTTGTTTCTTCCAGACTTGCCTCTGCCTGGACAAGGGAACGGCTGGAAGCAGCCAGCCCTCTGTCAGGTAATGCAGGAGCACAAATTCCTTGGTCCTGTCTGAGATCTCCGTGCAAATGGGCTTGACATGGGGATGCTGACCCTGAATGGTAAGAAGGCTGGTAGAGATATCTGTGGGCGAGCATGGTCTGCGTCACTCTGTCCTGGCTTTAAACAGACACCTGGAGAGCAAATCTGCATGACCACAAAGTGCAGATCTCACAGGAATGGGGGAAAAGCCATAGGCAGTGAAGGGTTCCTTTCACTCTGGAACTTCAGATTTTATAGATTACAGAGGACTTGGACATAGATTTGTAAAGAAACATAAAGCCAAGAAACACTTTTATGTAAAAATCTCCAGCAATATTTTCCTGCAGTCCCGTTTTTCTTGGCCAGGCTGTGTCTGCACAGTGCCTCTAAAAGTCTTTGCTTATAACATCTGCAGAATGGGGATAATGAAAGTTGCCTTATGAGATAACTGTACAATTACATAAAAAGAACATTATGAAATTGTCTGGGACAGCGCGCAGTGCGTGGTGAGTGCCCATCAAATGAGAGCTATTGTGATAGAGCCTACCTGTTTCCTAAGGGACAGAAGCTCTCCTTTCCATTCTGAGTAACAGAATTCCTACTTACTAAGAGCAGAAATGCACCCAGATTAAATGAAAAAATAAATAAGTAAGTAAGTAAATAAATAAATAATGAGCGAGCCGATCCTTCCTAGCCTCCAGCACAGATAATGATAGCTAATGAGATGTATGAAGTCATTTGGTAGGCCTTCCAAGGAATCTCTACAAGGGCACTAAAGCAGCTTAATCAACTGAGAGGTGTGCCCTTTGCTTTGTTCCTTCCTACTGCTCAAATTCTGTCAAGATGGTGGGAGCCGTAGTAGCCACCTTGACCGAGTGTTGGCTTTGAGGATGAAAGACATGTGGTAAGAAAGTGAGAAGCCGCTGGTAGAATGATTCTTGTCCCTGGTTACTTTGGAGATGTCATCCAAGCCCTGGATTGTCGTCTATCTTTAGAATTCTTTTATGTGAGAGGCAAATAAGCCTCTATCTTATTTACATCACTATTATTTAGATGTTCTAGATTATGCACACCAGCTTTCATTCCAATTGATGTAGCTTGTGGCATTATTAACAAATACACACACACACACTCAACATGAGTGAACAGAAGGTCATCTTAACGTCCCCACTGAATCGGTGTGTAACACGCACCAAGCACACAGTGAGTGGAATAGGCAGTGAGAGCTACAAGAAATAAATGGAAGGTGAGGTTATGGTAAGTCACCGTCAACCTGTGACCCACATGAAAAATCAGATAGGTCAAACCCATTCCAGCTAAAGTTAAAAGTTCTGGGTATTTTCATATTTTATATTTAATCTACATATTACATTTTAAAAAACAGACAAAAACTTACAACTCTTTGGCTTTTTAAATATAGCAATCTAATAATATTTTGGGGCATGCCTGACACTCTTCTAGGGAACAAACCTATACCTCTTGCTCATCTATGGTCCTCTCTATCCTAATAAATGGCTTCTCCATCACCCTACCTCTTCTCTATTTAACTACATCGTCTTATCCTTTAGATCTCAATTAGAAATGTCCTTTCTCAAGGAAGTCTTCCCTCATCTTATCTTCCAACATCAAATATCATTCTTGCTTTTTTTTTATTTCACAAAAAAACTCTGCCTTTTCCCAGATTGTTGGTTCTTCAGTAGATAGAACCATGTGTGGCATTTCCACAACCTTGTCCCCAGCACCTAGTACTGTGCCTGGTACTTGAAAAGTTCTTATAAATAAGTGACTAAGTGAAGAATGTTCTTCTCTTGGCTCTACAACAGCCCAATATTAAGACTGGTCAGCTGGTGTGGGGCGTCAAAGTTGCAGCCTAACCTATAGCATGACCAAAAAGCCAGTAAGTGATTCTATGATTGTGTTTGATGGATTTTCATGTCACCATGACCCACTCTTGACTTTTCTGCTCAAAGAAATAATGACTCCCTTAATCTATTTTCTTAGATGAAACAAAGGGAGATTTCTGTGAACACTAGCACCTAGTGGGTAGAGAATTTCCTGCTTGCCCATAAAGCAGACAGGTATCGCAAACCATTGACAAGGAGACAGAAGCAATTTATGCCTTGTGGCTGATAGCCCATTTTTCCAACAGCCCCCAGCCAAATAAGAAGCCAGAAAAAAGGCAGCTGATTGGGATAGGCTATGCCTGTGAGATGTGATCATCTGGCAAGGAAAAAAAAAGTGTCCAAATTGGCACTAGTTGGAGAAGGGCTAGACAACTAGAGTCAATTTACTATGACCATTAAGATGGCCCTGTGCTCACCACCATTTCAATGTTTTATCTTTCTTTTATGTCTGACGGTTCATGGTGGGGTTCTCAAGAACAAAATGAGGCCACAAACAACAAATGGTTTTAGGACAGTGTTTTCATTTCCTGTTAATCTCCTGTTCATTTAGCTTTTCTTTTTTTAACTTTCAAATTCTCATTCCTAAACTGGTGCAATTGAATGATAACATCTTTTGATTAGGAGAGGTTAAGACTAATCTACTCCAGGCTAGAGGTGGGAATAGGAATAGAAGCATCTTTATAATTACAACTGGAATTCCTCCTCTCAGGAAAAATCAACATGCCCTCTAATAAATGAAATTTCAATTTTCTCAACTTACAATCAAGAACAAATTCTCACTGTATCCCATAAGCCAAAGATCCATCATTACTGGTCACTTGAAATGCCCTCAGAATGTTTTTAACATCACTGCTCAATCACTTGGCTAAGTGTCACTGATCTAAGCTATGCAATGTTCCATCTTAACTCTCCTCTTTGCCTCACTGATTTTTTTTTAAGTTTTATTATAAAAATCTCTATGGTTACACAAAAAGCAGAGCATGCAATCCTCTAGCTTCAGTAAGTGTCACCATTTGGTTTCATTTGTCCTTCCCATCCTTCTACCTTTATTTATCTTTTGTTAGAGCAATTTGAGTCAAATGCTAGACTTTGTTTTTTTTCCCAAATGCTATAGTCTGCATTTCAAAGGTAATATTGTTTTACATAATCAAAATATCATTATTATACCTAAGAGAATTAACAATAATTCCTAAGTACCATTTAAAATCCAGTCCATATTTAAATGTTCCATTTGTCTAAAATATGATTTTTTCATAGTTGGCTTGTTCAGTCAGAATGAGAACAAGGTCTTCTTATTTTATTTGATTATTATATTCATAAATATCTTTTAAATTTCTTTCAGTCCAGAACTATCTAGTGTCTCTCCCTTTTTTATTTATGTTTTCCTGTTATTAACATACTGATTGGCTTGTTGAAGAAATTCATCCCGAATGTTCCACATTCTGGATTTATCTGTTTCTAGTGTCATTGACTTACCTTCTGTATTCCTTATAGCTCCTGTGGACTGAAAGTTAGATGTAAACCTTCGACTAGATTCTGTTTCAATTTGTTTTTGGAATACTTCAGAGTTGGTATAGTGTTCTCTGTAATAGCTCACATTAGGAAGCAAATAATGTTTGGTTAACTAAGTTTCAGTGAGGATAAAATCAATCAGGGGTCTAGACACCCTGATATTTGGACTCAACCAGCCTTTCCCTACCATGTGAGACCGTGTCTAACTCTGTACCTCCCATCCTGCTGACTCAGTGCTGGTAGTGAATCAATAACGCGTTCCTAAAAGCAATTTGAAAAACACTACCACAAGCCCCGCATCTAACCAGGCACATATAATGGCTTCCTGGCTGGCATATCATAGGCCTCTGAATGGATCTCTAGGGGGCTTTATCGGACAAAATACTCTGATCACTGCAGTCTAAAAATGGAGCCTAACTTTAGGAAGCATTAGAGATATTTGACGGGGATTGATAAACCCACATGAAGCATATTCTCTACAGTTTCTGGGATAAAACACTGGAAATATTACTCTCCATATCTATAAATAAAGGAGAAGAGTTGGATCAAGTGATGTTTTAAGACTTTTCTAGTTACCAGGTCTGGCATCAACCTCGCTCTGTGTGCAGTGATCCTGGACAAGTTTTGTCTGAGCACAAGGCCTGGATATTGCTCTCTGTATCAAGAATCAAAAGTGTATGTCTGAAGAAGTATATATTCAATATTAAAGGTGCTTTCTGCTCCATCAGAATGGAAGAATATATTCCAGATTCTGACATAAGTGTCCTATACATGAATTATTTGTTCAGGTCAACACTTTTAACCTCTGGTTAATCTATGGAAAGAGAATATAAAAATCACAGAAAGGGTGAGCATGAGCAAATCCAGCAACTAGATCCTATTTTAGTAAACTAAAAATGAGAGATATCTTCCTACCACTCCCTGCTCCCTGACCCTCAGAATATTCCTCACTAATTCCTGGCCTCTTAGAGACCTCCATCCCAGGGAGGTTGCTGCCCACTGACTAAAGACTCAATCCTCTTCTTTTCCAACGTACTTTCAGATTCGAGATTGACAGCCAGCAGAACGACTTGGGGTGTTCAGATCGGAAAGGAGGAGACTTGGGGCTCTTCAAGTACTTGAAAGTTTCTTCTGTGGAAGTCAAAGTAGGATCATTCTATGTGGCTCCAGAACCAGAGAGCACAGTCAGAGCCCAAGAATGAGAAAAAGGATTCAGCTGAAAATAGGGAAGTGCTTTCTAAGTTTGTGAGACAGTCCTAAAACATAGATGTTTCTCCAAAAAGCAAGAATCTCAATATCTGGAACTATTCAAGTTGAAGCTAGATGCCTGGGTGTCCAAAACTTTGTAGAGGATTCTGGCTTTGGGTGCCAGGCTTGACCCTGTAATCAGTATTACTTGCCTGTTTTAACTCAATGATTCAATACTTTTTCATTTATTTTGGCTCCACTTTCTCCACAAAGCCTTTACTTAAAAATTCTGTGAATACTAGTAACCCCCTTCATCAGATTCCCCAGCATGTCCTTGTTTGCCCCACACATTTGGACGCTTCAGATTAACACCTTGTTTTACATTGTATTTAGGTTTTCCTCCAACTAATTCATATATATTACCACCATCTCCCCTCTTCTCCACAAGATTGCATGCTCCTTTATATTGTGGGGACTGTGTAATATGTTCTTCTTTTATGACCCCCATGGTGCCATGTTCATGACCGAACACATGGTTTGTATTCAATAAATACATGTTGAAATGGATTGAATTGATGCTCAGGGACTTTCATCCAAGAAAGCAAAGCTGCACTGTGAAGGCTCACTCTGAAGGGGAAAAAAAAAATTGAGTACATTCTCCATCATGACTCCCCTTAATTCTTCCTGAGATGCTCAGTACTTTCCTACCGGCCCCACACTCCTTCCCCTTCTCTGTGCCTCTCCTAGTTCTCTTTTTCCCATAACTCATTTCAGCCTAAGCAGAAAGCTGTCTTTGGCTTTAACTTTCCTTCTTGTAAATTTGTCCTTTTTTTTTTCTTTTTGGAAGGCAAAGGGAGGAATTTCGTATCAGAAGCCTTTCCTAAGGAAGCCGAAACAAACAAATTCTTTCCCTCTTATTTCCTGTTGGGATCAGAGGGATAAAGTGGAACACACACACATACACACACACACACAGCATTCCAAAGGTCTTGAAAATTCTAGAATCACAAAATTGCTAGCTGGGCAATTTTGTGTATGTTACCTCTTTGTGTCTCAGTTAATGCAGCTATAAAATAGAGATGATGATTCTTGCCCTACTGACCTTACAGGGACTTTGTGGCAATGAAATGAGCAACTGGATGTGAAAACGCCATGTAAATGATAAAGACTACGGGGATGTCAAAGATTGTTGTTGTTTTTATTCACAATGGGAAGCAAGCCAGACTTGCCCTATCTCTTTAAGATTTGTCATGTACCAATTGAAAGTAGATAATCCTTTGTAGATGATTGAGATGTGTTTCTCTCTCAGTGTCTTGTGGGAAGAGGAGAGTCCCAGAGCAAAACTAAAATCAAATGATCTTCTCATATATTTCAAATGTACAGAAAGCAGTGGCCACTGCATTGTTAAACATGTGGAATCAAGCCCAGGGAAACTGTAAGATCAATTAGTTTTTGTTTACTTGCTTCTGAAGAGCAAAAACCTCATTCAAAATTTAAGTGTATATGCTCTCCTTCTCTGTTCTTATTCTCAATGCTTTCAAATTATAATGCAAAACCCCAAAGCTGAGAAAGTGATTTTTTTAGAGTGCTCTTTCTTCCCCAACAATATAGAGTTGTTTTTTAAAAGATGAAGAATAGTAGTTGAAATGCTTAATGTTCCTGTGTAATATGCTAATGCTTTCAGAAATAGGAACACAGCATCAGTGGCAGATGCATCACACAAATGAAAAAATAAATAAATAATTTAAATGGATATCCTCTGGTTAAGAGCGAAACATATGAGATAATGCTTAATTTAGATTTTCCCTCTCTGAATTTATTATAATGTGTACAATAAACATTTCACTGATTTGAGAATTTTTATTTTTTTCCAATTCATAGAACCAAATATGAAATCATTAACATCCCTCTTTGCCAGCCCCAGTGTCCCCAGACTCTCCCAGTGACAGCCACTAATGTCATTTCTAAAGTAGCTCAAGTTATGAGGTGATCGTGACCAGAGGTGGAGGTCCACTACCTGTCTACACCATCAGCTGATAGAATTGGATCTTAGCTGATGGTTACAGAATGAGATTCTGGAACCTGATTAATAAGGCCTGATAAGTGGTCTTTGTCCATTGACTTTCAGCTTTTTTTCCACCTCCTCAGCTGTGATTTCCTCATTTCTGTTCAAGCAGTTTGCATGATCTGCCTTCTGCCTTGGTCTCCTTACTTAGCACTTTTGTGCTAATATCCTAACAGACTAGAGTTTAAAGATAAATCGCCAACTGCTTGCATAAAGCCCTGGCAAACTGCTATAGCCTTTGCTGGAATCTTGGATAGCTTCCTTCTCTCCCTTCATGAGCTACGTAAAGGGCATGGGCTTTGATACCACATCATAGCACCAAAAGCCACATTCTGTCCCTCTCACTACAATAGGCCTCCCATAACCTGACACTCCTATGTACCAGAGTAAAAAATGTGTAAATATGATCAACACATTCACTACCTCAGTTATGTTTTACGTCAAGCCCCACTACCCACAGGGAGAGATGTCTCTCTCACAAGTGAACATATGATGTGACTCATGTTGTACCTCCCAATGTTGGGGCAAAACTGGGCTTGGATTCCTGTGGTCATATTCCACCTGCTAGCTTAGATGGCTGTCCTCAACTGGAAACACTTTCCTTCTCTCCCTATGGTTGGTGTAGTATCCATAATGCTGTTCTCTTTGCTCTTGGATTCCACTCCTTTTGCCACCGACAAATTATATATTTTATGTATTATATATTTTATATATTATTATGTTTTGATAATCCCTTTATACTCTACCCTATGATCTTCAAAAAAAAAAAAGAAGGATGAAACTGTGCAGCTGAATCAGTATGGATTTTATTAAGAACTTTTTCTAGTATCACCTATTGCATAATATATATCTCTTATATATTACACAGAACAAATTACAGTCCTGTTTTGGTTTCTTGAATGAGTTTTATTTTATCGCTCCACAGAGAAGGGTTAAACTCTTTAAGGGTATGTAAGAATCACTTTCATTTTTTTTATATCTCCTACATTAAGTCCTGCTCAAAGAATAAATATAACATAGTAAAGAGAAAGAAGAACATTTTTAGGACTGCGAGACTAGAGTTCCCATACCAACTCTGGTACTTTCTATATGACTATGTATAAGCCATTCCTTTCTTTGAATTTTAGTCTTATAATCCATAAAACAAAGGAGGTAGTCTAAGTCATACACAAAGTTCCTTACAGCGCTAACATTTAATGGTATATTTTAATTTAAAATCCAAATGGTTGTAGTGATAAATATTGTTACTTAGAAAGTTCAGTTTATTTTGAATGAAAGGTTTATTTCAGTGTAGGTGAAATTATATTATAATTATTATTGTTAATAATATATTAATATATATATAATTGTTATTGTATATTATTGAGACTTGCTTCAACAGCAGTTTGGTAATACAGAAACCAAAAGACAGGTGTGTACTTTTTCTTGCTCCTAGGATTTTAGCGTTCCTCACCATGGTTGTCAAGTGATGTTCTGTAAAGAGCCTTGGACTGGCTAACTTGAGAATATTTGCATACTCTTTGGCAAATTATTTGACCCATTCAAGATGTGATGTCAGCAGCTGAGGAATGAGAATAACTATAACTACCTTACATATTTCTTGAGACTTGTGGGACCTATAACTTATGAGAAAGTAACTTGTAGATATTGCACACTAACGAAATGTAAACTAATGCAAACAAAATTAAAAACTTCTGAACTCATCAAATGTATTGTTGTTATTGCCTAAGGTAGGGCTAATCAGCTTAGTATCTATAGAAGCAAAAGTTGACATAAACTAGTGAGGCAAGAGGGTGATGAATAGTATCCTACATGAGGCCATTGTTTGCAGAAGCAAGATCAAGTGATGGGAGTCTCTGGCAAGCTAGAAACTATATCCTCTGTCTAAAGAACTGATGGCTATTAATCCCCAAGCAACTATTGCCATGTGAAAAGGTAGACCCTAAGTGGGCAGGATTTCCAGTTTTTCTGTAGTCTGGAAACCCAAATTAGTAGGCACAATTTCCCAGTAGTTATATGTTGGTAACTAGTTCAAATTTAAAACTCTATATGAGTCCACATTAGGTAGGTCAAACAAAATATACCTTTAGGCCAATTGCCAACTTCTGACCTAAGCTTTAAGTATCCCTGTAGCTCAAATCCTTGCTAAATGCACATATAAGATATCCCGGTTACTGTGAGGACAGCTTCTTCCACGTAGCAATGATGATCACAGGGGATTTAATTTGGGATTTGGGTGAGTGAAGCCAGAGACCCCAGGAGAAATACAGGATGACAGTTTTAAGAAATAGAAAATGCAAGATTGGTGAACAAACGTGCATCTTGCTTACCACCCATAAAGGAGATTCCCTGGATGCCTGTAAGGATGGTAGCAAAATGATAGCTGGCAACGCACAGTCAGATCCTATATAGTGCACAATAGCAGGTTCACTTTCCAAGTCCCTAAGAAATCTTTCCTTTTATTGGTTCTACACTACAGATCATTTTTGAAACTATTGTGTTATCTTATTAGAGAGTAGACTGTATGCTTCATGAAGAGTGAATGAGTGTCTAAGTCATCCTCGAATCCTCTATGATGCTAAACATAGTAGCTTACACATCATGCTCAAGAAGTCTTGTTGAATATTGAACAGATTTGTAAGTTCCATATAGATCAGAGCATAATGAAATTTTTGAATATCATGTGGTAGAGATCAAAATAAAACAAAATAAAGGAAGAGAAGGGATAGGGGAAGAATCTATGAACCTTGTTCTACTATAGGTTCTACAATCACATAGTTGAATGATCTTGATCAAGTCCCTTAAAATCTCCAGGATTCAATTTCAACAACTGTAATCTGAAAAGGTAAATTAGATACTAAGTTTCCATCTACTTTAACAGTCTATGATTGCTTCCTATTCCTGATATCAAGAGGGATGATTACAGAATGCAAATCTTTTTGGAAAAGCCAGGATTCTTCTTTTGCTTCTGTCTCTAAGAGAGCCTGAGACAGACCCCATTTTTTGGTCTGCAAGTTCATTTTCTGATATTGGCTTCAAATGGAAAATACTTGCTCTGCTCTGCAACATGTATTTCTTAAGAGCTCCAGGGTATATTTTCTTCTATCCCACCTATGGACATGTTAGTAATCTGATCAAACAACACTCCAATCCAGTTCCAGCTACTCAAGAGGTCAAAGGAAGTGCAATTTCTTCTAATGGGAAATTCCAAGAAATAAAAACCAGTTTCTGGAGCTGCTGAGATAAAGCTAAGGTTGAAATGCATTTCCTCACTTCTGCTCAGAGATACAAGAGAAGAGCTATCCTGGAAGCCAGGAGACAGGTACTCCAGGAATTTCGATAGATGCCTGACAGGCCTACATTCATCATTCAGTCCACCATGAGAAATGGTGATTGGACACTGATGTTATCAAACTGCTTAATCTCACTCTCATCACACTGCCTTTTCCTGAACCCTGCTACACAATGTTCCGGAAGAGAGACAGTTATACATTTGCCTCTGATGGCAGTTTCTGATTATCAGCAACCAGGACCAGCCTGGGTCTACTTGTGAAGTAGACATTTGTCTTTTAGGGTTTCAGCCACTTTATTTCGGTCATTCATTTATTTATTTACTTCAACATTTATTTATTCATCCATTCAACAAACATTCACTGGCCACGATTCTGTGGCCAAGCACAGTTCTATTCCTTGGGATCTAAATATGAATCACACAGTTGATGAGTGAATAATGAGGGAATGAATGAATAAGAGACATAGTACTTGTTTCCAAGGCACTCCCAGTCCAGTGGAGAAGACCAGGAAAGAGACCATTATAATTCATCATGGTTAGTGCTATAGCAGAGATGGGCAATGTGTCATGGGGCCCATAAAGGAGACATTGATGCTCCCCGAGAGGCTCATGGAAGACTATTCCAAGTGAAGAGATCTTGTAGGCAGTTATGCAGAGCAGCTAACCTCACAGAATGGTTATTTAGCCTGGAAAAGTTGACATTCTTAGCTGGCAGACAGCTAGTTCAACTCTGAAGTGAATGAGGTCACCCAGGGATGGAGCAACGGTGGGGGACAGATTGTGAACCCTATCTAGAGTCAATGTGGTCTGAATTCCTAACTTTCATTACAGTAGACACCCTGTGTCTTTAGTCTTTGTGCCTGCAACCCTGATGGAATCTCTTTAGATGTTTTTCATGCTCAGGTGAAAAAAAAAAAAACTGATACAGCTTACATTACTGGTCTTAGGTGGCAGAGCTAGAGGAACTATAAGATGGTCATGATTAAAATTTGCAATCAAGCCTGAAATTCTAATGATGGAATTTCAAAAATATGAAGCAAAAAGTAAAGGAGGATTTTCAAGGGAATGAGTTTTCCCTGGCGGCCATGAAATTAAACCTCTTGTCTCTTCTGTCCATGGGTCAAGTCTGGCTCATCCAATGTACCTATAAACACTTTTGGTGCATGTATTTAAAAAACTTGTTGTTGCTACAGTAAAAATATCATGGGAATAGTATCACTAGCTTATTACTGGTTTTATTATTAATAAGCCTCCTGTTAAATCAGACATTATGATAGGTGATTTAAAGACCTCGTCTCACTTGATTCTCAAAAGAAAGAGTTAGGATAATGGAGCAAGAAATGTGCCCAAAGCTTTTAGCTTGGTTTATATAAGAAAATATTTGAAAAATGGTACCCCAGGAATTGGAGCCTGCATTAGAACTGTTAGGTAAAGGAATGTTTAACCTTATATGAAAACTATAAATTTATTTATTAGTATAACTAAAGAGACACAGATTAATTTTCTTAGAATAAACTGACTTATTACTGGAGAGATTCAAGGAAACAGCAAATAGTTGGTATTCTCCTGTCATGTCATGGTAATAATTCCAATGACTTTCTTATGATATTGCAAATAGTGGCTCTTTGCCCTTAGAAAAAAAAAATCTACTTCTAATGCCTGTCCAAGATAATTTTTGTCATCTTAAAAGGATGTATGCTTCATTGAATAAATCAAATAAATGAATTTTCATTTGGAAGTCCATCTGGTGTGCAGAAGAAACCATGCAAGAATGAGGAGATTCCTTATCTTCCTGTGGGCACTCCCCCATGTGACCTTGTGCAAGTCACTTACTCTGTTTGCACAGCAGCACTTGATGCAGATATTTATTAGAGTGATGGATATTTCATAGAGAAAACGTCACACATCTGAGTCCTCCCGAGAATGTTGGAAGATTGAGCTCTGGTAAACCCCAGAGGAGAGCTCCTCATGACCAGGAAGCGTGCATTAAGTTTGTTGCTCCTCATTCTGCTCCTGCCTTCTCCTCCCCCTCATTCAGCATTTCCTCTCTTTCTGTCATGTAGTGGGGCTTTTCCAGCTGAGTGCATCCTTCCCCAATGAGGACAATAATTATAATTTATAATCTTAACATAATAATCTTAATTTCTTGAGTCCACACTGTGGTCCAGGCACTGCTCTAAATGATTTACATACAGCAAGCCATTTAATCCTTACAAAACCCCTATGAATTACACATATTATCACCTGCAATGTACAGCAAAAGCAACTAGGGGAAAAACACTTAAATAACTTGCATAAAATCTGATTAGTTTTAAAAGGCCAAGGCGGGACTCAATCCAGTCAGTCTGACTCTGTTTTCTAGCTTTTAATATTACACAATTTGATTTCTCCTTAGGTGTACTGCTATCATAGTCCCCAGAACATATTGCACTCTGCTCATTTTATTCTAACCATACCCCTTTAGCGGAAGAAATACATTTTATTTTCTGTTTCCTCAGGACTTAGCACAGAATCTGAAACATGGAAGGGCCCTATGATGGCTGAGCAAATGCGCAGCTGTGTTCCCTAAGAGCATGATGTAACTTTGGAGACCTCACTTAAGGCAGACACTCTCACTTCCAAGAATTGTAGACAATGTATTATGGATAAACTTTGTTCTTCCCCTAGGAAGGAACTCCATTGCCTTCAACAGAACCTAACAGGGTCCCAAAAATGTTTTAAGGGCAACCGGAAGCCTCATTCTACACAAGTAGAATTGTGGAGACTATTATTATGGGAATTCAATGGCTAAATTGTCTTGCCCTTAGCAGTACTGAACTATAACAAAATGCCACCTTTAATCACACATAGCGAAAGTCATTTGTATTACAATCTTTATTATTAACATAGAAACATTTAAAAATATTACAACAAAAAGTTACAATAAATAAAAATCAGTTGACAGTATATAATTAAATGGTCTTTTTTTTCAGGTATATTGTGTTTTATCTTTTATGCAGACTGATTTCCATGGATTTTTCTTTTTTTGTCCAAGTTAGTGATTAATTACAAAAGAATTAATGAAATTGATTAGGTAACAATGTACATTAGTCTTTTAGTTGGGTAAAAAGTCATGAATAACTCTGAGATTACCTTTTCCCTGGTCATACCCTATGCTAATAAACAATCTATTTTATTCTCTCTCAGTTTTTTTTTTTTAATTTTACACTTCCTTCATATGTTGCTTAGATTGATTTCTCATTTGGAAAATATTTGTTTTCTCATACTGAAGAATTCCTTAAGTGTCTAAGAAGATGATAGAGGAATGATTTAGAAGTATCTACCAAATTAAAGTCAAATACATTTACTGAGCACTTCTTGTTTGAGTAGGACTCAGCAGAGACTTAAGGAGGTATTTAAGAGAACAGGAACTATAGCTTTGCCCTAAAGAAACTTGTATTCCAGGGGCACCTAGGTGGCTCAGTTAAGCCACTGACTCTTGGTTTCTGCTCAGATCCTGATCTTGGCATTGTGATCTGGGGTCGAACCTCAACTCAGGCTCTGCACTCAGTGGGTAGTCTGCTTGGTATTCTCTCTCCTGCCTCTGCCCCTCGTCCTGTTTGCATGTTCTCGAAAAGAAAGAGGGAGAAAGAAAGAAAAAGAAAGAAAGAAAGAAAGAAAGAAAGAAAGAAAGAAAGAAAGAAAGAAAGAAAGAAAAAAAGAAGAAAGAAGGAAGGAAGGAAGGAAGGAAGGAGGAAGGAAGGAAGGAAGGAAGGAAGGAAGGAAGGAAGGAAGGAAGGAAAGAAGGAAGGAAGGGAAAGAAAGAGAGAGAGAGAGAAAGAAAGAAAGAAAGAAAGAAAGAAAGAAAGAAAGAAAGAAAGAAAGAAAGAAAGAGAAGGAAAGAAGGAAGGAAGGAAGGAAGGAAGGAAGGAAGGAAGGAAGGAAGGAAGGAAGGAAGGAAGGAAGGAAGGAAGGAAAAAGAAGAAACTCGTACTCCAGTAGGTAGTTTATAAGTGTCTTTAAATACTAGGCTTAGTGTTTTAGAGTTGATATAAAGGCAGGAAATGTCTATAGTAGATATATATTTGAACAAGGGAGGATAATGATCAAAACAGAAAGCTTAATAAGGCAAAACTTAATAAAAATATTATGAAGCTGGATGAATAGAAACTATCTTGGAAGCCTTTTGTGGATCTACCAAAACTTAATAAATATGGGGTGTGTGCTGTGGTGGTAGAAATGAAGATGAAGGGATGGGAATAAGAGCTTCCTGGGGAAGATTTGGGCCTTGGAGGTCTATGTTATCACAATCAGTCAAGAGGTTGACTGGATTCACCACTCCTTCTAGGGGAAACTGCCTCACTCAGGCTCTTACATGAGTTTATCACCACATGCCACCCCTCACTTCTGGAAGTAGTTAATTCACCCAATAATACACTTCCTCCACATGATCTGTCAATCTATATCCAGATTATGGATTGACCTAGCATGAAAGGATGAGCTAAATCAACCAAAGTCTTTCTGGAATTTAAACTAAAAAAATGCCAGAAGAGAATAGTTAGTTGCAGGAATTGAACCTGAATAGATACACCAAGACAGAAATAACTATGGGGCACCTGGGTGGCTCAGTCAGTTAAGTGTCTGCCTTTGGCTCATGTCATAATCTCAGGATCCTGCATTGAGCTCCCTGCTCAGTGTGGAGTCTGCTTCTCCCTCTCCTTCTTCCCTGTCACCCTTTCCCTGCTCATTCTTTTTCTGCCTCTCAAATAAATAAATAATTTAAAAAAATAAACAATTAGAGTGGGAGTCATATTAGAATATTGGTCATAGCAAACAGGAGCATATTGGTTGGATATATTTTGGCCAAGATGATGAGGGCATAAATATTTCGTTCATGTCAAACCAGAAGTTAGTGTTTCAACCTACGTTCTCCCAAATACACACCCATGGCCAAGTTTATTTTCAGGGGGTTTACTTAGGCTATGATCACAGAGAATAAGATGAGACACAGGGAAAGTGAGACCTGGAAAGACATAAGCCATCATAAGGACACATTACTGAAGTCACCATTGTGAGCAATGAGGCCTTGATTCCACTGGGACCACCTGAAAAACTTACAAATGCCTTCTAGAATTGTCTAGCTAAATAATGGAAGGTGGGATCATTTACCCACCAGTGCCCATTCCTCATTATTTCGAGATTGCCCCCAGGGGTCATAACTTCCCACCTTCCTGGAAGGGAATATGTGTTGGCAAAGCAAGTTCCTGTTAGTGTCTTACGTGTTGGGGAAACACTAGAAGAATATGGCACATTCTTGAAGGGAAGCACTGTCAACAGGAAGTTAGCTGAAGTCTATATGGAACTGTCCACTGGTAGTTGTGTGGCCAGAATCATATGTCTGCTGAGATGATGTGGGTTGTGGCACAGAGGCATCTGGCATAGTCCACCGCTCAAATTTTCTAGATTTGGTAATGACTACATAAAGCCTAATCTATCAACGTGTCTTCAAGATAGTGGCTGCTGCAGCCTTTGCAAGAGATTTAATGAGCAAAGGTTTTAGTGAAACAAACTACAATCTCATTGCTTGTCTGATGATGTTAGTGGTCCAGAGGCTTTAAGTGATATATAAAATATCTTCCTTCTGCCATATTTTAGATTTCTTTACTCTTGCCTGACAATTCTATTGACAGAAATTGCTTGCTTAGTGGGATGACCCAGGTCTTCATTTTTGACTGGTCTGGGTCCACAGTTTGCCTTGCCCTTATTAGATCATGGCTGGTAAAATTGTCCATTCACCACTGTGATAAAGGATGTGAATAGCAATTCTTGGCTACGGAAGTAATGGCCCTACTCCAGAACCCTGAGGATGTGGGCTGCTTCCCTCACAACTGACAGCTTCATGAACCACTCAATAATTAGGTCAAAGCAATATTCACGGGCATGGCATATGCTATTTCTGATTCCAAAGAGGCCCAAAGTGCAAAGTCAATAGAGAGGATGCTCAATTCATACTTTAGACTTTTAGAATCCTGAATTTTTTACCAATATGACAAATCCTTAAGCTTTTTGGAACTTAGCTTCCACACTTGTGGCATATATAGATACTAGAGTATCCAGAGTATTTGCCACTTTTTGTCAACTAGGTCCAATTAGCATCATCATAGTGGACTAGCAGGATGTTCTGAGGAATGTCAAGATGATTAACCTGACTGCATATTAACATTGTGATAGAGAGCAGGAGGGTTAACCTAGTACTTGGACATGACAACGAATGTGTATACATGTTGTTTCTATGCAAATGTGAACAGCTTCTGGTAAATAGAAAAGAACCCATTTGCAAGATTAATGGGTGTGTATTAAGTTTCGACTACAGTAAAGATACCACGTTCACCATAGCAGTTGCTACTGGGGCTACCAATTGATTAAGTTTATGGAGATTCATAATTACTGGCCTTGGATTATGATTCCTCTGGTTTTTGTAGGGATCCAACCAGTGAACTAAATTGAAATATGATTAGGACAGTAGTTTGCAAACTTGAAGTCCTTGAGAATGGCAGTAATCTTTACAATTATTTCAATGATGCATTATTATGTCTCCTTTACTCCTTTGGCAAGGTGGGGTTGAGGAGTGGTTTCAGGACCCTCCCTTAACCCTCTCTACCATAATGGCTTCTGAACACCACAAGTTGGAAAACCAAGGTGAACATTCAGTTAGCTACTAAGTATATACATTTTAATTATGCATTTGGAAAATAACTACAGGGTTTATACAGCCATATATTTTGCTCCCTCCCCAAGTCTAATTCCTTAAAGATCAACAGGAATTCAAGGACAACAATTCGTTTTTTTCTTTTTAAGGTTTCATTTATTTATTTGAGAGAGAGAGAGAGAGAGAGAGAGAATGAGCAGAAAGGAGGAACAGAGAGAGAAGGAAAACCAGACCCCCTGCTGAGCAGGGAGCCTGATGTGGGGCTTGATCCCAAGACCCTGAGATCATGACCTGAGCTGAAGTCAAATGCTGAACTGACTAAGCCACCCAAGGGCCCCAAAGACTCCAACTCTTATGGTTGAATAAGCTATTTCCTCCTGGAACATGGGCTCTATTTTTTCACTTGGGATATACTAAGCTCTGATCTCTTTGAGCTTAGGGGCAATGAGGATATGTATGGGCAGATGTTAGAGATGGTCTCCCTCATCTTTTGCAGCATTAGCCTTAATGTATTTGCATGATTCCTTCACAAAGGAAGGCTGATCTCCAGCCAGTGTCAGTGTACTTCCGCTGGTTCAAATGTTTCAAGGGAATATAGGATAGGGTTTCAAGACTCTCAGATTCATTCATTCATCCAAATGTCCCTGTTCCAGGTATTATAGCCCTTTCTTTCCTATCAGTTCTTGTTTCTGATGAGAGACATGTTGTGGCTGCACATTCTGCATCCTTCGTATCCCTTACAATTACCCCCTTACAGCAAAATTCTGCTCATGATTTTGAGCACTCTGTCCTATGGATGCAGGACATGAAGGTTGCTTTAATTATTGACTCTTGT
The DNA here is from genome assembly GCF_053574225.1 of Canis aureus. Taxonomy (NCBI): domain Eukaryota; kingdom Metazoa; phylum Chordata; class Mammalia; order Carnivora; family Canidae; genus Canis; species Canis aureus. Next base: position 4,723,969 of record NC_135648.1, read on the forward strand.
TTTAACCCTGGACCCTGAGTTGGTTGCTTGCTTTCTCTAAAGCATCCACAGCAATTGATAAAAGTGAAAGCCTCTAAAGCTCGATTCTGCAGGACCTCATGAGAAATGTTCAGAGTGTCTTTCACAATGTTCTCCCCAAAGAGGGGAAGCAGGAAAATGTATCCGAAATTTCCCATTTGCAACTGGTTAGCAGTTTACTCTGAGGATATGAACACCCCTGCTCTTTCTGGTTGCACATGTGTAGTGACCAGTACAGATGAAACAAGATTCTTCTGGCACTCACATCATAGGAGAAGCCAAGTGACAGAAAGTGAGGACATGTGGAATGCACCTGATGCAGGACACTCTTGGCCTGAAGTGAAGCAAGCCTCTTGTAGAACTTTCTACAGCAGCTGCAGCTGAATTCAGAGATACAGAAAGGTGACACAGTCAAGAGTTGTCTTGTGAGGCACCTGGGTGGCTCATTCAGTTAAACAACAGATTCTTGATTTTGGCTCAGGTCCTTGGATCAAGCCCCATGTGGGTCTCCACACTCAAAAGGGTGTTTGCTTGTCTCCCTCTCCCTCTGTCCCTGCACCCCCTCCATATCTCTCAAATGGATGGATAAATCAAGAAAAAGAAAGAAAGAAAAGAAAGAAAGAAAGAAGAAAGAAAGAAAGAAAGAAAGAAAGAAAGAAAGAAAGAAAGAAAGAAAGAAAGAAAGAAAGAAAGAAAAGAAAGAAAGAAAGAAAGAAAGAAAGAAAGAAAGAAAGAAAGAAGTTGTCTTATACTCTGCACAACTTTTGGAAATCCTGAAGGACCTCCAGGTATGTAGAAAAATATTTTTATAATTTTATAAGTCTAGAGTTTAACTCCATTTTCCATATAAATGTGCAATTGTCATAGACATTGAATTTTCTAGGAGCATATCCACTGGTTCAATCAAGGAAAAACTGTACTGTATTATATTTGTATCTTTACCCACAGTTGTTTACCATTTCAGAAAAATAAGCACATCATCTACAATAATGCTGCTCACAGCACTTGAGTCATCTATATGAGACACTGTGTAAGTCCCCGTTTAGTGCTACTTTTATCTTGGCTCATGTTTAGATATAATCATCTCGCTACTTCATTTCATTTTCTAGTATAGTTATGCCTGAATGTTTACTTATTAAATTGTGTATCACTTTTAATTAATTAATTTAATTTGACTTAAATAGCATCATTACTTGTAATTATGTAATGTAAAAATATAAATTATTTTATTTTATCTTTTTTTTTTTTTTTTTTTTAGGAGAGAGAGAGAGCATGCAAGCAACTAGGAGGGCAGAAGGAGAAGGAGAGGGAGAGAGAGAATCTTAAGCAGGCTCTGAGCTGGACATGGAGCCCCATGTGGGGCTCGGTCTCATGACCCTGAGATCATGCATGACTTGGGCTGAAATCAAGGGTAGGAGGCTTAACCAACTGAGTCACTCAGGCACCCCGTTCCCATATTATTTTACCTTAAATCACTTTATTTTCTGCATTTTTAAAATCTTATGCTTAGGGCATTATTGATTCTATTTATAGTCTTTAAATAAGGAAAAAGCATGCTTACAAATTTTAGGTGAGCAAAGGGAAGACTGTAAAATATTCAGCGTGAAAATGAGATGTTTAGTTTGAGAGGGTTACAGCCACTGCTTTGGAAGGAGAAGGCAGGAACCTGAGGACGAGGAGCCACCTCTTCCACAAAGGAATGTGGCAAGACAAACTAGGCAAGCAGCAACTATGAGAAAAACTGAGACATCAGAAAATATGTATAAGTAGAAGCTTTGAGACCAAAAGAGGACATAGTAAGCATACAAGAAGTCAGGGAACTGTACAGAAATAATGGAGTTTACATGGAATGTGCTGAAAGCAAAACAGCTTAGTGAGAGTCCTAAGTGTTGACTCTATAAGGAGCCTGGATCATAATCTGTCCCCAGGTCCTATTTCCCTGACCGCCCCCTCCCCCACCGCCGCTCTGTTCTGACCCCACTTGCACTTGACTCGAGCTGGTTTCCTACTCCTTTTGCTGCATGCTCTTCTGCTTTTCCTGGGTGTCTCTGCCCCTGGGCTTATTTGAGGGTGTCTGGATGTAAGGGAAACAGCATCACATCTATGACGACAAAGATGGGGAAGAAAAAGAGAAGATCCACGGATCCTCTGGTTGGAGAGCAGGTTCCCTGAGAGGGGCAGAGAGAATAGTGGCCACGCAGAGTGGTCTGGATCAGCAAGAGGAAGGGGAGATGTTCATCTTCGGGCCAATCTCCATCTCATTTAAGCTTTGATTATTCATCCTAACTGATTTCTTAGCTCCCCACTCACCCTTCTTTCTCTCTCCTCTTATTGCTAGGCAATATGGAGTGGAATTAATTCCTGAAGTTTCTTCGCCTTCCTGATTGGGCATCTGGGTGAAATTAAATTAGTTAGTTCTATTGCTCTAAACACTGTCTATGCCAGAATATGCCAAAGATATAGGTTATGGATCATTTACTCTTTCAACATACCCGTGTGTACAAAGGAACTCTGATTAATAGAAGTTAGAAGAAGCAAGAATCTTAATTCTCTTCAGATGGCTCACAGGGTTGAGGACAGATACTCTGATCCATTTTTGCATTAAAATACACATTCTGGGTTACCAGCGTGTGTGTGTGAGGCACAACAGGATGACAGATAAAACTACTACTACTTTTTGCCTGGAAGTCCTGGGCAAAAAGAAGACACAGAGAATGAATTTTATAAGATAAATCAAAGTTCACAAGATAAAGAGAAAATGAAGGAGACAATATGCATTGAACCAGAGGCATGGAATCAAAATCTTGTCTATCCTCGGGTGCAGAGAATTAAGGAACAAACTTGAAGTATCTGAGGGTAGATGGGAATGGTGTTGAAGGGAGAGAACTGAAGGTGTGCAAATGAAGATTGATAAAAGCTAGGATGAGGCACTCACTCTACTGTTGGCTAAGAAGCTCGAGCTTTATACATTTTTTCATCCGTTACTTGTTTATTGATACTGATGCTAATAGTAATGCCAATCACATAGAGAGACACTTTGGTAAGTAATAATATAATTTTCTTACCAACGTAAAGAACACACTGAAAATTGGGGAGTTTGAGGTGCCAATATTATATTCAAGTGGAAATAACTTGTTGGCAGTTGGGAACGTAGAGCTTGGGAGTGGGATCAGAGCTGAATATTAAGCCTAGCAAACTATTGGCATCTGGGTCCTGGTTGAAGTTACAGCAGGAACACATACAGCAAGCCAAGAAGAGGGCAAAGGGAAGCATGACGGAGAAAAGCAATATTTAAGGGTTGAGTACAGCAAGAGACCACAGTGAAAGAAATCGGAAGCAGTTTTAAAGAAGAACCAGGATTGAATGAGGTACCAAAGCTGAAATAAGAGAGATTTTTGAGACTAGGACTCTTACTAAGCCAGATCCTACAGAGAATCTCAGTAAGGTAAAGATTAAAATGTATCCGTTGCATGTGGATATATTTCTCCCATCCTGATGCTATTTAAATTTCTAGGAGGAACTCAAATCCAGAAAGTCTATGAATGATCATTTTTAGCCTGGAAAAAGTCTCTCATGAAGGGTTAGGACAGAATCAGTGCTCTGAATCCACTTTGAAAATCTCCCATTTGCAAAACATTTCCCTCAAGCATGGTTGATCCTTTATGGCCTTTGGAGGTGGGATGGCAAAATGGGCGTTGCTTTAATAAAACAAACAAACAAACAAACAAACAAAAACCACTTGGTTTAGGAGACCGCTTTGCCACTTAAATGGGTAGAATGACCATTGGAAGTTACTTGACCCGCTGAGACCCCATTTCCTCATCCATAAAAGAGAAAATACGCCAATTTCATAGGGTTGTAGGTGAGGATGAAATGAGATAATTGGATGTAAAGCACTTAATCTGGCACATAGTGAGGGTTCAATAAATAATAGCTGTTATTATTATACGGGCCTCCTATGTGATGAGAGACCTGCCATTGCTTGACTTTTCATTAACCATGCAACACTGGGGAGTTTTTGGCAGCAACCACAAGGCAGTTTGTTGGCACACAACCTTTCAATTATCTGCACTACTGATCCCCTCCATTAGCATGGATAAGAGAAAGTGTACAGCATAGATAAACCAGAGGGAGGGAAGAAAACAGTCCAGCCATATATATATATAAATCCCTACGAGGAATCTAGGAACAGTTCCTCATGGCTACAGATTTATCTTCGAAGAGAGGAATCCAGGTTCCCCCATATATGAGTTGTTCAACTGGACCATGATGAATGTTAACTCTTCTCTGTTGCCGCTTTATTTTTACATAACAAATCTCCATTTAAGGAAATATACCAAGTGTTGTAAAGTTTTGCCTCCGATCCTATTTCCAATGCTGTGCCTCTGTCTGGCTCTACTAAGAATGACTCAAGTTATCTGAGAGTCAATGGAATGATAATAAAAGTTCCACCTTATCTGACACTGAATTCTCTGCCTTTGAAATATGGACACAACTTTTTTTTTTTCCCCCACAAGGCTAAAGAGGCTTTACTTAGAGTTGGTATAAATTTATAGGTTTTATTTTTGGCCACTGGAGGGCTCTCATATTTTTCCACTAATGAAATAGAAACCTTGAGCCTGACTAAAAACTGGAAATCAAAGATGAAAGTTTAAAGCGAGTGAGATTGTGGTTTGTGTCCAAATCTAGGCGCGGACAGGATTTGAGGACCCTCTAATGCTTTAGAGCTGTGAGTTGGCCACCTGGAGCAGAAGCTGAGTCAAGGGCTGTGACTCAGGTCTCTGACGTCAGGGAAAGGTAGACAGTCTCCTTTGCTTTTTCCAAGGCAGTGATTGCTCTTTGTCTGTTTTCCTCTCTGATAATCTCCCAGCAACCTGCTCATTCAATCAGGGGGCTGACGTTGGTTCTTTTGGACTGTGTTCTTTCTCTTATCCCTAAACTCTGTCTACCATCTCAAAGTCTCTCCCCATTGATGACCTTCCCTAACCCATTAATAAGGCACTTCTTTAGAGCTTTTTATATATTTCAGCAATAAACACCTGCCCCCGCACCACCCACACACACACACAACTGTGCATGCTGCCCTCAGGGCTTTCAGATCTAGTCAGAACAACCCCATGGTGCTAGATTCTTATGTTGAGACATGAGACTTTCCAACAACAGTCAGTCTGGTATGCAAAGGAAGGCCGTCAGCAGTTTGGATAATAGCATCCAAATGGACATAGTGACCTTAGGTCTGAGCTCAGCTGTCGTGGCTATCCGCGAGATAGGTAAGATGTGGCAGCAGGAATCTTTGGAAGCAATAATATGCATAGTCAGGAAAATAATAGAATTTCTCTCTGGCTTGAAATAGTACCCCCAAGTAATAGCTACAGGTTGGGACAGAGTCTGGCTCTTCGGCGAGACATCTGGAAAAAGCCCATCACATCATAAGTCAAACAGAGTGAGGTTTCAGGGAAGAGCCAAAGAAGTAAATCAAGAAGGCAAGTTTGAAGATTTGCAACGGTCTTAGCAATTTGTGAAGAAAGTTAAGGTTTAGAAGATTCACCTGAGACTCTCAGGTACTTAGCCTGGAGCTGCATGAGTCATCATAGACGCTGCCTGTGGGAACAAGTTACTGAATTCATGGCTAAGCTCAGAAGAGGCCAAAGAACTACAGGTTTAAAGTTTCCAGAACCTGCAGTTGAGAAGAGATGAGACTGTGTGAAATAGTCCTCCCTGGTGACTAGGTTCACTTCTTCCTCCTTCCTTCCTTCCTTCCTCCCTCCTTCTCTACTTCCTTCCTTCCTTCCTTCCTTCCTTCCTTCCTTCCTTCCTTCCTTCCTTCCTTCCTCCTCCTTCCCTCCCTCCCTCTTTTCCTTCTTCCTTCCTTCTTTCCTTCCTTTTTTGAGATATCATGGACTCAATCTTCTGATGGTCTTATTAGTTTCATCCCACCTCACTGAGTTTGGCCTTTAGTGCAGGACTGAAATAATACCCACTGTGGCCCTAGAGGCCCTTTCTGTAAGCGATTTCGTTGTTGTCTGCTATTGAAGATAAATTTGCTGAAACACTCTGTTCTTTATATGCGACCTGTACTGATTCATAACCCCTTGTGTGCACTTACAAATATATACGGTGCCCACATCCAATCTCTGAATCATACACAGATTTGGTTTTAAATTTTTAAAAACATCGTCACCCATTAGTTAATAATCGCATAACAACATTGGTTCATTAATTGGGGCAAATGCACTGCACTCATGTAGGATGAAAATAGTAGAAAAACCATGGGTGATAGTATACGAGAACTCTGGGTACTATCTTCTCAAGTTTTCTGTGAATCTAAAATAAAAAGTTAAAACGAAAGAGTGGCCAGCCACGCATCTACTCTAACCTCACTATCCGTTGTTGGAAGCTGAACGATGGCAGGCAACACATCAAGGTGGCAAAGGCCAGAGCCTTCAGAGCTGCCTCAATGCTTAGGTATGGAGTCGAGCTACAGCCCTGGGATGAGAGGGATGAGAAGGATGAGAGGGATGACCATCTCCCTTACTCAGGATGTTTCTATTACAAGCATGTAGATCCCCACTAAGACTGCTCGGCTCTTCCTTGCTGCTACTTCCCCAAAGATACTTTTTTATCTCACCTGAGAAACACCAGTCTGCCCTCCTTCACCTCAGAACTCTAAATGAAAATCAGTTCAAAACAGTTTCTGATTATCCCATTTTTTCAGCTTCTTATTACCATGTCTCCTGATACCCAGACAAGACCTTCCATTTTCTCGACCTCCCAACTCTGGCCCACTTTCTTCTGCTTCATTTCCACTCCTTTGCTGGCTGACATGGAATCTCTTCTCCATTGTTGACTACTGGTGAAGGATTACCTTGGCTTTCTGATGATGCTGACCATCACCACCTAGTGTTGAAGACAAATGACTTGATGTCTAAATATGGAAGGACCAAGGCTGGTGCTGGATGTGTGCTCCTCTTCCTCTCATTTGGGAATCTCTATCTCTATTATTGATGCTTTGTCTTCTTCTGGGAGCTTAGTGCCACCCTATAAACCTATGTGGCCCAGAACCCATGGTGATGACTCATCACACCTTCCTCTTACTCTGCTCCTAACAATTCCCCTCTACTTCAAATCTTTTATTTATTTATTTATTTATTTATTTATTTATTTACTGCCCAAATCTTTAATTGAAGCCTAATTTCTTTCTTCCATGAATTTCCTTTTTGATCAGTGTGCTATGCATATTACGCTTAACTGATACCTGGTTCCTCTTCTGGGCATATGAGAGATTTATAGTTTCCTGCCTCCCTTGACGCTAGATGTGGCCATGCGATTTGTTTTGGCTAGTGCAATAGGAATAGCTGTGATGCATTTAATTTCTGTCTTCTCCTGCCATGGTGATCACAGGGTACGAGCTGATACGGAGGTGCCATAAGATCAAGGCAGCCTCTCGTGTGAGCCAACACATGGAGGACAGCTGCTCTGGAGAGCTGCCTGGACATGTGGAGGACTTTGTGTGTAAGTCTAGTTGTACTAAAAGGAACTAAAATTGTGAGAATATTTTTAGCGCTGTGTAACCTGGAATATTTTGACTATTAAGGTTGAAAAGTAATCTCAAGAGTATAACACATTGTTAGTAATTGATGATATCTTAATGTATTACCTCTTCCAGAGTATTTCCATTGTGATAGGAGATCCCAGGGGATAGGATATCTTAACTGAGAAGAATGAACTACTAATGATGGAGCAGAAGACTCTTGGGCATATTAGAAAAGATGACACTTTGGAATAAGACAGTCTTTCTTTGCTCTCTAATCATACCATGGTGGGATCTGGCCAGATTATTATCCACATAAACATTTCAGGCAGTACAACTTGTGTAAATGCAGAATGTGTGGAATCTGGGTTCTTGTTATAAGTTTTTCCCTCTAATTGATTCTGAATATCATTACCACAATGTTGTAGGTCACTCATTCTGTCCTCAGCATTCCTTGTACCTTTACCTTTTACCTAGTCTCAAATACCTTATTTTATGATTAAAAATAATAACTTTTTTTAAATAAGTTCTGGTTAGGATACAGACTTTTGGGGCACGTTATCACTATTCTCTTCAACTGCTCCATGAGGTATTGCCCCTAGAGATGTGTGGTTAGAAAGCAGATGATGCAAGCAAGATTCAAACCCAGTTCCTCTTGAGAATAGATGCTCATTTTACCACATGCTCTCTCTCTCTCTCTCTCTCTCTCTCTGTCTCTTTCTCAGATGGAACTCATATTTCCTCCAAGGCCCAACTCAAGTTTCACCTCCTCAGTGAATTATCTTCTCTGGAGTCCTCTACACAACAGCCATCCCATCCCTTGTAATCCTTCCTGTATTTGCAGCCATGATGGCTTGTCTGCAAAGATGGACCTCCAGTGACTCTTGCCTGTCATGTTCATCCCCAGAACAGGTTGTCCTCAGGATTAGTATTTTGACCTACAGAATGTGATGGAAATGATACTGCCTGACTTCCAAGGTTGGGTCCTGAGAAGCCTGGCAGCTTCTTCCTCAGCCTCTGGAAATACTCACTCTGGAAGCACATGCTCTGGGGAAACCAAATATTATGTGAAATGTCTGAGACTACTGCTGTGAGAAACTGCAAGTGGCCACATGGAGATGCCATGTGGAGAGAGAGGGGCCTGGGTAGCACCTACTGGTGCCAATCACCTAGACAGAGGCAACACACCTCTAAATAAAGGAACGTTCTGGATGTCTAGCCCAGTTGAGCCTGCAGACAATTCCAGTTCCCATTGCTATCTATCAACAACTCCAAGAGAGACCCCAAAGGAGAATCGCCCAGCTGAACCCAGTCAAACCACAGAACCACGAGTTATACTGATAAAATGTTTTTTTTTTTTTAAACAACTATAATTTGAGGAGGTTTATCTTACCCAGATAGGTACTTAGAACAGGAACTTACCATATACTGTCCTCCCTGCCTGCTACTGGAATGGTGTAGTTCTCTGGGCTGCTTCTCTATTCATTTAAAAAATTTTAAGGGATGCCTGGGTGGCTCAGTGGTCTACCTTTAGCTCAGGGCATGATCCCAGGGTCCTGGGATCAAGTCCTGCATCAGTTTCCCCGCAGGAAGCCTGCTTCTCTCTCTGCCTACATCTCTGCTTCTCTCTCTGTGTGTCTCTCATGAATAAATAATTAAGATTTTTTTAAGATTATATTTATTTAGTTATGACAGACACGGAGAGAGAGAGAGAGACAGAGACACAGGCAGAGGGAGAAGCAGGCCCCATGCAGGAAGCCCGATGTGGGACTCAATCCCAAGACTCCAGGATCACGCCCCAGGCCAAAGGCTGGCGCTAAACCACTGAGCCACCCAGGGATCCCCTTAAAATCTTTAAAAATCTTAATAATCTATATAATTGATCTATTGCCATCATTTTGATTGAAAGCTTTTTGAAGAATTGTCTTCTTTGAGACAAATCCCCAGCTTAGCACCTGGGACATGTTAAGACTTCAGCAAATATTTATTGATTGATTGATAGGCTCCTTCAGGTCAGAAACTATGTAATGCCCACCTTTATATTTCCGACCATGTTGAGCACAGAGCCTTACTGTAGACCTTCAAGGATATTTATTGGTCAGGCTCACGTCAATCAGCACGCTCCAACATACTGTAACAGATGACAGCTTCCTCCTGTGATCTGTTTTCCATAACCCCCTCTCCGTTCTGTCCACATGCCTTGGGCTTCAGCCTCATGGGTTGTGTTCCCTCATCTGTGTATTTAATCACGCCTTTCCCTCTGCTTGAAATGTCCTCCCATCCCTCCACCCACTCATTCCACTTTGCAATCTATTCATTCTGCAATATCCAGCTAAAAGATTGCCTTCTCTTTAAACATTTCCTGCCTGGGACACCTGAGTGGCTCAGCAGTTAGGCATCTGCCTTTGGCTCAGGTCATGATCCCAGGGTCCTGGGATCCAGTCCCATATTGGGCTCCCCTAGGGGAGCCTGCTTCTCCCTCTGCCTGTGTCTCTGCCTCTCTCTGTGTGTCTCTCATGAATAAATAAATATTAATCTTTTTAAAAAATAAACGTTTTCTGCTCTGTTACAGAAATACTCCCTTTCCTGGAGTTCAGAGTACCTGTTGAGTACTTACCCTATGGCATTGGCCAGTGAGCTTTCCAATGACTGAGGCTGTGGCTTATTTAACTTTGACTCACCGACACAATAAATGGCACAAAGCAGGTGGTCAATAAATGACTGTTGGATGAATGAGCACATTTTATAAGGAGAGAACAACTGTGTGAGAGATAAGAAATAAACATGGTGTCGAGTGTGTTTGTCACCACAAAGTGCTATTAATATACACCTGGCACCGAGCTCCCTGCCTGTTCCTGCCTTCCCCATGCCTTTAATCTCTCACCACAAAGCCAACAGCCATCCTTTTAATCAACGCTTTGCCTTTCTCTGAACCCTCTCTAGTTTGTACCTTTTTTTTTTTTTTTGTCCTGAGATGCCTGAAGCCTCTTCATATTCAGCCCAAAATAGCACTGACCTTTCAGCTGCTGTATCACCTGGCAGCTCATATCTAATTTCCTTCTGCAAGAGTCTTGCTCACTCGCATTTAGCATTTCTGCTTTCCAGGTTTCTCTAGCTGTGTCAATGATTCTGTTTTTCCCTCAGAGAATCTGGTTTCCATTTTTTTTTTTTTTTTTCTGATTTGAACTCTACCTGCCTTTTTATTTCTTTTCCCGCAGGCATTCCGTGGTCTGGGCAAGGGGAGGATTTGAGAGACGGGGGAGGCTGTATGGTGTGATTTCCCTTCTGGGGGAAGAACACCTCTAACCTGGAAGACAGCCCTGCCCCAGCTCCTCCTGCCCCTCACCTGACTTCTCTACCCAGAGGACTTCCCACCTTTTCCATGGGGTCAAGGGAAGCATTTCATTGGGTTGGAATTTTTTTTTTTTTTAAGATTCTTTTCCTTATCTTTCCTTTCCTTTCTTTCTCCCCGTTTTTGTCATTGTTGTTGTTGTTGTTGTTGTTGTTTTAATTTGAATGATCTCCATCCCAGATTACATGCTAAGGAATCTGGGTGATATGCTAAGGAAATGCTTTCTCAGCAATTCTTAGAAATCATCTTTCTCGAGGGCCAGTCCCAGATTCCAGAGGACATTTTCCCTTATAAAATGGCTTCCTGCAGAGAACCAGAAGAATATCTCCATCGCCATACCTCCTGTGAACTGAAAGGAGTCTCTCACAACACAGACCTCTTTGTGGGTCCCAGGAACGGGCACCGTAACTCACATTCAAATGAACAAAAAAATTGCAAAAGTGAACATGCATGCTTACAAACATCACTTATTAAAAATTACTAGCACAGCATTTCTAGAATATTCCCTCATGTTCTTATGCCTTTATGCTTATATATGTGCTGTTTCTTCAGTTTAGAATAACCTTGCCCCTCTTTTTGCTTTACGGAAATCTGACTTATCCTTCAAAGCAAGCATCCTTTAGTTGCCACTTCCTCCTTGGAGGGTCACCTTATCACTCAGAGCTAGGTTCTCCCTCTCATTTCCAAGCTCCTGCTGCTGCTTGCTTACATCAGTGTTCTAGCTTCTAAAACAGTCAGCCTGATACTTGAGTTACGTAGAGAGGCATGACTTCTCCCTCTAAACGATAAACTCCTTGGAGGTAGGAAAGCTGTCTCACTCATCAAGAACTCTACCAGGAAAAGCTAAACTTTTTGAAACCATGCCCTCGAATGTTCCATTGTAACTTTGCTTCCAGAGTATTAACAGCACGCACACAGGTCGGTCGTGCTGTGATTCTGAGTAGCACCTTCCTAGACCACTGCAGCATGGAAGCTAGAGAAAAGTCTCTCTCGAAGCTCTAGTATCCACCCCAACATATAGATAGAAGTGTTTGGTGAAGGTGTGTGGGGTTCTCAGTAAGGTGCAGGAGACAATGATGGCAGGAGAGAGGAAGAGATTGTTTTTCCATCAGGTAGTTGAGTGTTTTGTCCCAGTGGGGCTTAGTTGTGATGCTCTCTGATAACAATCTTAAAAACTTCTAAAGATTATCATTTTAACAGTTTTAAGTGTTATTTTAACACTTAATATTTGAGGGTTTGTAAATGCCAGGCAATATGCTTTACATGCGATATCACATGTCATTCTCATGACAACCCTAAGAGATAGGCATTATCATTACCCTCATCAAATGCATAGGAGACTGCAGTTTGGGCCAGAAAGGTTAAGTGATTTGCCCAAAGTCACACAGCTAGCAAGTGGCAATGTCAGATTCAAGCCCACACTCGCTGAGGACAGCCCCCACCACCCTGCTCCCCACACTCTGAAGCAAGACATCATCTGTGTCTCTGTAGGTAGACACCTCCCTCCTCCTTGTGTCATGGATCCTTCCCTGTGATCAGAAATGAATATTGCGGGGTTTTGAGTGTGGAAGTCACATGATGAAAGGATTGTGATTTGCACTGCCAAACAGAGTAATAACTCAACTTACTACCAGTTATAAATGATTCGTAGGCTGTTGATAAATGACTCCTGTAAGTCAGGGGGATCCCTACACCCTCCTCATGATCATATCCACTGTTCATGACAGCCCTACGAGGAGCATATAATTATCTTCATGAGACAGACGAGGAAACCAAAGGCCATCAAAGAGAAGCAGCTTGCATGAAGCCCAACAGGCAGCAGGTAATAAAGGCAGCGTTTACCTGTCATGCTGCCTGTACCACTCTAGGGAAAAGGACAAGGCCATATTTAGAAGTAATTCACTTGTTTCCCCCCAACTCAAGGAAGACATTTATTGTTATTGTTTTTATTGTATCTTAAGTTTAAAGAGTTTAAAGTTAATGGTCCACCTGTTAAATTCAGATTATTGCTCGGTGCCGTCTGCTTCTAGCCTACGTTCTCAGGATTTCCCAGGCAGTGCTGAGTCAATCCCCTGCAAATAGTAGGTGGTAAATAAATGTTGAACTGGATTGCTGGTTCTCTGGTTATTTTCCCACTGAATCTCTTGTCTTCCTCCTTTGTTCAACCTATTCAACCTAGATGATTACGCCCAGTCGTGGCACAGCGGTGGCACCCCGGGTGGGGGGGGGGTCACTATTGACACTATCAACCCTAGATAACCCCCCGTCAGGCAGCAGTTCACACCATGAGCAGTCAGCCCTGCCTTGGGGACACAGTGAGGCCACCTCTCTCTTCTCGCATGGAATGCTGGCTCTTCATATTCCTGTTTAGTAGCACTCATATTCAGATTCATTAATTAATGAAGATTAATCAATAATTAAGTGTTCTATAGCCACCCAGAGGCCATTTCGTTGTGCAGTGATGTATTTATTGCCTCATTCTAGGGAAGGATTCCGGAGCTGTCTGGTAGGGCTCACAGGTCGGTTGATTATAGGATTCCTGATCGACAACCTCAGGCTGGAAGCACCTCCCTCCTGGCACCTTTCCTACATGGGGACTTTAATTCAGCCTTCCTGGCACAGCTGCTGTCTGCATCAGCACAGACCTCTCAGTCTGTCCCTTGTAGACAGCAGGCTCGGCGCAGGTTCCTGGAGTTGATCTGGGCTGAGGCTGCAATTGGGGCAGAGCCAGCCAGCTTAGGAACTGTGCCCTTGGTGGCTTCAAATCCCGCAGGTTTGCCCTGGCAGCAGCAGCTGGTACTTGTTACTCACAGGAGGCACTGCCATCAACTGCGGGACTCTTTGTCCTGTTATTAGGAGAAGGTACCCCTACGACCTTGGAAAAGTGCAAGCGGAAGGTCATTGAGGAGTGCTGCCATTGACACAGGAGCAGAGCCCCCTGCTCCCAGCAGCATCCCTATGACTCCAGGAGGGCAGCTTCCCCTCCAAGTCAGGCGCAAGACACAAGCAAGCATATACACACCAGTCTCGGTGGTAATCTGCTAAGTGACTGGCACCTGAGACTTGGATTCTGGTACCAATTAATGTGATGCCCAATGTGTCATATCACTGCCCAAAACCCTACTTTACACTTGTGGCCAAATGTGACCCTTAGGGAAGAAGCAGTGGCCCCCAGAGCCGGGAGCAGCAACACTCTGGGGTAAAAACTGTGCACAAATAAGATGAGTTCAGCCTGCAGGCTCCCAAGACTCTCCTTTTTATACATTTGTGGGGGAAGAAGAGGCTGCTCAGAACCCAGTCCTCCAGAACTGACTACTTCTAGCAACTCCAGTGCTCAGAGCCTCCATCCATATTGTTTAAGAGATCAATGACAGCTTACCCAAAGCCAGGGAGAACTTCCAAGCCCCTTCTGTATAAAGAAAAATGCCCGTGTTCTGGGATGCTGGGCTTTTAGTTGAGAAGGACCTATTTACTGGAGTTCCCATTGCCCATGATCCAGTTAATAAATATTAATAGCAATGACATAACATGTAAATATGATTCTCTTCCCATTATTGAATGGAAACGTATCTTATTTTTATAAAAGTCCAGGTCCTAAAAGGTTTCACATGATGCTTGTTTGTACATAAATGAATGAAGCAATGACTTAGAATCTCACTCTTGATTATTAAAGACCTAAATTGTTTAGGTTAGAAAATTACAACTCCATGTATTCACCTTATTCCCTTATGCACAATTAGCAAGCATCCTGTGAAACTGCCATAAATTTTAAGCTGTAATACAGACCAGGCTGCTTCTCTTGTCATGAAATTAAGCATTATTGGGATCCAGAGTCTCCACCTTAAAAACAACAACAACAACAACAACAACAACAACAACGCAAAACAAAAGACCATTTCCTGGTCACCAGATTCAGTAACTTGTCAAGGTTTTCGTGCAGTCCTCTTTCTTTAAAGGCCACAGCTCCTTTAAGAGGAGAAGGCAAACAGTAGCATCTCTCGGTTCTAGGGAAGAAAATTGGGTGCCATATGCTCATTCTTGGATTTCCTATTTTTTAAATAATTTTCTAAATGTTTTTCATGCCCAACAGAGTTCCAAGATGGTCAACAGTGAGTAGTAAGAATTTTTATTATGATAAAAAATGTAGGGAGATAAAGGAAGAGAAGTATACGCATTTTTTAAAAATTAGCCGCTTTTACTTTTCTGCGTAAGTAAAGTCCCAGGTTGAATAGGCTAGAATGCTGCCACATGCAGGATAGTGTACCTTGGCCACTGGCTTCATTATGAAGCTTATGGAGACAGCATATGAGGAAATTGGCCAGTTAGACATCTGGCCCATAACCGATGTGAAGGCGCCATGCAGAGCAGCGGGAACTAGATATGAATCTACAGGAAAGCTGAGGAGAACTAGAGAAACAAGGTTGAAATAGAGGGTAGGAGACTGTTCGGAGAGGCTTCAGTGACTTTCTATGAGATGTCATGATCTCAGATGCTAGAAGAGAGAGAGAGCAGTTGAGAGGATTTGCCAAAAGGAGAGTGTGACCATGCGGGGGTATCTAGTCAAGATGCTGCTGGAAATGAGATCGCTTGTTACCTCCCTCAACCCGTCATTTCCTTTATATAAAGAGCAGTGCAAACATTCTTCTCCACTTTCTTCCTGTCTGAGGGCACCACGCAGACGTCTCCCTACTCACAGTAACTGATCGACGTGTCACTAGATCCCATATCCCACCTGCTGCTCCAAGGTACCTTCTCTTTCTCCCTTTTGGCTTTGTCCTTAGCCTGTAGGCCTTCCAACCACCTCTTGTACTTGACCCAAACTCTTGCTATATCTAGTCTCTTATTTCATTTCTTTCTTCCCCATCCCTGATCTTCCCATCCAGCTATAGCCCCCAGTCCAGGTCCTCCTTCCCCATTCATTCCTCAGCCTGCCCACTATACCTATGAATACAATCTCTCAACCAACTCCTCAACAAGCCTCATATTGCTTCTTTCTGAGGATCCTTTTCAATCTTTATCTTACTGGGTTTTTGTTCCTTCTTCTATAAGATCTTCAGTTGTTGGGAGAGCTTATAGGAGCTCTTGGAATCCCAAAATTCAGGTGCACAGATGTATAACTTTCTGCTAGTAGTAGATAATAATGAAAATTTATCAGTTCATATAAAGCATCCTTTCTGGCTTAAAACTGAATTTTGGTTAATTACGTAGTCAATTATTTGTGTTATTTTGTTCCACCTTTTCCTATTCTTTTTACCACAGTAATAATGGCATTAGAGAAAGAGCATTTGATTTGACAAGTCTCAGCATTCATGCTCACCACAACCTGAGGAACTTTCTGTGTTTCCACCATGATCAAGGGCAAAGTGTCTTGGATCTCTTGGTCCACACTGGGAGGCCCTTGCAGAGCCATCAGGATCATTTTCAGCCACTTCTGTGGCTGCCTTAGGGTCTTTTTTTCTGTTTCTATGTCAGTGAGAGGCTGCCCTTACCCCAACTGGGTATTAGCTCACTCACACCACTCACACTCACTACAATCAGAGCTGCATTGAGAGGCTTGGCACCTCCAAGGCTTCAATATGGTGCTTATTCTACTGCTGACATATGAAGAAGCTAAAGTAGCACATGATTTGACCTCAGAAAACCCCACACCAGAGCGTGCCTCCTGCTCGCCAGGCCCTCCACTCTTGCTTGATTTCCTTAAGTGCTTGGCCATTCTGCATTGTTCGTTCTTCACAGCAATGCTGAAAGCAATTAAAGTAACAGAGCTGAAGGTATGATCCATAATTCCTCAATTTATCACCCTTGGCTTGACCTCCATACCACATTCCATCTCTCTTGGGATAAGTGCCAAACCAGAGGTTGTTTTCAGGATTAAGACCCAATTGGATTTATCACTAAAAAGAACAGAGTAATTCAGGCCATTTAGTGCCAGTTATATCAAAGAAAAGGAGATTAACTCTTGATTGAAAGAAGAAAACTAACATTCAGGCCAAATGGCTTGTCTCAAGTAGACGGTCAAGTTGACTGCCATGATGCAGTCTCAAGCAGATAACCCCCAAACCCCTCATTTTACACTGGTTTGGGCTCAAGTGGAAGCCTAAAAAGGCCTGAATAACTATGTAACTCAATAAGGATTTATGGCAGCCCCAGCTCAGAAAAGGCTACATTCTTCTTTGAATGTAAACATGGGTAACCCTTGCTTCACATAAAAATCCAGAGAGCAGAAACTGATAGGCTCTCCCAGGTATTTACACAAGCTAAGAAAGACAGGTACGTTCTTCTTTTCATCAAACATGTTATTATCTGTATATATCTGGCAGTGCCCCAAACTCTTCTCTCTTAGAAGTAAAATTAGGCCTTTGTCTAGTAAAATCAGACATTCCTGAAGAAAAGCATAACGTCTATCTGCTATCATGTCATGTCACAATTTGGAGGACTGTGCTCCTCACACTTTGTTATTTCTGTGCCTGACTGATCCCAGTGCATAATTCAGGGAAATGTCCTGAGATGACACCATAAATCAAAGAGTCATCCTCTAGAAGCTGGATAACTACCCCAAGGTGCTGAATCACCTAATCTCCACCAATAGGAACAGTTGAGGTCTTGGCTCCTCAGTCTCTGTCATATTTGAGTCAGAAGTTAAAAATACAAAGGGGGGAGAGAAAATCACTTAGGTTGCCTCCCCAGCAGTATCAAAGCTGTTGCAAATGTGGGTTGGTTCTGTGACCCCAGCAGATCGCATTGTGTCAAGCCCCAACCCATGTAGGGCAGATCCCTACAAAGGTACTAAAGAAGATCAGATTGTGCCACCCCTAAATATACAATTTGGGCATAAGGGTTATTCTGAGCCAAAGGCAATTAAGAAGGAGGAGATGCAGAAAGAACTCTTTGCCCTCCACCTATATGCCTAAAAGCAAGACATAAATTCCTTCTGTGACAGTGTTCCCCTCTCCTCTGCTGGAGCAGGAGAACAACCATGATCACTGGAGACAGAGTAGCCCCAAGATGGGTCTGCCCAAACAAACCTTCCATTAGTTTCCCCCACATGTCTACCTTCTTGCAGTCACTGGCCCTACAAGTCCAAACCCCATTCTCATCACCCTGTCATTTCTCCACAAATTTATTGCCCTTTGTTAAGATGGTATATAGACCCAAATGCTGACCTTCTCTCTGGGTTACTCATCACTGAGCTCTCCTGCATGTGTGCAACATCTGGGGTTTCCCCCCCTCCTGTTGACCTGTGCTTTGTCAGCTGGATTTGCAGCTCTTGGCCTCTGAATCTAAGAGAGATGCACCAAAAGGATGGCCACATCAAGAGTATTGTTGCCAATGTACAAAGTAAGATACTAGAGCCTAGATCTCTGGTGAAGCTAATATTCACTAAAAGTTGGTCAGGGCCTTGCCATTTTTGGTAGACTTCATCATTTCTGAGTGATTGGCTGGAAGAATGCAGACAGACGGACGATGACATTGGGAAGTTTCCGGCAAAGTCATACATTTGCCTCAGGTGTGGCCTGGAATGCAATAAATCCTTGACTGTGTGGATGCCAGCTTTCTCCAAGTCCAATCTAAATTTTTTTCCCATAAAGCCATGGATCACCGTTTGGCCTACGAAGTAAGGTACTTGCTTAGTCTGGAGCTGCAGAGTATAGCCAACATTGGGTTTTCCATGACTACATTATATATCTCCTTTGAAGGTTTCAATACAAATTCTCAAAAAAAAAGAAAAAAGAAAAAAAGAGTGCTTTTATTTTTGCAAGTTGGAAGTTTATTCAGGTATACTTTTTTTCAAATAGACTTATTTTGCAAAACTTGGGACACATACTGATAAAGCATATTATTGTTATTATTACTTTACAGAATATAGTCTAAAGTCTTAATCTAAAGACAATGTCAGACAGTAACACAGTATGTGGTGGAAAATAAAGGCACCCAACAAAATGCCGCGTTGAACAGTGTCCATCATTATACATAAAGAAGTGAGGGAATGCCCATTACTCAACTGCCCCATCCTCCACTCTGCTCCCCTCCAGCAACCCTCAATTTGTCTATATCTGAAACTAATGATGTCCTATATGTTGGATAATTGAATTTAAAATTAAAAAAAAAAAATGAGGGAAAGGAAGAACCAGGGGGTTGTACTTTACTGACAGGAACATACCAGTCAGTGTCAGTTCCTCAGCTGAGTAGATAGTGGAGAGTTGGGAATGTAGGGGGAAAAGTGAGTAAAACAAAGAGATTCTGTAGCAGGCAGAGAAGGAAGTTGAAAATTGTTGTGAAAGTTAAAACAGGAATATTGATCGAACCCCCCATACCAGGGCCTCCATCCCCAAATTTTAATTACATCGACTATAGGATCTTATATTTTCCATGATTCCCTAATGAAACATGATGCAGAACAAAAGAACCTCGGTATGATTTACGTAATTTGCTTAAAACCATCTTACTAGGGCAGAGACCTTGAGATGCACCAGCATTCGAATTTCTCTGTAATTCACTATCCCAAAGCATAAATCTTAGGACAAATTGCCCTTATTGGAAAAGGTCAAAAGCTCTGGCACTTTCTCTTGTTTGACAGTAGGAAAAAAAAAAAAAAAAGTAGACGATTATCATGTGGATCTCCATTTCATAGGGTAGGAAGCTCAGGGTGAATCGGGGTGCTCTTGCTTTGAAAAGCTAGCAGAGGTCCTCAACACCAGTCCAAGACTGAGCGCTTAGCTCCCCAGCACTTCCCCACCTCCACAACGGGTGTTTGTGTGGAATAATGAGTCCCATAAGCCTGGGCCTGATAATGCTTTTATAATGTAAAGGAGGAAAGCCAAGGAAAGTGGATTTGTGCATCCCTCTAATGAAAAGTTGGCCTGTCTGTTTTTATCAGACTAATGAAGCCCCTACCCCATTCTCTGGGCCAGTGTAAGCCTCACAATGGAGACAGTGAGCTCTCTCCAGCACAGCTCCTCCACAGATGCTATCTGCTAGTTCCCCTCCACAGAAGAGTTCATTTTAGAGGGATCCTGGCTTGATTAAGGCTTTGTGAGCCTCCCAGCCTCATTACAAATCAATGGAGATGAACTGAGTGCTTAATACTCAAAAGCCAAGCTAACAAAAGCTGACTTATTACAAGCTAAGGGGCTGGGACTCTCCTGGGTGTTTCGGCTTTGTTTTATTTTGTATATCAGCCCCCTCTCCCCTCCCTTCTCTTCCTGGCCACCCCAACCCAATCCGGTTTCAGTGGAGATATTCAAGTGCCCCTTAAGGTCTTATTCCTTCTCCCTTCCTTCCCTCTATCTAAAATTGCAGCCTGTAGTAGAAGAATTTCTTACTGGATATCATGCCCCACTGTGACCCGATGAGTTTTCTGAACAACACAGGAAAGGTCCCCCCTCGCCATGCTGTGTAATGTCTCCTTTTCATACAAGAATGAATGGTTCCACTATCCTTTGGAAAGCCTCTTGCTTACTGTTTCCCATTTACTGACTTCCCATCCATACCCTCAACAGACACACCAGTGTAGGGTGGCGAAGGGAAATTGGAAATACTTGACCGTCCTGGAAGAAAAGGCTTGAGTTGGCATAAGCCTACTTCCAGATCTTTGAGCAATTTCAGACATTTCTCTGCCTATCCCCCTCTGTCTCTCTTTTCTGAGAAAATTACACTTAGAGTGTTTTTCTCCTCCATATTCAGAGATAGGAAGGTGTCAGAACTGTAATGAGATGATGAGAGCCCCATATGGGAAGGAAAAAAACCCACCAAAAACAAAGAAAATTTCAAATATCACTGTAAAATCAAGCCTCATTGTCATAAAGTCCGGACCCGAGTGGGGAATGCTGCTGTTTGAGAAAGACTGGAAGGATCTAGCCTTCCGGGATACCCCCTCCTCATCTTCCCCTGCAGAAATCATAACGGCAAACACTGTGCATTTACTCTGTCCCCATCTTGGTGTTAAGCACTTCATGTTCAGTATTTCACTTAATTGTCACAATGATACCATGAAGAAGGTTTGATTAATATTTGCACTTTACAAATATAGGAACGAGAAAAAAAAAGTAGATTTTCCAAGTCACATACCTAGTAGGCAGGGACTGTACTGAAACCCAGATCCTGTGTGGAGTCCAGAGACTGTGAGCTAAGTGACTGCACCAATTTGCCACTGTATAGGGTCGGGAGATAAAAAATTAAAAAAAAAAAAGATTTTGCTGGACTCCACCTAGTCAGGGGTTGAGATCCAGCAGCCACAGTTTACAAATGGCCTTCTCCTCCCCCATTGCACGGTGACCTCTGCTTTCCCCATCTCTGACCACAGATCCATGGCTCTCAGTTTCCTCCAAAGGGAAGAGCCTGCACCTGGGAGTCAGATGCCCTAGATTTAAACACCAGATCCTTCAGTTACTAGGTTAGTGTCCTTGGGCAATTTGCCTAATGTCCATGAGTTCCCTCTTCCGTGTCTGAAACAGGAAGCCAGGGTCATGTGAGGGTTATATGTGAATACCTGTGAAAGGCATTTAACAAGTGTGTCTTCCTTACCTCTTCTTCCTCAAGGTATTTTTCTGTTTTTCCCCAAACCCTCCAGATAAGGTCTGCTAGACTAATCTGCTATAATGGCTTCTAAAGCTTAATATGCTACTTCTCCCAGGGGCAGTTGCATTTGCACAGACTAGAATTCTTTAGCACAAAAAGAATGGGTTTCTAATGGTGGAATTAGATTTTTTGGGGGGTGGGGTGGGGTAAATCTGTACCTTTGAACTATTTCCAAACAATAGGTCTCCTTCTTCATTTGGGGGTAGATAATAAACCCATGGCAAATCACAAAACGTTGAATTATTTATATGGTTAATAAACATAACGTAGCAACAACCATCACCTATGTAGGCCAATGGGAAAAGTAGAGATGCTTGGCAAACGCCCAACTGTGATTCCTTGATCTAGTAATCTGACCTGCATCCCATCTACTCCATCACTCCGTTCTTTTTCTTTTTTTCTTTGTACAAAGATCCAGAGATTCTTACTGCTGGCCACACAAAAGAAGAGTAGCTTTCAAGGTACAAGCTGCTTAGAAACAATGGACAGTGGCAGAAATGATTATAAATTGGCACATAATTATTTTCTCCAATAGCTTCTTTAACTGAAAAGATGTCAGGGAACAAGCCCATACGGCTTTGACAGTTATGAGTTCCAAAGGAATTTCCTCCTGGAATTATGGTCCTTTGTCACTACCCTTCATTCCATGCATGCACGTATGAAGCTGTGTTTATGCCACATCATGCCATATAATGCTGTGTTGCATGCCACAGCAAGCTTTCAACAGCCTCTTGACTTTCTGCAATTCAAGACAAGAATGAAGCTCCTTGAGAAATTCTTCCATTCTGACCCCAGAGTCTGATTATTCCCTCTGGACTAAATTTGCCTCTTGGGAAGTTCATGGGCAAAGCGAGTTCTGCTCCTAACACAGGACAATAGCCAGTGGGGAGTTATCACACCTCAAGCATCGGATGTTGCTCAGGGATTAGGCCTTGGGTCAGGAATGGCGCATCTGGCAGACCAGAACAGGAGAGCCCTTTGGTCTCTGCCTCCACTCCCAGCTCTCTGCTCAATCAAATTTATTCATTCAGCTACATTTATGGAGCAACCACCAGTTTCCAGGGCTTCCAAATGGGGTCAAATTAGAATTCCACCGTAGCCTGTTCTGAGGGGTCTGCAGCTGTCAGGAGAACTGGGTGTGTAGACCAGGACTCAAATAGCATCTCCAGCTGCTGCAGGAAGAAAAATGCGTAGGGGATTCTGGGTCAAGCACCAAGGGGATCCTGACAAATGAATCTTGACCCCACTCAAGAACCCAAGTTCTTATCCTTTTAGAAAACTTGGTTTAGATTAAAAGAAGGAAGAGAAGCAAACTTTATGGGTGTTTCTTTTTTAAGCTTGTTTTTGCTGCTTTTGTGTCTGTTTTGTTTGCCTTTTGTTTAAATATAAATGTCTCCTATACATATATTATTGATATCCACAGTACTGACTACTTAAGTTTTTGATCATTACTTTGTGCCTTTGGAAAAGAAGAGGATCAAATTAAAGCATTGAAGTAAAGGAGTTGAATGTTGTCAGAGAGGAATAACAAGGCAATGAGGGCACCGATCATGTTATGTTCTCTGCTTTGCATCATTTTTTAAAATAAACTTTTTCTTTTTGAATAATTTTAGGTTCACAGAAAAGTTGCAATAATAGTACAGAACTTTATCTGTTTTTTCTAGATGTCATAACCATGGTGCATATCTCTAAGCTAAAAAATTAACGATATATTACTATTTCCTAAACTATAGGCTTTATTTGGGCTTTGCCACTGTTTTCACGAATGTCCTTTTTCTTTTCTTAAATTTTCCAGGATCCAATCCATCATACCATATGGCATTTAGGGCTTCCCTTGCTTTTCAAATTATTATTAATATTATTAAACATTAATTTAGAATTCAGATGTCCCCATGAGCTCAAAAATATAAGCAACTCACTGTTAACTTCAGTTGAAGCTTTCTTTCTAACAAAGTATCAACAAGGAATTTAATTTTTTATCAGTTAATTGTGGACAGGCTTATTAGATTGTTGATAATTTATCTATTAATGGAGGAAGAGATAGAAGAGATTTCACGTAACAGGGAATACTTTGAGTCATTTAGAGGCTGGGGCATTGATGATCATGCTTTTAGAGCCCAAATAGGCAAGAAATCAGGTGTAGGAGTAAAAGCCTCCTTCTGGATTCCTGGCTTTACCTCCAGGGTAAAATCTTTATCCCATCTCTCTGAACTATGTGTTAGCATTTTGTCTTCCCAAATTGATCCTCAAATTTCTCTTAAGGACTTGGCTTAGAATCAATTTATTGTAATTATTATTATTATTATTATTATTATTATTCCTACTTTAAGCTACTCAGTGTAGGAAACCTAGCATTATGGGCTCTCAAGTCACACATCTCTGGTTTTTCCTGTTCTCCTACTCACCCTCATACAGGGCTCCATGTTGTTATTTGATGACCTATGGTATGGCACTCTTTGGAATAGTGTGTCAATGCTCCCTCACAGTCCAAGTGTAGCTATCAGAACTGGCAACATTTCGTACTACAAAGGAAAAACCAACCTCACTACCCAGTGTTTGTCAGTCTTACTAGCATGGCACCACTATTACAATGGGAAGAGGATATTCAAATGAGTATCCTTCATCTGTTTATGAACTTGAAGGAATACTCAAATGGCATCAGTGATTAAAAGAAAAATAAAATGGAAGATAAAGCAAAACAGTGGAAAGAAGACACAATAAGGAATCAACAATTTCCCCCAGGAGGCGACTCTGTTAATTTTAGCCATTTCCATCTTGCAAATATAGTTTTAAAAAAATTAGTATAGGGGCAGCCTGATCCTGGAGACCCGGGATCGAGTCCCACATCAGGCTCCCTGCATGGAGCCTGCTTCTCCCTCTGCCTGTGGCTCTACCTCTCTCTCTCTTTCTCTCTCTCTCTCTCTCTCTCTCTCTCTCTCTGTGTGTGTGTGTCTCATGAATAAATAAATAAAATCTTTTAAAAAAATTAGAATGGTTATCTTTTTTTTTAACAGTTGTGAGCCAAATTCTTTAGCCAAGTAAGTCAGCTAGTCATAAGTCTTGTGGGCCACATTCCTTAGCCCGTGAGTAGCCTTTGAGACAGTCACAAGGACCTCCGTTAATGCCAGACATTCCCCATCTCTCAAGTAGACTGAGTGGGCTGCTAACTGGACTAAGCTTCTGGAAGCTGTGATGGGAGATACTGTCTGGGTCTTTGAGCAGAGGGGTTACAATGGGGATTCTGTTTATGAAGCCAGTGTTTCCCTCTTAGGATGCAGACGCTAGGACAGATCCAGAAACGGGAGTAGTGATGGACAATTCTTGCAAATAGTGCTAAGGACAAAACCAAGAGCCATTGTGTCTGCAATCTAGAGGTCTGTGAATAAAAAATGTTTGGGGCCAAAGTGGAGGAGATGGTTACAAATGATTTGGTAGCATAAACACAGCTGGAGACATTTTATTTAAATGAACAGAAAAGGGCAGCTTTTAAAAGCAAAGCTCATCTTGAGATTCATAAAACTGCACCCATTGCAAAAGCCTTGGCCAGCGAGCACAGTAAAACATTCAGGACAGCTGGGGTCAAAGAGTCTTTCACAAATATATTAAGGAAGAAAGGCATACTAGAGAGAGAGTAGTCTGCTAATAAATCAGAAAAGGGATGAAAATCATGATGGCTCAAAAATGAGTGAGTTACTGGATTGACGTAGGGTCAAAAAAATAGATGTTAGCAACAAAGCAATGGAGAAAGCAGTCGGGGTTATTAGGAGGCGATGAATACTTTGTACATATAAAGTAGCTATTGATGGAAAGCACTATTAGTGAATATTTGGAAAATCTGAGCCATAAATCAGTAGTCTGGGAGGAAATATTCCCCAGCTCAAGCCAAAGATGATCTGGTCCTCTACCAAGCAAGAGATGTGAGCTGCAGTTTTTACAAAAATGAAGGAGGGATGGATACCTGTCACTGTCATAAAATGAGCTATGGAACCAAAACCAAAGAAACAATCATGAAGACAAGAGAGTAGGAGGGGGGACATGGAAAAAAACTTGTTTAATAAAATTGTAGAAAATCGATGTCATGGAAATATGGCATATGAGTTTCCCTTACTATCTGAAAGTAGAGAATCCTTATGAAATCTTTTTGTAAGCTGAAATAGTAAAGCAAAGAAGCAAAATTTTCATAAAATTACCATTCTTGTAAAGGTGAAAATCCTCTTCAGATTTCTTTTGCTTAGTGAAAACAGGGACTAAGGAAGGCCATTGATAAAAATGAAGTGATGCAAGGTGAACCTCGAGGTAGTGGAGGGAAATGGAATCTGATATGTTGGAGGAATGATTTCAAAGTTAGCTGGATGCTCCATAGAGGACAAAAACTGACCAGTGATTTTGGAATACATCCTTCAACATAAAGGTTTATTTTTGCTTGAAGTCCTTTCAAGTGGATTGGAGCTGGCTAAATGAGAGACCATTTCCACTGGACTACAGCCAGATTATGGGATTTATAGCAGGTAAACCTGGAAGTGAAAAATAAACTTAAGAACTTGATGAGCCATGCCAAAGATCTTTGTTAGAAAATAGGATTCAAATATGGGAAGATCTAGTGTGAACAAGGTGTTGGTATAAAAAATAACATAGAAGTAAAATCAAAGATGGAGTCTGATGTTCTAAGCTGCGTGGAGACAGTCCAACTAACCCATGCACTCATGGTGAGCACTTTTACCCACACAGACAAACTATAAAAAGTCGGAGTGTTGCAATCAGTCACTTTGGATCCTTTTTCACTCACTTCCATCATGTTTTCACATTGATCCTGTTTCCATTGAACAGGAATCATCTTCTAACAGCCTTGCAAGTCACTTTGCTGTATCCTAGGCTCCAAAGGCAAAGGTGACCTGAGAGCCATGATGCTATGGCTGATATAAAAGCAGGTTTTTGGCAACAGTTATAGAAGTATCTGGTAGGGGCACCTGGGTGGCTCAGTGGTTGAGCGTCTGCCTTTAGCTCAGGTCATGATCCTGGGGTCCTGGGATCAAGCCCCACCTCGGGCTCCCTGCATGGAGCCCGCTTCTCTCTCTGCCTGTGTCTCTGCCTGTCTCTCTGTGTCTCTCATGAGTAAATAAATAAAATCTTTTTTTTTTTTTTTTAAGAAGTATCTAGTAGACATCATTGCATGGCCAGCAGGAGTGGTCTACACCTCAGTATTGGTTCGTGATCAGTGTATCAAGAGAGAAGAACCCAAGGGCACCTGGGTGGCTCAGTTGATTAAGTGACTGACTCTTGGTTTGGGCTCAGGTAATGATCGCAGAGTCGTGAGATGGAGTCCCAAATGGGGCTGTGTGCTGAGTGTGTCACCTGCTTGGGATTCTCTCTCCCTCTGCCCTTTCCCTCGGCACAAGCCCCAGTCTTGGGTTCTCTCATTCTCTGAGAGACAGAGGGAGAGAGGAGAACTCAGCAAATGTTTTACCCTGAAAGCCACTTCCTGTTAAACGGAGGCGATCACCACTAAGAGCTGAAAGATGGGCTAGAGAACAGATAATAAACTCAGTTATAAATGTATTGATTATTTATGCTCTATCCCATCCCTTGGATTAATTTGCCTTTGAATTTGCAACAATAGAGAGAAAAGCACCATAGTATTAAACACAAAGAAGCTCGCCTAGAGATGTCATTTGTATTTACAATTCTCAGAGGGAGGCTCTTGCAACTTACAGTTCATTTATACATTTTTTTGGCAGAGATTTTTCCGTATGAGCTTATGTTAAAGTTTCACTATATGCATATGCAAATATGTGGGTGTGTATGATGCATTTATTGTTTTAAATCCCACTAGGGGTCTGCTGCTGGCCTCTCTGTCCCTTCTCTCTGTCTTCACCTTTCTTTCATCTGTTGCGTGTTTTTTTTTCTTCCTCCCTCCAGTATGTTTATGCATTCAGAGAAGAGTCTTCTGGGAAAATAATGAAAGGGAAAAGCTTGTGATTTATCATTACACTGTAATGGGTGCCCTGCTTCCGCTGAAGGAGGTCAACCTCTCTTAGAGATACCACAGTCCCTCCTTATTAACGTTCTGTTCCCACTAATGGCTCGGGGTAGGGCAGCCAGGTCTTACAAGGAAGGCGTTTAAGAAGAGCACTTTGTTTAATGGAAGCTGGGGATGTTTTACGGGGACACACATAGCACCAAGCTCTCTGGCGAGAGTGACACATTCACAGATAAAGAACACCCTCCCCCAACCCAGGCGGGGGAAAAAAATTAAGCTTTTAAAAAATCTTGTGTGCCCTTTCCCCTCATGCCAATAAGCTGTCCCTCCGTCTTTCCGATCCTTATTCTGGAACACCTTCCACAATTACTCCTCCTTGCCACTTGCGTTGGCCTTCACATAACAGGCTCTCGACCATCTGCCTTTGGCTTCTTAATACAATTCTTTCTTCAGTCTACCCTGTCGCCAGTCATCTTCCCAAGTCATCGGTTTCATCACGTCACCGACACATGGAAACCTTGTGCCCTTGCAAACTAAGAGTCCTGGTTTCTGGTTCTTTGGCTGAGGTCCTTTTCAGTCTTACCTGGGTCCCCAAACTCCCTGAGCTGCGGCTGCATGAATTACCTGCTGCTTCTGAACACCGGAGCCCGGGAGATGGAACAGGATTGGAAGGTGTGAAGTAGGATCCTGTGCAAGAATTCAGCTGTAATGATACAAAATGGCAGAGGGAATAATGGCTTGCCCTTTCTGAATGTTTTTTAAGTGACATGGAGACACACACTACTTTAGAGCATATTCATTTTTCTATTTCCTACCGTGGGCCCAGTGCTGGGCCCAGGATGAGTTTTCAAAAAATACGTAATGATCCACTGAATTAGAGTCAGAGAAACTCTAAGGTAAAGAAGTAACTAACTAAATAAATAAATAAGAATTATGTCTGGAGTCTTAATTTCAAAGTAGGGAACCAAGGAGGAAATCATTGTGTTTGATCTGATCCCCTACGTAATGCATATTGTGAGCTTCAGAGAGTGGGGCTAACGTCATTGTCCGTTTCATATCATGTAATTTCACCATGGTTCTTCGCTTTCACATAAATGATGCATTAGGACTGCAAATCCACACAGGGATGTTTGTGATATGATGAGATTTATTATCACTTTCCAGAAAAGGGTAAAGAGCCAGAGGCTTGCCAAGGTCACAAAGTAATGGTGACAGTGTTTATAGATGGGAAGCAGAGTCACCATTTTTGCATCTTTTTTCCCAAGTAGCAACTTTAAATGTTGCAATCAACCAAATCACCTCTGTTGCTGTCTTCGGCGATGGCTAAGCAGAGGGAGAGAACGTGGACGGTCTTGTTTTCAGACTTGTATTTACCAGCGCTTGTGTCTGGCTCATTATTTAATGAATAGTTTCTGTACTGGCTGGCTCTTAACCCAGCTTTCTGAATGCTTTTCAAAATTCAGCAAGCCCGTATAACTGAAAGACTGATAATACTCTGAGCATCCCTCATGAGCAGATCAGTTAAATAAGGGGCACAAATACACAATAGAATATTATGCAGCTAAAAAGAATTAGGATTTAGGAAGGCAAACTATATTCTAGGGTTAAAAAAAAGCAAATTGTAGATGATTTTTATGTGTGTGTCAGTTTGCTACAACTGCTTTTTCAGCTGCCTCCACTTGGTAGAGATGCATTGGCAGGTTATAGAAGACTATTTTGTATTTTGATTTCTTACCATCAATACATTTTGCAGTGAAAATATTAATGAAAATTCAAAAGTCCAACAGCATATTTTATGTTAGATCTAAAAAATGTGATATTTTCTTTGCCTGCATTTGGCCACCTCAGCAATGGTGGGCATAAGAAGGAATTTTGTCCTAACCAATCACATAATCCTAATGAGGATCCATCCATCCATCCTTCTATCCACCCATCCATCCATCCATCCATCCATCTACATCTACTTATGTCTCTTTTTTTAAAAATATTTTATTTATTTATTTATTCATGAAAGAGAGACAGATACAGAAGGAGAGGGAGAAGCAGATTCCCCAAAGAGCAGGGAGCTCGATACAGGACATGATCCCAGGACCCGGGATCATGAACTGAGCCAAAGGCAGACCCTTAACTGAGCCAACCAGGTGCCCCCCTCTCTATCTTATCGAAATACACATACAATTAATTTTCACCATGTGATTGAATGCACTCCACCAGCTCTGGATTGTTGTTTGTCTTCCTTTTCCATTTCTAACATTCCCTGCTTCATTTCTATCACTGCCTTCCTCTTCCTCTTTATTTATTTTTTCTTCTACTCCCTCCTCCGGGACATTCTCATGGATTACAGTAGAGGCAGTACTTGTTGCACTGAGTGGAGAAGCTTCTGTGGCCCCCTTGCTGCAGGGAAAGTACATGGAGCATTCGCCTCTAGCTGAAGCCTGTTGCCCCACAAGGATGTCCAGGCACAGGAGCCCCATGCTCTGCAGGAACAGCACCAGCAGGGTGCATTCCCCGCACTTGGGAGACACCACAAGGAAGAGCTGCAGATCCATTCCAACACAGGGGTTCTAAGTGCACCCTGAGTGCTTCTGTTATCAAAGGTGCCATTGTTAGTGAAAGAAAGCTGGGTGTTTTTCATCACATTGATAAAAAAGAATTTTCCCATAAGAACATATCTCTTGTGACTGGGAATGTTTAATGCGATGATGTCTTAGCCTCTCGGGCTCATTGGTAATAATTTATTATGAGTCCCATTATTTATAAGCCCTCCCCAGGCTCATGAAGGATTTCTGCTTATAGGTCATCCTCCTTCCTTCACCTCCACATGATGGGAAGGGTTCCTGAGTCCCTGCATAGAAAGGAGCCAGGCTGGGGCCCTGGGTGGCTCAGTTGGTTAAGCATCTGACTCTTGAGTTTGGCTCAGGTCATGATCTCAGTGTGGTGAAATCAAGCCCCAGGTCAGGCTGTGCTTTGGGCATGGAGCCTGCTTAAAATTCTTTCTCTCCCTCTGCCCCTCCTTTCTCACTCTCTCTAACAAAAAAATAAATAAATAAATTTTTAAAAAATAATTTAAAAAGGGCCACGCTATTTATACAAAATATTTCAACTTCTTTTTTTCAGGAAAAAAAAAGATTACAGGCACAAAGTTGTATTCTAAATCACTTTAAAAAAGAGAGAGAAATTAATTTTAATAGAATCTATTGATGAAGAAGGATGACTATATGACTCATTCCTTTTCTTGATTTAATATGGATTTTTATTCCATGTAGTATTACTTACTGAGTCTGAAGACTAAATTCATCTTCTACTTTTCAATCAGTTATCATCTTATCATTGAATAGAACACAATTAATTGGACACTTAGCTTATTCAATCATTGTAGTTGCCAAAAAAACAATAAACTATTCAATTCTTCTTTGTATGTAATTAACAATTGTATACAGCAGAAAATAATTTGACATTATTAGGCAATTACCATTTAATTATTTCAGTTAGCAAAATCCATTAAATGCCATTCAATCAGCTTTCTTTCTTACAATTATGTTATTTAGTAAATTATATTTAATTCGTCCTTAAAATCAAGATAGATTTGAAAAAAATCACAATTTTTCCAGCATAATTTTAAGAGAATGAAACAGTTCAACATGGTAAAGATATTTTTTAAAGATGGGAGTTTCCAATAAGGCAACGTTTGTCAAGTTTCACAAAATTGCAGTTTCTGGTAGATCCATGTCATCTTCACTTCTCATCTCAAACGACCTATGGTGATAAAATGATTAAATCTTCTTTGAGATGGTAGTGTTGATATGTTTAGAAGATTAACTTCAGCCAATTTTAATCAAGCTATTAGAGCTTTACTTTCTTCCATCTCTGCTACCCGAGGAACCTGTCCTCTACTCTAGATTTTGGCACTGAAATATATTCAATCTAGGGCTTTCTCATGGAATATATTATTGCCTTACAGTTATATCATGTACTTCTTCCCTTAGAACATTAACTTCTGTAGAGCAGAAAACAGCACATGAGCGTGTGTTTGTATGTGTGTGTGTGTGTGCATTCATATGTGTTTGTGTTCTCCATTTATTTAACAGATTATTGCACATATGGTGGGAACTAATTTTAATGGAAACAAAATAAATTGGGTTGACTATTGGCATGGAGCTTTAACCAAGGCTTAGGGGTTTTTTTCTGAAGAGGTTACAGGATTTAAACAATTTTAATGATCCAATGACAAGGTTTATAAAATCAACTCTATCCAATTTTCTGGATTAGTTGTTCAATCAGATCCCTGCCTCTCAAGTCTATTCATATATTAAGAAAAAATTGAATCAAAAATTCAAAAGTCAGTGCTGCCCATGCCAGCCCCTTGAAAAGCAATATAAATGACTCAGAGTCCGCTATCCTCAGATAAACAACTCAGAAAGGAAAGTGACCACGTCATGATTCTTTCAGTTGAGTTGAATAGACGTGACCTTTTATGTTACCCCTTTTAATACTTCCTGTGATTTTACCTTTAAACATTGTTTTCAAAGTAGCTCAGTCTGTATCTTACTCCTTCAAACCCAACAGTCCATATTTGACTTTTAAGATAGCTCAGTCCAAATATTTTCTCTTTGGGAGGACTTCACAGATCCTTCCTTCCTGACCTGCCTCAGTCAGGTACATGGTGCATCTCCACCCTGGTGGAGATCACTCACTTTGAGTCATTCTACCGAAGCATTTATCACGTGGAAGGAAGCTGGTGAGGGAGATGTCTCTATCTTCTTTGACTTCTCAGATGCACACTCTTTCAGGAGAACAATGATTTTGTATTCGTGTCTGTTTCCTCAGGTCACGAACATAGTAAAGACTTGGTTTTTGCTGGATGAATACAAACAACATTCCAAAGAAAAGCAGGAAGAGAAGACAGAGATAGTAAATTAGAGAAGCAACTATACTCCAGTGTATGTGGATGGAATCTCATCTTAACCTCTTATTGGCTCCTGTCCGATTTATACATAATTGATGGCCATGGGAGTAGGGGTGGAGGTGGGGTCCTATAAAGCAGAGCACACACAGTGCCCCAAATCTCTCCACCTCCTATGTCATTGTTTCCTGTGACCCACTCTACTCACTGCTCTCCTGAAACTCAGCTTCTCACAGCCAATACTCTCAGCTCCATTCCTGGCTCTGCAGCTCCAGCGTCCATCACCTCGGACTTCACGACCTCTCTGGCTTTTCCCAGCACCCCACCCGCCTCATCCTGATAAAGTCAGGTATAGAACTTGGCTGCAGCTGTGCAGATCTGAGGAGTGCCAGTGGTCCTGCCTGTTTCAATATGGAAACTTTTTTTCTTTTTCAATACATGTGCTGACTTGTCAACATTGATGGGATTGGTTTGCTTCCTGCTTTTCATTCAGCTTGTGAGGAGCCAGAAGTGAGTTGTTAGTTGTGGGCTAGCTCCCCTTGCCATTTCTAACACTGCTATGATATACTGTAGTTGCAACTGGAGTCAAAACTCAGTGCTTAGTGAAAATGAAATAAAACTCTCTCTGCCTCACTTAATTTTCCTTTCCAGTTTGAGAGGAAACAAGGCTTCAATCCATTTGCATTTTAAATTCAAAATTTGTATTTAAAGCACTTAACAGGGTCTTTTGCATGTTGACAGCTTCCTTTTTAACTCATCCTAGACTGGGCTCTGTGATGTGCTATGTCTTAATTTGTAGAATATGTGCACGGGCATAATATTTAATTAGGCTCCGGTGTCAACTTTGAATCGAACACCCTCAGCATCTAATGAAATACCAGAAGCATGTGGCCTCTGCATGACAGATCTCTTGCAAGCAATCTACTTCCTCTGACTGAATCACTTAAGAAAGTGGGGGCTGGGGGGCAGCCAATGAGAAGCATGAGAACCCAGTTTCACAGATGGGATGTTCTTGCGGCTGGAGCCACAAGAGAAAATGCAGCGGTGCTAACTGCGAAGAGAACTCAAATGCATCTTCTGTTATGTAATTAGCAAAATTCCCAACAGATGGGTGGAGATCAAATTCATACATACACAATTATTTTCTCATTGGCTAACATCATGGCTTCAGGTGGGCCTCGTTTTTATTTTTATTTTCATCTGAATTTAGTGATATGATGAGAACTGATTTGGAAAGCAGGAGGCTAAGCTAAAACCTTTGCCTTTAAGAAGACTGCCGCCTAGTAACTGGGGTAAAACAGGTCCCAAACAAGAAAACCAAGTATATTATTAGCTGGTGACCTTGGAGAAGTTACTAAGCCTTTCTTCACCTCATTTTCCTTTTCAATAAAATAGTCATAATACTAATATCAATCCCAAAAGGTTTTCAGGAAGATAAAATAAGTCACGTATGTAAAATTAATTCAGTGCCTCATAGATAGTAGATGCTCAATGCATTTTAGATATTATTATGAGTTACCTGTTTTTAGGAGGGTAAAAATTGATGGAGCCAGTTATTTTAATTTGCTATGGACCCTAAGCAAATGACCCCATATGTGGTAGTTTACAACACACAACCATAAGTTATCTTATGGTTATGGAAACTGCAAGTCCAAAATTAGTTTCACTGTGCTCAAGTCAAGGTGATGGCTCAAGACAAGTCTTGCCCCTTCTTGGTGGGGTGTGTGTGTGTGTGTGTATTCTGTTTCCTTGCTTTGTCTAGGATCACCTGCATTCCTTGGGTCCCGATCCTGTTCTTAGACCACTCCAACTTCTTGTTCTATTGTTATATCTCCCACTTCCTTTCAAAGACATTTACCCCTTTTATTTAGGAACCATCCAGATAACCCAGGATAATCCATCCATCTCGAGGAGCCTTTATTTAGTCACACCTGAAAGTTCCTTGTTCTATGTAAGGTGACATTCACAGGTTCCAAGCATTAGTTTCTTCATATCTTTAAGGGTCATTATTCAGCTTACTGTGTGAGATTTTGAGGGAGGCGATGTGCAGGATGCTTTCAACTCCATGTTATCTGTAGAGTTCCCTTATGCAGTATCATTTCTCAGAAGGTTCCTCGGTGCTCTGGTCTCTTCAGAATGCGTAAAGATTTAACAAGAGAGTGCAGTCACCTCTTAGAGAAACTACTGGAGCAGATGGAAGATAACAGGCCTTATGTAAAAGCAGTGAGCAGCAATGCCCTGCCACACTATGGTTTGGTTTTCTATGATCCAAATGACATCATCAGTATCCTTTGGAAAGAACAGAGACCATTCGCAAGACCCTTGCTGGTGTTTCAGTAATTCAATTTCTACTGATACAACTGATATCTCCAAATCCTAGATCTTGGAACTTTAGAGAACCTACGGACCTAAGGAAGGATTAGGAAGTTCAGTTGTCTTCCTTTTGTTTTGTTTCTCTCTAAAGATTTTTATTTATTTGACAAAGAGAGAGCACAAGTACACAGGGGTTGGGAGCAGCAGGTAGAGGGAGAGGGAGAAGCAGACTCCCCACCAAGCCGGGAACCCAATGCGAGGCTCGATCCCATAACCCTGGGATCATGACCTGAGCCAAAAGCAGACACTTAAACAACTGAGCCACCCAAGTGCCCCTTCTTCCTTATCTTTGGCCCCCATCCAAAGTAGTCAGTATTCTCTTTCCTCTAGAGTTGTCCCGCTTTAGGTAAATTACATACTTTTATACTCCTATTTGGATAGGAGTACCTTTTTTTACTTTAATTCATGAGAGAGTCTCTCCTTATTCCACCAGAGAGGGTCATTGCTGGATTTCACACCTAAAGTAGAGTTTACCTGTCTGTGTTCTGTGTACGAGTCACTGAACTATAAATGCTCTCAAAACTCGAGGTGACCAGGAGAGACCTTTATCTCATCTGATCCGTATAATAACCCAATGATGTAGTTATCATTATGATCCCATTTTACAGACAAGGGCATAGAGGCTCAGAGAAGTGACTTATCAAAGCCTATGCCACACAAGTAGAATAGGAACTGGACTCTAAGTCTTTTACTTTTTTTTGGCTACACCTTATATAACTTATATTTAAGCACTTAGGTGTCACTTTGCCAGGTCATAGTTACTTCAGATTTCTTTTTCTGAGAGCCCAAGACTCTGGATAAGATACTTCAGGTCAGATGTATGTATGTACGTATTTAAACACACCAGCAGAAATCTAACACAGTAATTTAAACTGAGGAAGGAGCTGTATTATATACCACCTCCATCAGTCCCCGTTCAGCATGGGTAAAATTTAGAAATTAAAGGGAACAGTGTTCAGCTGCTAAAATTATAACTCCCTTGGTCCCTTGGGAGTCCCTGCAGCAACAGTCAGGACTGGGCCACCTTTGCCAGCTGTTTTTGGGTGAATCTTGTTTTTGGAGAGCACACATGTGCACACACACACACACACACACACACAACCTCTGTTCAGTTTCTGCCAGGTTCTTAGCGCTCTCATTCACCATGCTACAGGGCTCACCTAAAATGTTCAGCCCATCTGCTCAGGGAATGATGCCTTCCCCACAATTATCTAATCATATTACAGCAAATATCAAATACAGCATGAATGACAAGGGTGAGGCTGCTCAAAGTGAAGGGAAACAGGAGGATTCAACACAAGGCCTGGTGCCAAATAAGTGTCCTAACTATAGAATACACATTTATACCTTTGGGAGACAATGGGAGGATAATAAAAAATCCATGTACGAACTGACCTGACATCCTAGCTTGACTGAGAAGGATCTTAGTTCTGGAAAAAAAAAAAAAAACTGTGCAAAATAAGCAGGTGTCATGGGAAATAATCGTGGATATGCAACGGCCTCCTGGATTATGTCAAAGCACGGCTCGCAAATTGGTGACCCACTTGTATATTCTGTCCAATACAGCCCAGTGTTTTGAAATTGAATTTGAATGTCTTTATACAGGACATGCTCTTTCTATTCGCCAAGAGCTAGCCTCGCCCTAGTATACCAGCCTTTTCCCACGTTTGGTTGCCTGCCTGGAACCTGCATCCATATATTTGGAACTGTAGGTCTGATCTATCCTGGATCTTCTATTTTTCTGTTCTTTATGATCTCTAAACTCTGATAACTTCTATGATTATTTCCAACTGTCTCTTTGCAATGGGGAGGTGAGGCTTGTTAAGTTCACCCTCCACTTTCTCAGCTGCGAGGGATTCATGTGTAATGTCAGGCAGGACTGACTGTAATTTGCAGGACCTCGTGCACAATGAAAACATAGGATTCCATGTTCAAAAATTATTAAGAATTTCAAGATGGTGACAAGAGAGCATTAAACAAAGCACTGACTCCCTCTGAGGGTGGGATGTGAGGCAACTGTCGGTATTGGAAACCTATGAAGATGGCCTTTGGCACCCAGGCTGGGAGGACATTCCTGGTCAGATTTTCCAGCTCAGCAAGGCTTCTCTACCACCTAGTCATCCCAGCTCAAATGCAGTGTCTGTAGAATGGGAGAAACTGGCGAGGGAAAGAAGGGGTGTGCTCTTCTCTCTCTATATTTTACCTCCTCAAAAGACTGGACAAATTTTGTGAACTGAGGTTTCACTTAGTAGGGGAAATAAGGAATAGCAATTTTGATTTTCAATGATTTCTAACAAACTTCCTGACTTACTGAGACCAAATCCAAAATGGATTATCATCATCTGAAAGACAAAGGCCATATATCATTTCTTTATTGTCACTTTAGTGGCAACATAAAACCAAACCAGCAAACCCTAGTCCCATCGATCTTATATTTTATATTTATTATAATAATTGGGGATTGAAATAAGCCAAAGGACAATGGGTTGTGTTATGAAAAGACATTCAGCATGGCAGAGGAACTCAGTACCTTTTCATGTGAAGACTTGCAAAAGTAATCAGAAATCTTTATCCTGGAAAAGAGAGAAAGGGATCTCAGTCAAAGTTGAAGATGGATTGCAAATTATCTCTGCTCCATCTTGAAACCCTCTTGTAATTATATAGAATAATTGATTTTAATTTTTAAAAAGGTTTCATTTATTTATTTATTTGAGAGTGTGTGGAAAGAGGGAGAGGGAAAAGCAGACTCCACACTGAGCATGGAGCCTGACATGGGGCTTGATCCTAGGACTCTGAGATCATGACCTGAGCTGAAATCAAGAGTCAGACACTTAACCAACTAAGCCACCCAGGCACTGCTAGAATATTTTTTAAAGAAGATATAAATCCATAAAGTCAAAAGGAGGGAGAAGAACCTGGTAGTGGACAAAGCACAGAGATAACACTTGGAAAAAGAAAGCAGATGGACTGCTTATAACTCACTTAGCAGAACAAACATGTCCAAACCCACACCTTTAGAGCAAGGGCGAGGAAGATGCAATCCAACTCAAGGTTTAGAATGCTAGAAAGACACCTGCTGTCTCTGAGGGTGGGGATATAAAAGGCACTGCAATGGGAAGATTGTTTGAAAGTATGTTTGAAGTCGTGTCACCTCTTGCCCTCTTCCACACCTCTCAGATAGGTAATCACTTTCTCTTCATCCTGGCTTAAGGCAAGAGGCTTTACTCTCTGAAGAAAATGAAGCAGATAGATTCCAGGCATAATAGAGAAAGGAGATCAGGTCCCATAAAGGGCCAAGGAGTTAAGTGAAAGTGTTCACTCTGAACCAGAAGACTCCAGGCCCCACACTCCTTTTACCACTTAGAATCCAGACAGCTTAGGCCCTCTGAACAGGAGATTGGAAGCTACTACTCTAGGGAAACTAAATGTCAAAGAGAAATGACTTACAGAAACTGACATTTGGAGATCTTCTAATAAAAATAGGTGGTTCCTGGCCAGTCACCATACAGTGCATCCCAATAGCCAACAAGCCATTCCCAAGCATATGGAGCTTCTAACTGGCTTTTGAATACCTCACTCTTATAAGTAGACCATCAAAGGTCAGCCTATAATTAGTAAAAGGCATCTAACACTAAAGACAGGACCAAAATCAAATGAAGACAACTGCGAAAAGAAAGAAATCTTTAACAACTCAACTGTAATTAACATGCTCAAAGAGACCAGCGACTTTATTGCATTAGTAAATTTCAAACAGTATGATATAAAAAATTAAGATTCAGGGAACAATAAAAAAAAAAGCTCTTGAAAATTAAAAGTATTACCATAGAAGCAAAAATTTAATGGAAGACTTGGAAGATGAAATTGAGAGAATCTTCAATAAACTACACTTCCAAGTATTTACACACCAGCTTTTCACTGAAGACCTCCCAGAAGTTTAGATTTGTTGTTGTTGTTGTTTCAGTGTTCTCTTTTAATCAAATATTAGAGAATTCTCACTTATGCGTGCTG
Source organism: Canis aureus (assembly GCF_053574225.1). Lineage (NCBI taxonomy): Eukaryota > Metazoa > Chordata > Mammalia > Carnivora > Canidae > Canis > Canis aureus. The sequence continues at coordinate 4,762,709 of NC_135648.1, forward strand.
GATTAACCTCTATCTACTTTTATTACTTGTCAGTGTTTCCATAGGTCCTCACAGTAAGTGCCAGGACATCATCCTTTCTGTTTGCTTTCAAAATAGGTTAAATGCCATGGAGGAAGTAAGGAACACAACTCACATGGAGAGAGTGCTTGAGTCTCTGTGGTTCCTCTGAAGGGGCGCTGGGCCTCACTATCTCTCCCATGTATTATTGGCCTCATTCCACTTCTGTGGGCCACTTAACAAATTCTGTGCTTGCCCAGGGCTAGAACACAGCTCACATCCTTCATAAATGTAAATATGTACAATAAAATGCGAAAGGCTCCCTATCAGAATACAGTCTCAGTCACTGCCAATTAATGTAAGTCCCATGAAAGTGAAGACTTTCGTCCCGTCCACATTGCATTCCCAACATCTAGAAGAATATGTGACACATAGTAGGTGCTCGTTAAAAATTTATTAAGCAAGTGAATGAATGCTGTGTTGAAAAAGAGAGGGAGAGATTATCTTCCAAATACAGATATTGGTCCCTTCCTCACTGGACACATTCCCGTACGCATAGTAAAGAAGCATGACGTGGTACCAATGGAAAAGCAAACATAGTTGCTAACAGCACATCGGCAATAGTTACGTAGAAAGTGGCCATCCACATGATTTTTTATTAGGATGATGATAATTTAGGATCCAAACTGGCTCACATTTGTGAATGAAAGGAAAGTGCACAAATAGCTATCATGGATTTACTGATATATAATAGTCTTAAACCATGAATGTCCCAGGTAAGCCAGGATATATGCTACCCTAATTAGATTCTCCTTATATTGATTATTTTTTAGGTTAATATCAAAATGATAAAACAATTCAAAAATCCTTGTAGATCAGTTGCAGGTAATCCACATCTGGCAAACAGAATTTTAAAGGCCACTCCAGCATTGCAAGGAAGAATGGACAAGAAGACCTCTCGGAGACTTAATTACCCTGTGAGTGGGAAGGAGAAAAAAATTCTAAGTTTAGGAGCCTATTTTCAGGGAAAACATATTCCGTGATGAAATGGTGCTCATGATGACATTTTTGTAAGGCGTCTAGTGATTTGTATAAATAATTCCGCGTCTGCATCTGTGTATCAGCCTGAGGTCAAGACCTTTCCCCTTTCCCGCAGCCCACGATTCTCCCTTATATATTTTTCCTTTCTCACGATCTTTCATCTCTTTTTTAAAGGATGAGTTTTCTCTCTGCCATCCAGCCCTCTTCCTGCATAAAGCTGGGCCCAAGGGGCTGCAGAAGGGTCGGCAACTCCTAACGGCTGGGTGAGGGGGCTGCCAGGTGATGAATGGAGGCATGTGGAGCAAGGTAATAAACCAGCACCCCAGTCATGTAATCTTCCATTAAAATGAAATGCATACCAGGCATGCGGCGTTTCTGCAGCTTGTACCCTCTCTCGTAGAAGATCATGAATAAAAGAGGGACGAGTATTGCTGACAGATGCCAGCATGCATAAAGGACACTTCCTATAAAGGCAAAGCTCCGGCTAACAGATGGACTAAAGATGTGAGATGCAGAAAGATTTACCAATCTAAATAATTCAAGGGAATGTCGTATGGCAAGCTCGCGCTTTTCGGAGAGAGCCAGCAGAAGGTGCAGATGGAAAGGCAGGCCAAGCCTTTCCCATAAACCCATTAAGAACAGTACTTGTCTGAGCGACAGGATGCTGCAGGAGGCCCAGGGAGAGGCCAGCAAATGAGAAATTTGCTTCTAGAGTTTGTCCCACAAGGTCAAGAGCGTATTTAACAGTGAAGGTTGTGGCATTTAATGAGGATGAAAAAAGGGTGTCCCGCATTTCATTGTTCATCCTCCTGCCCTCTTCAAAACTCTTTGTCTTGGGATTGCTGAAACGACAGAAGGAGGAGATGTCTGAAACCCTCGTGAGAGGTCCAGCAAGACTGCATCTGAGCGCGGACAGTCACAGGTGCGTGCTGGACCCAAGAGCCAAATTACATGTGGCAACACTGCTTCCTGTAAATGTTCCCCAGAAGCATGTGACCTCTCCGCCTCCCAGGCCCTGCTGCTCCTTGCTACTCACCTGCTCGTGAAATGTTCAGTCCCATGTTACTGCACGTTGTTAGGTTTACTTTCACGCACTTGACCTGCCTTCCAGACTGCATTATACTCAACCTGAGAAAAAAGACTCTTTCCCTCCACTGGGATTTTCTCTCAGTAGGTACCCAATAAATATACTTTTTGGTAAAAACCCTTTCAACTTCAAGGAGACTTCCCTTAAGAGCCTCCACATCCTGCACAGCTGGGCCCGGATGTTAGCATCTCAGAGGATGAAGGACAGGCAACACTGTCAAATGCATCGGACAGGAGAGCTGGCCCAAATCCCATCCAGGCCCTGGGTGGCAATGCTTCCCTACGCAAGACAAAGCCCTCATTCCTTAACCAAAAAACAAATGATTTAACAAAGCAATTTCTAAATCCCTTTCCAGCTCTGGAACTAAGCTACATTGGGATCCAATGAAAGCCTTTGAGGGGCTGGCGAGGTCCAGATCAGTAGCTCAGAGCTTTTCTCTAATAACATTGCTGCACCATGCAGAGGTGTTTGCCAGCATCTTCCACAATGGAAAACTGAAAGACCACGGAGTAAAAAAAAAAATTGCTTTAGTTTATTTTAAGTTAATAAAGAATTGCCTTTTATTTGGGGGCTGTCCTCATGAAAGAAATAGTGAGATAGTAGATTTTACTTTGTTTCACATCTTTATTATGAAAAAAAGTTGGTGAACCTGTGTCTGCTCCCCTTACCCATCTGCACACAAATCTTTTCTTGTTAGTTGTTTTAATTTTATTGATTATGAAATTTAAGAGTCTGGGAACTGCTGGTGTAAGCCAGGAAAAAAGACAAGGTTTCATCTTCTTCTAACAAACTATCATTGATGCTCACAGTACATAGCCTTTGAGAAATAAATATTGATTTTATGGGGTTTTGTGGATGTAGTTTGCCAATTACCCAAAATTATGTTTCTGAAAAGCCATGCAAAAAAAATCAAATTGTTGGGAGTGAGTTCTTAGATTTCCAGTTCCCTTAAATTACCAATTCAAAGACTCTATTTTCTTTTTCTAATTAATTTCCACCTGGAAGAGTTGCCCACAGTCGTCTCCCCTCAAGCCTAACTCTCTGACAATTGCATCAGTTAGTAATCCAAAACCCGTCAAAAAACTCAGAGAAAGCAGCTCAGGAATGGAGCTCTGGGGTAGATCCTTCTATAACGCAGAGAATCTTTGTCAGTCATCTGTCATTTGTCTGGTTTGTTTATAAACATCAACAATCTTGTAGAAAGCTCCATTATCTTGGATTATATTAGAGATCAGCTATTGTATACCTGTTAACTCCCATGCTACTTACCTTAAGCTCCATCTCTGTTGTCGCTCAGGGGTGTGTGTGTGTGTGTGTGTGTGTGTGTGTGTGTGAAGTAATATCCTGGGACATTTGGTTTTTGTTTTGCTTTGTTTTTCAGTTTTTCTCAAGGTTTTCTTGGATCCTTTCTGACCTTGGCCAATTTAGAATATATTCCATTGGGATCAAAATGCAAGCTTCACAGTTGTGAAGTAATGACCATAGGAATCCTCTCTTGTTTCCTTGGCATTGGAAATGGGGCAAATAGCCTCATCCATCTCTTGTGTGATGCATCACCTCTTTGGTGACCAGTGATGCATTGTTTCATGGTGTTGATATGAGTTGATACCCACTTGCTTATCACATCCCGCAAAAAAGTTCTTGCTGGAAACAATGTCCCATGGTCAATTTTTTAAACACTCTGACAGTTGTTAGTATTATAAAAGGCTTTCACTCCAGCATCACCAAATCCTTTACCAGCTCTCATTACCTGATACCCTAGTGAAGGTGGAAATGGCAGATATCAATCTCAAGCCAGCTGTTAGGGGTGAAAAGCGAGTGCACAGCTCATTGTTTTCTATCAGAGCACTCCCTGTTTGAGGTCACAAGGGCAGTCCCATTTAATAAATTACTAGAATTTGAACTCTGAGTGCTTTTGACTTCTAGGTTCTGAAGAGTCCCATGTACTGAGGAAGGTGTTGGATTTTTGTATGTTCATTTGCTTTTTTTCCTGCCAGCAATGCCCAGAGTCAAGGCACTAGGAGGGAGCTTTGTGTGCAGCTACAAGTGAGCATTCCCTGAGTGAAGACTGGCCCTGCTGCATGGCAGTCCCCCACATCTTGGTTATTTTATGAATCTCCCCACTATTGCTTCACATTAACTGCTATGAATCACATGAGAAAACCATGAGGAACAAAACCAACCAGTCAACTCATGTAGAAATTCAGCTTTTACTGCCTTATGCACAGTGCTTTTTTTGTTAAAAGTTTCTGTCATGAAAGTTATGGTAAATTATAAATTTTCTCTTCCAGTTATGTGTTCAAGATATTTCCCCATCATGATTTCAAAATTAAATTTGTAAAGACCCATTATTTTAAAATGTGATGGTAATATTAAGCAAAATGTGTATAGTTGCCAATGTTATTTTATTTTTAAGAACTATGTTAAAGAGATATCAGAATTCTCTGAGGAAATGAAGGCAAGAATGAGACATACAAATCTCCATTTTGAAGCTACTCCAAAGAACCTTCCTGTGAGCGCTATAAGTCTATCAGCTCTACCCACATACAATCAGATTTTTAGGGTCTAACTCTTAAATATAAAGGGATAACCAGAATCACCACACATCAGAGAAGAGCACTTAGCACATAGGTTAGAGACCAATACAAACAAACAGGAAAAAAGGGGGAAAGGGAATGAAAGAAGGAAGGAAGGAAAAAGGTAATAAAGGAAGTGGCTTGGAGAAAACCAGAAAATCATAGGAATAGAAGAAAAAAATACTATCATTAATATCCAAATAGATATTGATTTCATGAATAAAATAAGGGCAAGATACTATGTATAGGAACTTTCAAAGAGCAAGAAATTCCCCCCTCACACATACACACACACACACACACACACACACACAAACACACAAAGACAAAGGAATAAAAATCAGGGAGAAATCATAAAATTTGAGGATAAACGCATAGCGTCGAATATCTGAACAATAGGAGTTCTAGAAAGAGAATAAGACATTACTGAGGTACCAACATAATATATTTCCCCAAAGTTAAGCAGATAAATCTGAACATTGAGAGGGCCCAGTACTTATCACAGGGGAAGGGAATAGTTCTCCATCAAGCCCACCATGGTAAAGCTAAGACCCTGAATGACCTAGATGGTTTTTGGAGAGAAAAAATAGTTCCTATACAAAAGATTAGGAATCAGGGTGGCATTTTACATGATAAAAACACTGAAAGTCAGAAGCCAGTTCAAAAGTGAGAAGACAAAAGAGAAATGTCTTTAAATTTCCACCTCGAATTCTTACTCAGCTGGATTAATCAGGCAATGGGTAGAATAAAGATGTCCTTAAGAGTGACAAGGTCTCAACATTTTATTTTCCATGCATATTTTCTCAGGGACTACTGGAAGACACTCTACTCCGCCATGAAAATGTGTGAAGTGATCACACTGGGGAAGATGGAGAGTGGTAGGTACGTGTGTGAACGTGCACGCACAGGAAAATGGACTCAGTCTTGACCTCACAGATGAGAAAAATCAGAAGACAATGTCCACAAATGTAAAATTAAGAAATATCAGAGGAAGCAGGTTATTAAACAGCAAGGTAATTGGTTCCAAAAGAAATTGCTAAAATGTTGAATGTCACTGCTTGCTGGAAACAGGCCTTGGAGAGGGATGACGATGGTTACTGCAGGATTCTATTGTTTTTCATCAGATCTTATGGAAATATTCATCTGTTTAAATCATCAATATCTATTTTATGTGGAATGAGTGTATATTTCAGCATGTAGACTATAATCTTCCATAATACCAAGTGTCAATCAACAAATTTTGCTGCTGAAAAACAAACAAAAAAAGAAAAAATAAATGGGAAAAGCTTTCTTTTCAAATCTGTTGGAATAAAAACAGAACAGCTCACTTTGTAATTTTTAAAGGGCTATGGTGAATAATGTGTACATGACCATGTAAACTTCATTTTCCTGACAAGCATTAAGATGTGTCAATAAGTCCATTATACACAACAGCCCCCCCTTCCACAAATGCCCATAATTATATGTATGTAAGTAAAATGAGGTAGAGAACTGAGATCGTTAAGTGATTCACAGATCACCATTTATTTACAAAAAAAAAAATTATCAAGCAAATACTCTGTGCTTGACATTGTGCTATGGACTACAGATCTTGAGATTAAAAAGTACTTCTTTGTATCAAGAAAAAAAATAAGATGAGATGGAAGGTCTTTGCTTCTCGGTGCTTCCAATTTGTGGTTCAAACTGCCTGAAGAGGGACAATCTGTGCCTCGGTTTTCCAGAGCACACACTGCAAATGAGTGGGGTCTCTGGAAACAAATCTTTTTTGTCTCTTTGTTTGTGGTCAAGGAGGAAGGTTGGAGAAGCCTCAATCAATGTTTGCTTTGAAAATTAGAACTAATTATTTTTTCATGATTTAATTTAACTCCTCTTCCCCTCCTGGGCCCCCTCCAGGCTGTTTGTGTGGGAGAGAGCACAGTGAGAACCCCAAACTACGAATGTGGGAAGCTGGGCCTCCCATATAGCTAACATAATTAGCACTGTCCCTGTAAGGGCAGATTGGGGAGCCTCCCAAATTGTATTTAAGCAATTGTCCTATCTTCCCGAAGCCTAATGCCCACGTTTGGCCTGACAGAGGACAAGCAGGCTTTTTGACAGCCTTACCCTCAGAGTCCTCAGTCGTCAGGTAATCGGAGCCTGAACCAGCCCTCAGCTGAGCATAAGGTGCCCTTCCCAGGCCCTAAGGATCCTCTATCTGTGCTCTGGGTTTTTACTGTATGATGTTAAGAGTATCAGATTCCTTTACTCTTATGACAGCAGATGAGAGGTTTTCGAGCCCTGCTTCTCCAAGGCAAGATTCTATCCAATTTCACCAAACTCTGCATTATGCTTTGTGCAAGTATATTTTTGTTGCTGCATTCAATTTTAACTTTTTACGAGAATTGCTAAAATTCATTGCCTCCCAATATGGCTGGAGCAGTGTTGGGAGGATACAGACCATCATGCGGAACAAGAATTGCCCGTGCCCTGATATATACATCAGGAACAAAAGTCATCTCGTAGACCTATCCTTATATTGAGATTGTCCTCTGAAATCTCCCCATGTGTGGGGAGAAAGAGGAGTGACAGTCTAAGAGAAAGCAAAATGATATTATAGGCACTTTCATGTCATTGTAACTCAAATTTCACTTGTTCAACACAATCCCATGACTTCAAGGGCTAGGTTCCCATTGTGTAATGAGTAAGATAGTCTTGGCCAAAAACTCAAGTTCCAGTGGTATCCTACAACCCAGTTCCAACCCACTCTCAGATTAACCCGGTCACACACCACAGCCATGTGGCAGAGAGCAGGACATTGGTGCTAAGGGTTGTCACAGGGCGAGGCCCTGATGGAGAAATGGGGGTTGCATACTCTCAAGTATCCTCTGAGGACCTCACGCTCTAAGGACTTCACCAGGGAAGCTTCCTGGTAAACTCTTAACAGTGTATAAGAGGGGATATCTTGGTGGGTGATTGAGAGGGGCAAGAGGCAAACTGGCTCTTGCTGGAAGCTTTATTTTCCTATCTGTTCAGGTTTGCCTGGTTAAAAAGAACCCTCCAAATACACAGCAGGAGCAACATGGTAAAGTTGACTTCCCCTCACAAGGTGTCCCGTCCCTGTACTGAACTTAAAATCTACGTAGAATATTTGAATGCAAACATTATTAAATACTGGCAGTTTCTTTGTTCCAGTCGTACTTTCTCTTAAAACAAAAAACCTCTAGGGAAATTATATGCAAAAAGCTATGTTAATAAAGCACTCAGGTACAAATTTATACTTAAAAAAAAAGTTAGGAGATACAAAGCCTGAGAGACTCTTAGTCACGTACAAGCAAGCGTATTTCTCATATTCTATATAAAGCTATTTTAACAGCTTAATGAGTAATCTGAAAAAATTATGTACAGAGTAAGTGAATTAATGTTACTGGAAAAATGTTAAGCCTTGATATTTCCAAAGTTTTTCATGCTTCCATCCATTAGCTAAATGTGACAGCTCAGCTTTTTGGGACCATGTGCATTACAACAATCACCTATCCACAGGCTTTAAGATCGCATTTCCTCATCAAAAGCAAATGTCCTTCGTTCTCCCTTCCAGGCTTCCACTTGAGGTAGATGCACAAATATGCTGAGACAATCCTCCCACTGGCTTAGCTTTACAGTGGGCAGGGTCAGCAGTATAGACAGGGCTGCTTGATGTGAGTTTGTAAGAAGCCAGTACCTTTAGCAGCCTTTTCCCTGTTGGACCAGTCTCTGAAAAGCCAGTCTTGGGTTTGGAGCCATTTCTTTCAAGAAGCTAACAACATTTATAAACCCCAAACCCTGGAAAGGGTGACACTTGAAGCTGTTTCACTTCATTGCAAATCTGATAGTTCAAAACTTTTATACTTTTGGCCCTATGCACAGAAAACCCCATCTGGATGAACAAAAATGAATAAGTAGGGGGCACCCCCCTTGAGCTTTCGATTTGAGTCATGTGCTTATGGACTGTTCATTCCCTTCTCATTATGTCGGCAACTCTTTGTAATGCCCCCAGTACCATGATGCCATTTTAGTGAAACCAAATTTGAGTAGCCCAAATTAATAATGAGTAGCCAAATTAATTAATGACATTGAGATTCAAGCACAGTCGCTAATTAATTGATCCCAGCCTGCTAAGAGGACACCTGGTGGCAGGCAGTCACATGGCAATTTGGGCAGGTAGAGGTCCTGTCAGCTTGCAATTTGTTTGGCCTGGCTAGTTTAAATATTTACATATATACTTATATCACTTTAAAAATATATAGTATATATTTATATCACTTTTATTTATTTATTTTTTATTTATTTATGATAGTCACAGAGAGAGAGAGAGAGAGAGAGGCAGAGACACAGGCAGAGGGAGAAGCAGGCTCCATGCACTGGGAGCCCGATGTGGGATTCGATCCCGGGTCTCCAGGATCGCGCCCTAGGCCGAAGGCAGGCGCCAAACCGCTGCGCCACCTAGGGATCCCATATCACTTTTAAATATATCTAAAATATATGTATCATTTTAAAGTCTTAGGCAGGTGATAAGTTCAAATATATAACATCACTTAAATATATATAAAAAATACATGTAAATATAATAATAAAATATATTATATATTTTATAATCAATGGATATATATATTTATATATATTTTATATATATCAATGCATACATATTTTATATATGATATATATTTATATGTTTAAAATATATATTTATATATGTGTTAATATAACACTAAATATTATATATTTATATATTTTATATGTAATTTATATATTTTATATACTACATTATATATATGAAATATATACAAAATGTGTATATATAAAATGTGTATATATAAAATGCATATAAATAAAATAGTAACAGAATATTATATATTTATATATTATCAATGTGTATATGATATATATACACACACACACACACAAATAATATTAAACAACATGGGGGTTGTGGCACCAACTCCCTGGGCAGTCAAAAATCTGTGTATCACTTCTGAGTCACCAAAAAGTCAACTACTAATAGGCCACTGTTGACTGGAAGCTTTACCAATAACATAAACAGCCAATGAACACATATTTTGTATGTCCTCTGTATTATAGATTATAGTCATAATAAAGGCAACTATGAAAAAGAAAATATTTTTAAGAAATCATAAGGAAGAGATAGTACATTTACAGCACTCTAATGTATTCACTCCCCCCAAAAATTCTGTGTGTACATGAACCCACAGAGTCCTGACCCATGTTGCTCAAGAGTCAGCAGTACAGAGATAGCACTTTGCAGTCATAAGCAGGTGGTACGTTAAAGACACAAGGGTCCTGTTTCCACGTGGGCCACCACCTGGGATGCGAATGTGTAGACTCTGAGAGGAGGTTCCATAAGGAGATATCATTAGGTATGGTACACGGAAGAGGGGCCTTTTAATGTGCATCTCTGGCAGACGGGGAGATGACAGTTTTTATTTTTGTCTTACATGACTTTCTTGGCCACACAGTACTCAGATAGTCAGTCAACTTTGTTAGTAATGGTTATTCTTTCTAGGAGTAATCCTAGATCTTCTAAAGCTGTAAATCCTAAGCCACAGCTTTTTGGGACCACGTGCATTACAGCGATCTACACGTACTTATCACAGATGTGGAAGGAAGCAGCAGCATAGACTAGGAAGTCACTGAGGAAAATGGTTCTCTGACTGGGATTACCAGACCAACAGCAATGGAATCACCTGGAAACTTATTAAAAATGCATTTTTGGGCCTGATTCTAGACCTAGTCTGTCAGAAGCTCTGGGGCCGGGAAGAGTCGTCTGCATTTGCACATGTCTTCCTGGTAATTCTGATGCGTGAGGATGCAAGACTGAGAGTACCACAGCTAGGAGGGTAGAGCCAGGAATGAAACAGGGAAATCAGACTCCGGAGTTCTTGTTCTTGGCTTTCATACTCAAGCATTTATGATAGTATCACCTTCCAAGGGGAATTGTAGCAAACACAGCATTCCAGGATCCCAATGGTTAAAAAGGAAACATTACTCTAAACTCATAGCAGATTAACAAGCTATAGCAAACATGGAGGAAATAGCCTCCCTCCACATCTACTTCCATAAAAAAGGGAGTTGTTTAAAGCCCATAAAATTGGGACACCTGGAAACACAAATCCTGCTCCTGCTGCTGTGTTAACATAACATTGTGTGCCTGCTTGTGCCATTCTGTTCATGTTCTTCCTCAAACGGAGGGAGGGACATTTTCCTCTTGGTTGCCCTTGTACATAGGGGTGTGATGGGAAAAGCTGGAATTCAGCCCAATGCTTTCAAATCTAGCCTCCAGTACCCTCCGTTAGGAGCCCTCAACGTGCTCCACAGCCTCCTTGCACTCTCCCCCTACACGGCCTCCAGACTCAGGTATTGGCTTGGCTCACAAGAAGACATAAAGGAATTGAGGGTGGAAAGGAAGAGAGCAAGAGAGAATCAACCTCACCAAAGGTGGGTTTTGGAGGGGGGAGGTGGAGATGATTGTGAAAGAAAGAAAAAGAGGGAGAAGATCAAATTAAAAAGAAAAGGAGAAAGGGAAGGAGAAAGAGAGATGCCAGGAGCAAGGACCCTAAGGAAAGAGTAGGGAGGGTAGATGAGACAGGAACACCCAGCAGCTGTTTGGAATAGATTGCGTGCACCATCCATTCCGAGTGGACTCTTTCCTGTGTTCGTCAGCCGTCTGCAATGTGGTGATTAATCATTCATGTCAGAATCCCTAATCCTATTCAATGGAAAACAAATGCCATGGCACCCAGCCCTTTGCTTATCCCATGCACTTCGCAGGCTTGCCTGGGCGAGGCCGTCTGGGACAAAGATGGTTTTCTCGGGACCTCCAGTGAAAATTCTGGGCAGCTCCACATGTTGAAGATGCCCTATGATCTCAAGGGTCTTGCCTTTTACAGGAAGAAAAAAAAATCACTAGCGATAAAGGTCAAGTTGTGCTAGTTAAGCAAACAATCAACATTGACTTAATTCTCTTTTAAAGAGAAAAGTAGCCTCGGTTATTTATAAAGCTCCTTCCTCCAAGGAATACAGAGTAACTCCCACCAGTTATTTCATCAGTGCTCCTGGTATCGCTCTGTAGCAGGGGTAGCTCTGCTGTGGCAGTCTGCAAATTCTTTCTAAGGTTGTGTAATCTTTTGTCCTGCCCATTTCAGCCTCTGGCTTCACTTTCTTTGACACTTCTTTTCTTCATTCAAATAATTTGCCCTAAGGCAGCCCCTTTGATACTGATGTTGGAAAACAGGACAGCTATGTGCAGAAGAGTGAAACTGGACCGCTCTTCTGCATCATATACAAAAATAAATTCAAGATGGATTAAAGACTTGAATGTAAGACCTGAAACCATAAAACTTCTGGAAGAAACCACAGGCAGTAAGCTCTCTGGCATGGTCTTTGCAATATATTTTGGACCAGATTCTTCAGGCAAGAATCGCATAAACAAATGGGATTATATCAAATGTAAAAGCCTTCACACAGAGAAGGAAATCTTCAGCAGAACAGAAAGGAAACCTACTGAATGAGAGAAGATATTTGCAAACCGTAAGTCTGGCAAAAAGTTAATATCCAAAATATGTAGAGACCTTACAAAATTTAATATCAAAAAAACCAAAACCCAATTAAAAGCGTACCGAAGACTCAAAATACCTTTCTCCAAAGAAGACATCCAGATGGCCAACAGACACATGAAAAGATGCTCGACATCACTCAGCATCATGGAAATGCAAATCAAAACCACAATGAGATGTCACCTCATACCTGTCAGAATGACTATTATCAAGACAAAAAAACACGTGTTGGTGAAGTTGTAGAGAAAAAGAAATCTTCCTGCACTGTTGGTGGGAATGTAAATTGGTGCAGCCACAATGAAAAACCGTATGGACATTTCACAAAAAAAAAAAAAAAAAAAAAAAAAAAATAGAACTACTATATGATCCAGCAATTCCACTTCTGGATATCCATCCCAATAAAACAAAAACACCAATTTGAAGAGATATTTGCACCCCTGTGCTCATTGCAGCATTACCTATAATGGCTGACACATGGAAACAACCTAAGTGCTCAGTGACAGATAAGTGAATAAAGAGGATCATACATATATATGTATATATATGGAATATTACTCAGGCATAAAAAAGAATGAAATCTTGTCATTTGTGACAACATGGATAGATCTAGAGGGTGTTATGCTAAGTGAAATAAGTCAGACAGAGAAAGATAAATAGTGTATACTATTATTTAAATGTAGACTCTAAAAAAAGCAAAACAAATGAACAAACAAAACAAAACAGATGCAGACTCAGAGATATAGGAAACTGTTGGTTTACCAGAGGGGGCTGAGATTTGGAGAAGACAAAATGAGGGAAGTGAATTATGAAGTACAAACTTCCAGTTATAAAATAAGTCATGGGGATGAAATGCACAGCAAAGGGAATATAGTCAATAATATTGTAATAACTTTGTACGGTGACAGATGGTAACTAGACTTGCCATGGGATCATTCTATGATGTATAAAAATGTCAATCGCTACTACGTACACCTGAAAGTAATAGGATATTGTATGTCAGTTATAGTTCAATAGAAAATAATAATAACGTGCTGTAAAATGCATTAATACAGACTGCCTTGGGAATTGCCCTTTAGGAAAACAGTGAGATGGTCTAGTGTAGGGTGAAGCATTCAGGCTCCAGAATCAGAAAGACTAAGCTTCAAATCCCAGCTCTCCACTTGGGTAGCTGCATAGCTCATGGCACATGGCTTTGCATCCATAAGCATCAATTTCTTCATGTGCTAAGGCTAGGACACTGGCAAGATCCAAATGAAATGATCCGTGTTAACAGCCTAAGATGTTGTAAGTGCTCAGTAGCTGGTGGCTTTTTATCTATTGAGTCTTTTCGCTACCATTGGGTTACCCTTTTTGAAGAAGTCCCTGAGCACTGAGAGCTGTGCTCTGAGCATGGGTATTACTTTTAGCACTTAACTACAAGGCAGAGTTTCTGGTTGTCTACTAAGCAGGCCTAAAGCCTTTAGCAGCTGAGAAGATGATAAGAAAAAATGTGGCTGTTCCCAACCTCAAACATCCCTAATTCGACAGAAAGTAAAGGTGAAGGGACTCCCAACAAAATCCTACTTTTTTCTCATGATGACTACCATGTTTTTAAAACCTACAAAGTTGTTTTGTTTTGTTTTGTTTTTTCCAAAACTTTTCCTCGTTGTTGGTTGGTATGCCTTCTTTGCTGGTGCCTCTATCATGTGTGTAGCTGTCTACCATGCATGGTGGGATTCTCAAAGTAAAAAAAAAAAAAAAAAAAAAAAACCTGGAACTTGATTCTACTTGAAATACATTTGCTTACTGAAGTTGTATTATGAGCCAGGCCCATGTAGGGGTTTTATATTACTAGACCTATTTAAGCTTCATTCTAACAGTGACCTTACGCGGTGTTACTCTCCACATCTCTCAGGGAAGAAAGGGAACCTCAGGAAGCTAAGTGGCTTCCTCAAGATCACCCAGTTGATTAGCCACAGAGTAAATTAATAAACCCTATTAGTTCTAGACTCCGTAACCTATCTGATGTGAAGAAAAAAGGTAAGAGACTGAAAAGCCAGGTATATAGGAAGCTCAAGCACATTCATTTATAAAAACCATGACTCTTTGGTCCAAGTTCACTAACAGAAAGCAAGACAAGACATTACAACGTTAAGCCTGTATGGGGTCGCTCATACAGGGTCAATTATTCATGGAAGGCCTTTACTGTATTCCACATTCATGAGAGGACAGGGTTCGGTGATGAGGGATGAGCTAGAGAGAGTAAAGGAGGGTAAAGGGAGTATCTACATAGGTCCTGGGATATAGTAAGCCCTGAGCAGATATTCATTTGATGGATGTATGGACAAAAAACAGCTGCACATCAGGTGGGCTTCTGGGGAGGCAGATACTCTCCTGGGCCTGGTAATTTTTGAAAGACCCAAAACACCCAGGTTTGGGGGTTGTACCAAAAAATGCAGAAAGCCAGCCGGGGTTGCTGGGGTAGGATTGCAGTCCTTTTTTCCTTCTTAATATGGAGAATGTTTGTTCCTTAGCTTCCTCTGCATCTGCTAGAAGAAATGTAAAGTCACAGATAAACAAGATAAATTGACTTTAATTAATATTCATATTAAATATGTTTTATTAAAACCAATACATATTTAATGACATAAGATGCAAAATCCAGATCAATTGTAAAGTTAAGACATGTATCTCTTACTAAAAGACCCCAGACTCGAGAGGTTCAACCTTGTTGGAATACTTCAGTGGAAAATGTTAAAGGATAATGGATTAAAATAAGGACAAGTGAAAAGAAAGGTACAAATAGCAATAAATCCACAACCAACCAACAACTAATGATGAATTATATGCTACTCAAGAAGGAGAGGAGCTCAGAATCTTGATTTTAATGTCATTCTTTCTCTTAAATAAAAGACTCAAGAAGGGCCACCCCATGAAGTAGTAAGAGGCTAAAAGGGGCAACTAAGGAGTGCTCTGATGCAGAATCCTGGTAAATATGTTCCAAGAGGAAAGGGCATTTAACATAATGCAAGTCCAGAGTTGGAATTCAAGAAATGTGAGTTTAGTTGAGGAAAAAGGCAAGACGAAGCGTGTCAGCGGGAGGTCTAGAACTGGGAAGCACGTGATGGTTCTTTATCATTCATCAGTTCCCAATGGGATTGCATGAAGGACAATTGTGGCATTTGCCATCGGCTAGATTTTGGCTCCCTAGAGATAATCCTGGGCTGGATAGGATCTCAGGATGGCATTTCTTATGTATTTATGCTGTTCTGCATCCTGTGAAGAAGCAAGAGAAGCCTTGCTGGCACAGAGCTACCACCCAGGCTGATCAAGAGGAAGTAGGACCTTGGCGATCACTCCCAATGAACCCTCCTACCCTTGGTTGTCAAGGACTTCCCATCAACAGAGAGCACGTGGTAGACTGCCTCACGGTCCAGGTGCTGATTCAAGTATCAGATGGTCCTTGGATTCAAAGACTTATGTCTCTTCCACCCATACTTCTAAGAAAGCTTGTCATTCAGTGGGTCAGAATCAAATTCCCAGACAATTCTGTGGTGTGATTCTAATTTCTCACTTTAGTTTAACGTCAGAATCTGAGATATTTACAAGTGGGGTCTTTATTCTTACTCTACAGGGTTATTTGTAGGAAAACAGAAACAGGAGGGCCCCATGCCTGCTGCGTGTGTGCCTTCCAGTGCAAGGTGAATTCGCTGCTTTCCCCAGCCCCTCCCTCAGCAGCTAGAGGGAATCTGGGCAGTGGATTTATTCCTTTGAGAACTGCAGTTTATCATTGCTGGGTGCTCTCTAAATCCACTTTTAATTCACTCTTGTGTCTCAGAGGGCGTGGCTACATGCCTAAAACGTCCTCCCACAAAAGAATGAACAAAGGTAGCGTGCTCAGTTCTGATGGCACACACGGGCTTGGCCCTGATTGTCAAGCATCTTCTGGGTGCTGGAGGAGCTGGAAACCAAAAGAAAAGAAATCCAAACCGCTTTAATTTTCCTCCCATATTCCTGAAGGAATTTAATCTCAAAACATAGAAGCAACTGCCTTTCACCTCAATCTTCTTTTTTAAGAAAATATAGTGGCTTTATGTGGACATCTAAATGCCAGGAACATTTAGAACAGCAGAAGTGGGGGCTCAGTAAATGTGTGGGATCAGCAAAGTGCAGTAGATGTCATCCATCAGTTGTAGTATTTTGTGCATCCCAGCAAAGTTCTCATGGTCAATATCTCACCAACACTGTTTTATTAGTTCAATTCCTTCATCTAATGTCCTTCGTACAAATGATGATACCTTCCTATTTGCTATTCTAGCAATGTTCTTTCAAAGAGATAAACATTTAGATTAATTTCAATAACCCTCTTTTTTTTCCCCTGCTTTTAGGCGGCACTGATTAAAACTGCCATGCTCTGTTTTTTTTTTTTTTTTCTACTGGTTTTCTGTATGGACACCAGAATGAAGAATGAATAAATATTCTCTGTAGTTATTTCTTTCTTGGTGTTCACTGTGGGGAGACTAATGTGCATCAGTCACTGTGTCTGCCTCCACGTTATTTGTAATATTAATAATAGGGGATCTATTTCAGGGTGACTCTGAAATTATTTATTGAACATCTACTATGTTCTAGGCATTTTGCTGGTGATAAAATAGTGAGCAAAAGTGACACAGTGCTTTTATTTACAAAACTAATGGATTAGTTAGCGTTGGAGGTAAATAAATAGTGTAATAAATGTTATACTAAAGGCAAAGCACAGAGGAGGAACACCTAATCCATACCTAGAGGGCCTTTGAAGGTGTTCATATGAAAGCGTCTGCCATCTAAGTTGAAAAGTGGAGAATCATGATAAAGAGGAGAAGTAGGAGTGAATTAAGGAGGCAAGATTGGAATGGAGGGGAAAATGTTGCAGGCATAGGGACCACAATGACAAGCATCCAGAAGCAAGCAAGTATGGCCAGTTCTGAGTGTGAGAGGGAAATGGCAAAATGTAAAACTGGACAAGTAACCAAATGACAAACCATGGAATATCCTTTAAATCATCCTAATGGCCTTATGGAAATGCTGAGGTTTAATCAGGGAAGGGATATAACCAAATTTGCATATATAAAAAGTTCTCTAGCTACAGCATTGGTGTGGGCTGGAAGATTTAAGAGGCTCTTGCAATCATCTGGAGCAAGAAAAAAATGACCTGGGCTAGGAAGTTGTGATGGGCAGTGGAGAAAAGGTCAAATTCTAGAACTATTTAAGAGGTAGAATTACAGGCTTTGGCAATTAGTGCAGGTGTGAGGGAGAGAGAGAGAGGAGCCAGGGATGCGCCCACATTGGTGGTTTGGGCACTTGGGTGGTTGATAGTGATGGTTGCTGAGATGGAACAATGGTTACCATAGTGCCTTTTGCCCATTCAAAAGTGTGTCTCCAAGTGAAAAAAATATGGAAAATTGTATATAATAAATACCTATAAGGCAATGGTCTCCATGTTGGCTGCACAATGAAATTATCTGATAAGCTTTAAAAAAATATGTGGGGCACCTGGGTGGCTCAGTCAGTTAAGTGTCCTACTCTTAATTTCAGGTCATGATCTCAGGGTTGTGAGATAGAGCCCCACATCAGACTCCATGATGGGTGTGGAGCTGGCTCAAGATTCTCTCTTCCTCTTCCTCCTCCTCTGGCCTATCCCCCACTTCATCTTCTCTAAAAAACAAAAAAATTACATATACTAGGATCCCACCTGTTGAGATTCTGATTTCATTGGTTGGGGGTGTAACCAAAGGTAGGACTTTTTAAAGCCTCCTACCCCCAGGTGCTTCTAAAGTACTGCCTCTGTGAGGGGAATATTGGATGGGAGACTAGGACAATGAGGCAAGGTCAGAAATCAGAGGTCTCTGACTATCAGGTTAAACAGCATAGAGGTAATTCCATGAATTTGTTGAAAACCCATTGCAACATTCTTCCTCTAATCACTGCTTCCTTCCCTCAGACAGGAACAGACCCTCCTATGCCTGCAGCCTTCCAAACCTTCTGTCAACTCACAAATTCAAAATCTTTGAATCATCTCTGAATCCCTTCTAACTTCCTATCTAATCAGTCATCAAATCCCACTGGTTTCCTCTTTGCAACGTATTCATAAGTAGTTCTTTTCTATGTTCCTAATTCTATCTTAAACCTCCTACCTGACTTATTACAAAATCCTGCTAATGGGTATCTCCCCTCTACCCACCCACCCCTGCCACTGCTGGCCATTCCCATTTGGTATTCTTTTTAAACATAGTTTCATCAGGTTACTTTCCTGATCAAAATGTTTTTCTTTACATGATATTTATATCCTCCATAATCTACATTTCCAGGTTATTCTTTCACTAAATTACTTTTGAACAGTTGGCTTCAGTTAACGTGGGTCTATTCATTACTCACTGATGATATGCTCATCCTTCCTCTGCACTTTTGACACTTTTTCTACCTCCAAGTTTCTCTCCTCTTGCTTCTTTATCCAACTGCAACTCAGCTGAATGCTCATCTTTTCAACATAGCCTACCCTAACGATTGCAAAGTATACTCTTCCCATGAACTCATAGCAATAATTGTTTATACCACTCATTGTGTACTTAAGGTTAAATCCCTCTGTGAAATTCTCTTAATTTATGTTTAAATTTAATGTCTCCTTTTCCCAAATAGCTTATAAACTGTTGGTATAAGGATAAAACATGGTTCCTATAAAGTTCCTTGAACATAATAAGTGTTTGAATTTATTATTTAAAGGAATGAATTAATGAATGAATAATGATCTGGTCTTAACACAGCACAGTGACATGTCTTACTTTGGATACTGAGGGAAAGACCCATCTTCATGCCTGGATTCCCTATGTCATAATCTTAGGAAGACCGATTATAGCAGTGCCTGATTGTGAGAGTCAAGTGCACACACAAAGTCCAGAGGATAATGCAGAAAGGTTTACCACTTTTTCCTTAAATTGGAATTTCAGTCCACAGTGACTCTACTTTGGGGTGTGAAGTGGAGAGCCCCTCCCACACTTTTCCCTCAAAGCACTCCTTGTTTCCTTATTTCTTATTTTTTAGACTCCTCTGCTTCCTTCACACTCACTCCTTCCAGGTCTGCTTTTTCCTCCTCTCAACCTCTGACCCAGATTTTCCCTCCATGGAGCCAACAGGAAATGAGAGAGCCTCAGATGTTGGGCGGGAAGTAGGGTGGGAAAAGAAAGGGCCTCCTCCCAGAGCAGCCTGGCAGGGAAGCAGCACCCTTAAAAACATGCTCTTCTATGAAAATGGGGTGTATTATTGTGTTCAGGAATGTCGGTCTCCTTTCTTGGCCTTGCAAAAAGCTCATTCAATGATCCCTGTTTGGCAGGAGTCAGGGTACTAAGACCAGTGAGTGGGGATGTGTGGTTCTGTCTCCAGGAAGAAGAGAGAGGAGGCAGATACAGGAGGAAGAGTGGTTTCGTACCCGAGAAAGTGACCTGAGCTATACTGGCCACCATCTTCTGCCTCGTGTGAAGGACAACATCCTCTTCTTAGTTGGCAGAAAGTGAAATGTTTCTCATGAACAATGTCATAGCTTCCTCCAAATTATGACTTCTTATTAATCCCAGAAACCATCTGCAGCAACCTGTTGTGTAGACCAGTGCCAAGAATCATGAATGAGTCAGATCTCTAAAAGAGGCCATGAATGCGCTAGCTATGGCTCTAAATGGTGGGCAGTAAGTGGAAGCTCAATTTAAGGAAGGAAACTAAAATGTGTACCTTTACAAAAATAAAACTGCTTCTCTCTGATTTGAGTGAGATTTCTGTGCTGGAATTACAAGTCAGCTCAGCTGTGTTATTCACATGATGAGGCTGTTCCAAGGCAGTGTGAGCGCTGGATGAGCAGCTGGACTTGGTGACCAGGAAGGGCTCTTCCAACAGGGATTCCATCTGCAGTGAAGGTAGTGGCAGCTTCACAGTTGGGGTAGAGAGAACCCAGGACTCAGCGTCAGAAGATCCGGGCTCCAATCTACACCTGGATTAGCTGTTCCTCTCTTTCTCGGTGTTCGACCCACGCGAGTTCCAAGGTCCTGCCAACTGCTGACATTCTACCTTTGTGACCACCATATTGCAAATCACATCAGGTAGTGAATATGTCACAGCACAAAACACTCAGTGCCACTGAAAGTGAACTATTTCAATCTACTTATTTTACAAATGAGTGAAGCAAGGCCCAGAAAAGTCAAGTCTCGTGCATCCCTTTTGGTTCAGTACTCGGCAAAGCATAGGTGCTATAACATACAAACAACGATCCTTCCTAGATTGAATTTGCAAAGCACAGGCTTTATTTTCATGAGGATTAGACGGTTCTTTGGAATCAGTCTGATATTTTTGGTTTCCCCTTCCTCCCAGAGTTTGTCTTCCTATGTTCAGATAGCCAGCCCCCATGCCTCACCCATATGGCAGTGTCTGCTGTTGGATTCAGCCAAGCATGGCTAGCAATGCCTGCAGCCACTCCTGCTGCAGTCCCCCACTGTCCGAATCTTCCTGGGGATACCCCCGGTGCTCGGGCCATCATATGTACCATCATCTCCCCACCTTGTCCTGGCACGGTCTACACACATTAAAGAGGTCGCCAGATACCCTCCCACATGCCCCCAAATCCCACTCTCTGTCTTCTCATCCCAGAACTCAGAGCCATAGGACAGGCTCCTGTGAGCAGCACTGGACTTGAAATCAGAAAGCAGGAAACATCTGTCCTGACTCAATTGTGGTGGTGTGGGTAGCTTTGAGCAGGTAACTAAAATTCAGGTTATTGAAAGGGAAAAGATGAAGTAAAAGACTCAAAAAATGCATACATAACAAATGCACATGTGCTTGCCTCTGATCCTTGTCCTCACAATATTCTGGTCTGAGGATTTTGTTCTGTTCTGTTTTTTAGAGCTAAATACTTCTCTCTATGGTGCAGTGGAATAACCCTGGTCTTGTCAATCCTTTAAGCGGCATGTTCTTGGACAAACACTTGATAATTCTCGACATCGGTGTCTTCATTTTTAAGTGGGTTATTACCCTCTTGACCTGTGTATTTCAGAGCTGCTATGAAGATCAAAGGAGAGAGTTTAAGTAAAAATGCTTTGTATCTTAAAGAAAAAAGTTCCATAAATGTATGATGTGGTTATACTGCTATTGCTCACTTATTTACCTTATAACCTCCCTGTAACCTGAACAGCCATTTTATAACCCACATCACCCAATCTCGGCCACCTTTTCTGCATCTCAACTACATTCCTTCACTGATGCACAAGGTTCTTTCACTGCCAATGAGAAACTGTCTTTCCCACATACACATTCTCACAGAGATGTGAAGTAATTAATTAAAAAGTGTGAAAAAAAATCCATCTTTGTCTCCAAAATATATTCACACGATCTATGTTTGAGAAATGAACTTGCATTTACCAAGTGTTACTTTATGCACTTCTATTATAATCTCTTGTTTGAGGATATTTTCCCATTCATGTCTTCATCTGAGTGTCACTAAAAACCAGGGAAGTAGGTAGGGCATCTGTAAATGAATAAGAATACCTATTTCACAGATTTGTCCAAAGATGGAAGTAAGAAAGTGGATGTGAAATGTTTCTCATAATGCCTTTTGAGTGTAGTAAATGCTTAGCAATGGCAAATATGTTTATTAATAAAAAACTGAGTGTTCCATTTTCTTTTCTTTTTTTAATAATAATTTTTTTTATTGGTGTTCAATTTGCCAACATACAGAATAACATCCAGTGCTCATCTCATCAAGTGCCCCCTTCAGTGCCCGCCACCCAGTGTTCCATTTTCAATGGTTTTCTCCATTCACCAAGGTCCTTAATTTTTGACAACATAGGCATCTTCACCTCCTTGTTAGCCCCAAATTGTCTCATGTACACTGACACTGAACTTCTTTCATTACCTAAGAATTGACTATTTTGAATGACTGTACAATCTGCCAGCCAAGAGCCCAGCTTTAGCTGCACAGCTACCTTTGTTTGGAAAAACGTTGTGTAATTATTTGAACAATCCCTTTGTGCTTTTCTTTTATTATTTTATGAAAATGAGTGGGAAACAGAAAAATGAATGTGCTCATACTGGTAGCATGAAACACAGGTGCCATAAATTTACTGTAGTTGAGACAAAGATGGCAGTCCCTAGACATCCTAGAATTGATGAATTTTCATTGAGGCCTTAAGCTGATCAACTGGGCACATACTTGTAAAGAAAAAGAATAGGAAACTCTGAAAATACACCTCTTAGGATCACATCTAACTGGTAAAGTTTATTTAGGAATTGCTTTTATGCCTTTCAGGGACCAGAAACTCCTTATACATGTTAAGTCAATTGTATGAATTTCTCATATTTGATTTCCATATGAGAGAGATTAGAAATTCAGTGTCTGAGAAGATGGAGACCTGCTTCTGTGGAAGAAGAGGTTAATGTGTAAAAATGACTGATAATAATATTTCTCCCTTAGAGTAGGTTCAGTTAAATACAGAGAAAATCTGAAAATGCAAGATAACTTTCCAAAAAAAAAAAAAAAAAAAGCAATACAGGCATTACTGCCTGGTGCCAAAGAGAAGGCATAATATTGTGCCTCTGTGCACTGTTAGTGTGTTACAGAGCATTTCTAAGGATGGACATAAGCAATGTCTACTATACTTAAGGAGGAGGGATACTGCTGGCTGGTATCTGCCCTGACAATAGATGAGACCAAAGCTATTTCTTTGAGGCTGTATAAGAAGTATCTATTGATACCTTTCTGCATTTATAGATGAAAAAAAAAAAGAGTAGATTTTCTTTAATAGTCTTTATCGTACTCATTGTTGAATAAAGATGTTTAAAGGTAAGCCACTAGGGAAGTTTGAAACTCAGACCATGTTCCTTTAAACAAAATGACATTTCTTAGTAAAGAGGTTCCCAGTGTCCCCTGCAGAAATATATCTGATTTCAGAAAAGGATTGATTCAAATAAAAATGTGTTTGTATAAGAAAAATTATTTTCTGCTGAGAAAACACATAGTTTGGGGTAAATTTATAGTTGTGGCCAGGTCATTAATATCTGGTTGTCAAAAAGTATTGGTTTGAACAAAAATATGTTGTAATAAAAATGCATTGTTTTGAAGAAATTTATTGGCCCCATGAAAACCTATTCGATTCAGAAAGATATGTTGATTTCAATGAAAAATCTATTTGTTTTAGGGGAGATAGTGCTGGGCTTTCGGCTTTTCTATAGGAAATCCTCTCTGTGACATTGATGTTCACTTAGAAAAATGAAACATGGACATAATTAGTGGAAAGACTGAAGAAAGAGCAGAAGTTTTCCTTAATCAATACTACTTAACACAGACATAAAGAGATTCCATCTTCAGAACACATTGACAAATATTTGCCAATGAATCCTTCCTAATAGCCCCCAAAAAGGTGTGGCTGGCTGAGAATTTAGGGGATGTACCCTCACTGAAAGACAAGTAATAAGCAAGTATATGTGGAATCTGAAAAAATCCAACAGAGAACAGATTGGTGGTTTGGTGGTTGCAAGAGGCTTGGTTGGGGTGGACAGAAGAAAGAAGTTGGTGAAAGTGGTCAATAGGTTCAAATTTGCATTTGTAAAAGTATAATATGGAGCATGGTGATTATAGGTAGCAATACTGTATTGCATATTTAAAAACTGTGGAGAGAGTAGATCTTAAAAGTTCTCATCAAAAGAATTGTATATGTGATGATGGATGCTAGCTAAACTTAGTGTGGTGATTATTTTGCAATGTATAAGGTATCAAGTCATTATGTTACACACCTTAAATTAATGCAATTATATGCTATATCTCAACAAAACTGGAGGAAAAATTCATAGGAAGTTGGAAAGAGTCTTAAGTGGAGCACAAGACACAGATCCCCAAGGAAACCACTGCTCTAGAAAAGAAACTCTTTATATAGTGATTTCAGCCTGTTGTCTGGCCCTTCTCTCCAACCACTGCCTACAATAGAGCAGAGTCTTGAAAGAGGTAAGACCCAGGTGAGACCCAGGTTACCAGATCATACACCCACCAAAAAATATAATCACTTTTGAAAGAGAGAGATACGAAAATGGTATTTGGGCTTAGGTTTGCTCAGCACGGGTGAGGTGATTTCTATCTTCTACCTAAAACAAAAATCTGTCTCTGGAGATATTGGTGAAAAACACTGATTCCAAAAGTGGTCCTGGTATCTTCAGTCTTTGATTTAAAGCAGAAGTTGACAGGTTTTTTCTGTTAAGGGCCAGATAATAAATACTTTAGGCTTTGCAGGGACACACATTCTCTGTCACAACTACTCAGCTGCACCATTGCAATGAGAGAGCAGCCATAGATGATAAGTAAATGAATGAGCATGGCTGTGTTCCAATAAAACTTTATTTACAAAAACAGATGGTGGACCAGACATGGTCTACAGACCATAGCATGCTTAAAGGATCAACTTCGTTGCATAGCTTACCCATGTAATTGTGCAGAAATCTGCCATTAAGAAAGCTAGAATGTAGGGAGCAGGGACGCATAACTTACAGGTACAGTTCCCAAGAGAAGCTGATGGATGCAGAGTGAATCAAAAGAGGGAAATGTCTTGAAGGAGGAAGATTCTACATGGTATTCACAGTAGCTTCAAAGAATCAAATGTAATTACAGAGTTCAGTCTCTGCTTCATACTAAGTAAAAGGTCATTGTATAACATCCTTTTTCCTTAGTATTTATCAATAGCAAATAGCAGGAGTAGGGTTTTAGGTGTGAGCTTTCTTTCTGCAAAGCACCAAAGGGATGTGTTTTTTATTCTCACAGAAGGAAGCTGCTAGGTGTAGCAATAGATACATTATAGAAGTAGTAGAGCTCGTGGTCAGGTGTCCATTGACACATTTCCTTTGCTTTAAAGTAGTTGCTTTGGTCCAGTGTGGTATTATTATTCAGGATTCTATGATGATAGATTAAACATTCTAGAGGTCCTATGATAGTGATATTGGCTGGGGCCCTGCAGGCAGGATGGGCAAACCCATATCCAGAATATGTGTTGATTCTATTTATGATAAATCACATTAACCACTTCTCTGGGAAAAGCAGTAAAATGTAGTCAGCTTGCTGCCAAGTGGCTAGTTGTCCCCTTGAGAAATGATGCAGTACGAAGGGCTAAGCTTAATTTCTGTTGTTGTTAAGGTAGACAATCACCAGCAGCAGTACCTAGGTCAACCCTGGTAAGTGGGGCCCCATGCCCTTGACCATACCTCATCCCCATTCCTGCCACCATTGCCAATCCACTCTTGCACCTATTGTGCTACCAAAGAGAGGCTGGCTGAGCTCAGTTGTCTGAGTCATTCTGTTTACTTTTTATTCAGTGTCCTCTTGAAATGATTCAAAGATATTCACACTTGCCCACTCCTATAGGCTTGCCACAAATCCCAAATGGCACCTTTTATCACTACAGATTCCTCTAATATCCTGGGCTCTGCAAGTCACATGCTCTAAGTAGCAGGACTGCTTGAATCACGGGCTGAAAATGCAGCAAGCCCTTAACATACTGTTTTTATTTTACTCTCTTGGTCAGGGGTGGAGGCAGGTTCAGAGGCTTTCAACTGGTCTTCCCATGATGGTAATCAAATCCCATAGCAAGGGAACCAGTATGGAGTTCTGGTAAACACCAAGAAAGAGGTAGAATGGGGGATGACTAATGGTAAGTCTGTAGGTCAGTGGATTCAGTAATTCAGGCTTGGGTCAGGAAGGGGGTTATTATCATGTTTCAGGTTCCTAGGTGTCAATGTGATCCTGGACCCAATGCCCAAGGGCTTTCTAAATATTTGAATACTCCCTGTGTATAATTTCCTAAGTAAATGGCCATAGCTCCTTTGCTGTGTTGGTGGTGCCATAGAAAGGACTGAGGGAATCATTACCTGATAACACTTGCCATGATATTCCAGAGTCTTTTTTTCCCGGGGACCTCAACTATCCTCCAGTCAGCGAATTCTTGACTTGAATGTGGTCTCAAATCTGGAAGCTAGGCATGGAATTATGAAATTTGGGGAGGTACAGCTGACCTCGGACTCCTGTTTTATATCATTCATTTTACAGATAGAACAGTACTCTTATTGGCTCCCAACTACAATTCTAATCTTGTCGCTCCTGTTAATTCCACCCAACCTGGTTTTTATGGTTTAGAACTACCACATATCCTGTTAGTTTGAAATTTTGCCATTTCTTTTCCATCCAGGGCCCTTTCCTGAAATGGAATCTTCTACCATCAACCTTGGCCTGTGGAGAACATGGTCTCCATGATGCTAGTGCTTCCCTCACCAGCACATTCCCCACTGCTTAGATAAACAGTTGGTTTTCCAGGCTGTCATGGGCTGAGTCTTGAAGAATGGATAGAAGTGAAACACATAAAGACTGATGGAATTATGTAGGATATTCTAGGCAGAGAAGAGTAAAACAAAATAAAAGACTGAAGAACTGAGGCATTTCATTGGTCCCAGGAGAGTACAGTATACACGAAGGAGAATAGTGAGATCAAGTTATATTTTGCAGGATAAGCTAGACCTATAAGTTGGGCTTATGAATAAGGTCTTGCTGTGTTGGTACTAGCAAAAAGAAAAAAAAAAATAAGAGAAAGCCAAATGGGCTCTACAAAGAGCAAAGGACAGAAACCATTCCTCACCGACCCTGGTAGACATGATGTGAAAACCAGAGAAAGAAAATAGAAGCTGGAGAACAGGGGAGGAGAAGGTGGCAGTGGCCCAAGCACTCTTGACATGTGTAAGGTAAAAATTTAATGTGCCCTGGACGCACAGAGCTGCCAGCCTCATGACACGCAAATGAGCTGGTTTCACTCCAGCAGATAACCATATTATCTGCCGGCCCTGGGTGATGAGGCTCCACCGGCAGGAACTCAGGCAAGGCTCTGATAATTTTCTCCAGGAACCAGGCCTTTTTGTTTCTGTTGCAAAAGATTTTCATGAAGACTCTTGGCACAAATATACTTGAGAAATGTAGGCATTTTGCTTTGAGAATCCCTTGCCGGGTTGTGAAAAAAGATGAAGCTGAGTTTAACAGAATTTATCTTTTGTTTCTCATTTTTCTTCTTCCTAGCACATACTTGGCCCCATATGGATACTTAAGACACATCAAAAAGCCAGCCTTTGAGAATAAGAATAGCCTAGAATTACAAAGGCAAAGTATATACATGGATGGCGAGAAGTTGGTGAAGAAAAATATAACTCTTATCCAGCATGTAGGCACATAGTGAGCCTCAGGTTGTAATGTCAGTGTTGGAAGGGACCTTATGGATCATGAAGTCCACCTGTTCATCCAAGTGGTTCAGTCTGCTCTAGGACAGTCACACCATTTGGAATCTCACTTATACTTACATGTACCTGCAGCTCATAAAAGTCACTAGATTCAGAGAATACCCATCCTGTCTTGTAAAGTCGTGTGTTTTATAAAGGTTTTTCTTGTACTGAACTTGCATATATTACTTACAACCTAGAGCCATAAAGAATATATCCACAGCTTTTGTCAGATAGTTCACAAATCCTCTCAAATGCCCAGGATCTTCATGCTACTTTGGACTTCCCACTCAGTCCTAGCCACAAATCAAAATTAGCTTATTTCCTGTTTCTTTCAAGAATTAATTTTGACTTCCTAGTTTCTTTCTCTTTGTCCAGATCCCCAAAGCTTCATGGCCACAGAAATTACTGACCTCCAGAGCTGGAAGTAAGAAAGAACTGGACACGCTTATGTGTATGCTGCAGAAGGGAAGTGAGGTCTTCTGAACTTGGAGAACTTTATAAGGAAAGCAGAATTTGCCAAAGAGAAAGGCAGAGCCTGTAGGACCAATGGTAGAAGGACTAAGATATTAAAAAGGAATACCTACAGAAGGAAGTAACTAAAATACAAATGTCTGAATAATCTTGGTAGTCTGGCTCTAAAAATGTGTGTGAAAGAGTTGGAAGCCAAGTGCCCGATGCAAGGCTAGATTTTTGGGTTCTAGGAATAAGAGAAAGTCCTTGAATATATATGCATTTTTTGGGGTGTTATTGTTTATTTATTTATTTATTTATTTATTTATTTATTTATTTATTTATTTAAAGAAGAGAGATGGAAGTGTAGGCACAGAGGAAAGGGAAGAAAGAGAATCCCCAAGTAGACTTCCGACTAAGTGTGGAGTCCAAGGCAGAGCTCAATCTCACAACCCGTAGATCATGACCTGAGCTGAAATTGAGGATCAATGCTCAGTGACCAACTGAGTCACTCAGGCATTCCAAGGTTTTGTTTTTGGAGGTTTTTTTGTAGTTATTTTTTAATGTGGAGCTGGAACTCATGACCCTAAGATCAAGACCTGAGGTGAGATCAAGAGTTGGATGCTTAACCAACTGAGCCACCTGTCATACTCTTTCTTTTTTAGATTTTATTTATTTATTCATGCATACTCTCTTTTTAAATTGAAACTTTGCAGCATCTGATTGAATAACTTATAACTCAGAGTCCTCAAAAAAACTTTTGTTTAATGAATGAATGAATGCATAAAATTCTAATTCTTAGGGCAAATAACAGATCTCATATATTCGACAGAAGAAAGCAATCTGATTTCAGGCTTGAGTGATTTTAAATTCCCTCTAGTGAACTTGTATTTCAAAGGCAAAATAGTTGTTGAGTCTGAAGCCTAGGATCCCCAGTGATAGCATTTCATATGACCCTGGACCACACATCATCTTACACGTGACACTTCAGAGCATTTACAGGAAGAGAAAGGACAACTTTGATTCTGCTTGGAATGTTAGAGTATTTTTTCTAATAGATGTTCTTTCATTATCTTTTGTAATAATACTTTTTATGACTAAAGATGCATAATCCTCACAAGTTAATTCTAAGATGAAAAGTAGGAAGATCATGCAAGCATCTGATTAAGAGTTACAAACAATTCCACTTGGCAATAGACAAAGTTAATGGATCTACTTTGACTTTCTTAACACACTGAGGAGTCCTATGCCCATCTGTGCAATAGGTTTAGAAATAGGATAGCCAAGTATCAATCCTATCTCTGACACTATTAAGCTCTCAGTCCTCAAGCAAATTATGTAACCTTTTGATTTCCAGCCTCATCATCTGCAAGATGGAAATAATGAAATCTGTCTTATATGGTTATTGGAAGGCTCATAACATAATACATGCAAATGTACCTAGAGCAGAATAGACCATTTTTTGAGGTAGTTTTTCCTTATCTCTTTGTAGAGATGAGTTTCAGAACTGAGGGTTTTTGGCAGTCAGGATCCAATCAGAAGAGCAGAAACTACTCTATATTTTTCAAGCAGAAGTATTTTAATGCAGAAAATTATTTATACAGATGCTGAAAGAATTAAGAAACTGAAAAGACAGTGGGGCCACCGAGAGATTAGCAAAAACGGAAAATCACTACCACCCTTAGGAATGAAGCCTCACATCTAAGGTACAGGGTTACCAGAGCCCAGGTCCCAGAGTCATTAGACCAAGCTACAACTGCAATAGGTCTTTCTGGCAGAAGCTATGGTTGTAGAGAAAGCAGTTCTCTGAGGGAGGTATAGGGGAGACACTGCCCCCGCCAGATACATCATATGAAGTAAAGAGAGAAGAGACAAGAAAGATGTCCTGGATTTTCCCTTCTACTCACCCTCCAGTCTTCTGCCTGTCTGGCCAAACCCACCTTGAAGCACAGGGGCAAGAGTCCAGAGATTATAGTTTTCTCTCAGACTTGAAACAAGAAAAGAAGGACAAATGAATCTGAGTCTAAAAACAACAACAACAACAACAACAACAACAAACCCAAAAAAACACAAACCAAACCAAACAAAACAAAACAAAAAACCAATTCAGTTCAGTGTCCAAATAACTCATGGTGTTTTTCCAGCAGATGGAAGTCTTTCTTGCTTCCTTACTCCCTTTCAGCACAAAGCAACCAATTCCCTCTGCCCAGTATGGTTGCTTATATTTCTTGAGCAAGCTATTGGTGGTTTCATAAAATGACTGAATGTCTCATATAATCCTGCTCAAAGATTCTGCAAGAAGTCAAGCAGTAGGTAGGGCCTGAGTTTTCCTTCTGATATAGAGAATCTGAACTCCCTGGAGTCAGAGACTACAAAATTCTTATATACATTTAAAATGAATGGTCCAGTAGTTATACTACCACTTTGATTCTAAGTTTTAGATTTTTATGAACTAAAATGAATTTCATTTATTTTTTACTATCTCAATTTATGCAATAGGTATGTGCCCTACAGAGTTCAGTTAAATTTAACTGTGATAAATCAAATAATATTCAGTGCATTAAAAGTATTTGAAATTTCAAGGAATTTCACAGCAAATTATCTTGTCAGCCTAAAAATCTTCTGGCTATGAAAATAATAATTTCCTAGTGAATGTGTTTTATAAGTTCTGATTTTTCATATATTGGCTTTCCTTTAAGCGAATGACAATTCTATTTATCAGCCCTCTGACATTAGCTATTCTATAAGACAGGTGTGTTGAATGCCACAAAAGAGGAACCAACAAAATATTGTGAGAACACAGGTAAGGGGAAGCAAGGAAAAATTAATTCTCATTAGAAGAGATAGATTCACAAAGAAAGTAGCATTTGGCTCACACTTTAAGAATTGATAGATTTTTGATAAACAGAAAATGAGCAAAGGGCATGTCAGTGGGAAAATAGAAGGTGTGTTGAATAAATGACATAGTAGTGTCTGACTGGAAATTATTAGAATTACTAGGTAAAAATGACTTAACTATTGGGTGTGGTCGGATTATGAAGGATCTTGGATGTCAAGTTGACATATTTGCACTTTAGTTAATAGACAATAGAGACTCATTAGAGGTGTTTTTGTTTTAACAGCAGAATGATATGATGTGAATTCAACAAACTGATGATTGTTTTTATGTCTAAGAACATTTTTAGATGATTTGTGAAAATTAATGTTGCTCTGGAGAATGATACCATGAGCCATTTATATATGTGGTTGTAATACTAATATATATATATATAGTTTATGACTTCCAAATTAATTATGCTGCTTCATTTTTATTTTATAACAGTAGTTACCTTTGCTGTGTATTTTATCTAATTTATCTGTAATTCCATTTTAAGCTAAACTGGAAATTACCCTAAATATATCATCTACCAATATCTTAGTTAAAGATATAGAATTGGTGACCTCAAATAAAACTGTTAACTGAAATATACAATGACTTCTCCAAATTTTATTAAGAGATTTCTTTAGGAAGTTGAAAGATAACACATATTCATATAGTCCCATATCTAATTTGAACCATATTATTAAAAACAAACAGTTTAAACTAGAATTTGAATTTGCATCATCCCCAAAGTATTACATTTTTATTCAACATAAATATATATGCATATATTTCTTTATGTCTAGGGCTTTGTTTAGAACACTTAATTAAAAGTCAATAAATTAAATAAGAATCAAAGACCAAAACTTGGTTGTAAAACACAAATTACATTATATACAAAATGAGATGGCTGGTTGTGCCTATTTTATAGAATTTCAGAGATGAAATGAGCCTCTTGAATCATTGGTACCACTATCTCATCTCACTACTGGGGAAACGGAATGGAGAAGTAAAATGGCTGATGGAGGATCACACAGCTAATTAATGGTAGAGCCAGACCTAGCTGCTCTTGTCCCACTCACTTAAAGTTCGGTGACCAAAGCATTTATTAGCACCGTGGCATTGGCCCTCCCAGTCGAAGAGCTGATGTATGATGAGGTCAATAGAGAAAGGGGAAGGGAAGGATTTTAACTGCCTTACAAGAAGATGAAATCTATTGGTCATTTAAAGATCAAACCCAGAAACTAAATCTCCTTGACTTTTTTTGGAATTTATAGTGTGAGTAGTTGTGCGAGGTTGACTCATGAGTTAAACCCTTCACAGCCTGAAGAGAGTATGTTCAAACAAAGCAGACAGCTCAAAGTAAATGCTAAGCCCGGTGAAGACGTCACAGTCTCGGTCTCAGCCCAAATCCAGTGACAGCAGATACATAATGCATGACCAACAAGATTTCTTTTTGCTCTTCTGTCTTGGCCGTTGCACAAGCACAAACCCCAATGGAACCAAGTAATCAAATACAGATTTGGAGTCATTAAATCTTCAAGGGGAAAGTTTTTTAAACATTTGGTTTGAGCAGTGCTCACAAGCTGGAGAAGCAACATGAGAAAAATCAATTAGAAATGGGAAGTTGGCTGGCATAATATGAGAAATTATTGTAAATTTTCATTATGACCTTGAATTTTATTCATGCTATCCTGTAAATGGGAGAGTTTAGAAAGAGGCATTTTCTGTCCACACTACTTCCCAATTTCTCTGTGAAAAGGAAAACTGGAAAAAAAGGCACCCTGAACTTTGTCACTATTTTTCAGTTAGTGTATTTGTAGGAAAGTCCCTTAAGGTCTCTGAGTCTCCAGTCCTTATCTGTAAAATGGGAATAATAATGCAAAACCTTGAGCATTCTCTTAAGAGCTGAGTAAAATCTTACAGAAAACTGCTTTGTAATTATAACAAACTAAACAAATATAAGGTTTTATTGCTATCATATGCTAAAACAGAGGTTCTTAAAATGAGGAAAATATCTGTCCCTACGTCCCCTTGAAATACATTGTACAAATGATATTTTTGCATTGTTCATTTTCTAAAAAGTACATCTATAGCTATGAATCTAAAGAATGGGTTCAAGAGAAGGTGGGAGAAACCAACTCAAACTTAGCTTAAGCATACAACCTTCAAAAAAGGGCGGGGGAGGTGGCAGGAAGAGGAAATGGAGACAATTTATAGACTTGTTTAACTGGGCATTTGAGAGGTAAAGATGGTTGGATTTATTGTTTTAATAGTATTGGCTCATTCTCTCTCTCTCTCTCTCTCTCTCTCTCTCTCTCTCTCTCCCTCTCTTTGTACCCATTTCCTTTTTGTGTCTCTTTAGGTGCTTATCTCATTGTTTCTTGCTAGAGTCACATCTTCTTCTTCATACATTGGGAAGACAGAAGTAACACTGGGTTTACAGCCTACAAAAAAATAAAGGTGTAATTCTCTATGTTCAATTCATTGAATTATTTGGAAAAACTATGATTGGTCTTCATGTGACCCATGTCTGCCCCTTGAACCAATTACTGGCTCCAGAGAATTGTAATATTATGATAAGCCTATACTGGGCCATATGCTTCCTTCTCTCCCATTAAGACCATATGGAATTAGGGAGAAGATTCCCAAAGGAAAGGATAATGGCAAGCAAATCAAAGAATGTCTACTACAGTAACTTTTATCAGATTCTCAAAGGAATCCATAATTACAAAACATTTAAAGACTAGTTCTATAAAATCACACCAAGAAATGCATCTTATTAGGGACTCACAGAATTAAAGAAACTGAAGAATCTTGGGCAGTATTACATCATTACTCTTATTTTTAAAATGGGAACATTGAGGCTGAGAAAGGAAAAAGAGCTTGAGAAGAGGGCAGTGTAAGAAGTAGAGAAAGATCTTGAAACCTGATTCTTGATGTATAGGTGCTTCTACCTTAGTGACCTAATTAGAAACTGTAAAGGACAATCCCAACATTTTGATAAGATAATGCTTATAAAATATCCAGCATAATTTCATGGATATAGAAGAAACAAAATACATATCATTTTCCCTTCCTCTCCATCCCCACTCCAGTTTATTACAAACTCAAATGATCATGAGTTTTCAATCTGCAGTGTTCAAATTTTGGTGGCTTACTTATTCACTCAAGACTTTTAGCCAGATTTTCAGAGATAATATTTAGTTATGCAGGTTCCTTCTAGTATTTTAGATGACGTTGTCATGTGATTTTGCCTGAGCTCCCTCAAACATGTAGGTCAGGAAGTAAGGAGAACCTAGAGATATGGAATAGTGTACATGAAAGGAAAAAACAAGGCAAAGCCCAGGGAAGGAGTCCTGGACATGGGCATCAAAAGATGTGCTTGCCTGGCATTTCCCTTTCATTGCACGTCTGCCAGTTAGTGTGAGGTACACCAGCTTAGGTTTAAAGCACAAAGTCAAATACAAACACATGCTGATTGTGTCCAGACATAATGAAATAACATTCAAGGTTTCTAACTTGCTGTAATAGGTGAGTTGGAGGTGAAAACCCCCAAAATAAAACACCTGGCCCTTGACCTTGTTAATATTGTGAAATAGAATCCTGGTACCTCTTTGTACTCAGGGAAATTTTTTTTTCTCATCCCATTTCAAACTGCCCACATCACTTGGAGAAGCCTGAGAGATTTCAGGACCTTAATGAGCTAACACAATTTTCCAAAGCAGAGGTTACCATCAGCGGCTTCTTTCTCTCAGCTTGTAATATTAATAACAATATTGTCAGATGCCAAAGAAGAAGGCATGTGGCGCTTGGCTCATGGGCCAGCCAGCAGGGACTTGTTGAAATCCAGCTCCATTTTGTAAGCCAAATGAAAAACCACATGGCAGCCTCAGTCGGGATTAGAGTAACTGCTGAGCTATCACCTGAAATCCACCCTCCCACACATTTGATTTAAAACAATCACTACATATTTGCTATGGACTTTTCTTTCATTATAGTCCAACCCTGATATTTAATCAGTCTCCGCTCTTTTTTGTTTGAACAAGTTGATGCTAAACCATCAAAAAAGAAAAAAAAAAGGTCCAAGAAATGGCATCACTACCATATTATCCCCTCTCTGTGAACACATTCATAATGCATTATGGTTTCGATAGAAAGGTTGCTTATGATTAAAATTAATAAAGAATTAAAGCTGTATTTGTGGTGATGGCCTCCTCTAATTTGGCTTTAATCAGTTGGGCCAGAAAATTGGAAGTTGGGGGTTGGGGAATGGGCAGTGAATTAGCAATACATATTAGATTCACTAATCATTATATAAGAGAAGGTTTCAGAGTCTGTTTCTTCTTTAGCTATCACCTCATACTGATACAACATGATATTTACTAGAATAGTGGGGTTGTGCCTTTATCAAGAGTAGTTAGTAATAGTGAATGAAGTCCAGGAGGGAAAAAATATCAATCAGGGTATTGTGACTTCCATGTGGTCAGAGACTTCTGAATTCATTGTACTCTGGTTGTTATTAATTTTGGCAACTAATATGCCCCATCATTGGTGCATCATCACTTCTAAAGAGGCCTCAATCCAATATGTTGCAAGAGGATAAAGAAAAACATGATAGAGAAAGAAAATGGTATGTGTGTGTTTATCTGATGTATGTAGGACAATAAATCTGTAATTCATAGGGATAATATGCAAACTATTTAACAACATATATTACAATTAGAGTGGATACGAGCCAGAAACAATCACTCTGCTATATCTCCTGTACCATCTGAACACCAGCTCTCCCTGTATAAATGTGAAAAACTGTCTCAAAAGGCATCAGAGAAGCTGGTGTGTGACACTTAAGAGTGTAGGTCCTGCTAGAAAGGTACAACTACTAAGGCTAACTCAAGAAAGAAACGACCTGAATAGACCTATAACAAGTAAAGAGATTGAATTAGTATTTAAATACCCTTCCACAAAGAAAAGCCAAGCACAGATGACTTCCCCACTAAGTTCTACCAAATATTTAGAAAATTAATACCAATCCTTTGAAAACTCTTCTAAAAATAAAAGAAAAAGGAACAAGCAGCCTGGGTGGCTCAGCAGTTTAGTGCCGCCTTCAGTCCAGGGTGTGATTCTGGAGACCCAGGATCAAGTCCCACGTCAAGCTCCCTGCATGGAGCCTGCTTCTCCCTCTGCCTCTCTCTCTCTCTCTCTCTCTCTCTCTCCCTCTTTCTCTCTTTCTGTGTCTCTCATGAATAAATAAATAAAATCTTAAAAAAAAAGAAAAAAAATTTCTCATTTCATTGTATGCATTGTATCCTGATACTAATATCTCTTATGAATATAGATGTAAAAATCTTCAACAAAATGCTAGCAAACCAAACCTAGCAATATAAAAAGGAATTATACATCATGACTAAGTGGTATTTACCCCAGGATTGAAAATTTTTATTTAAAAACCCAAAAATAAATTAGTGTAATACATCCTATCAGAAACATGAAAAACAAAAATCACACGATCATCTCAACATATGCAAAAAATTCATGTTAAAATCCAATATACTTTCGGGATGCCTGGGTGGCTCAGTGGTTCAGTGACTGCTTTCAGCTCAGGGTGTGATCCTGGGATCCAGGTCCTGGGATGGAGTCCTGCTTTGGGCTCCCTGCAGGGAGCCTGCTTCTCCCTCTGCCTGTGTCTCTCTCTCTCTGTGTGTGTCTCTCATGAATAAATAAATAAGATCTTTAAAAAATACAATATACTTTCATGATAGAAACAGCAGACTAAAAATAAAAGGGAACTTCCTTGATTAGATAAAGGGCATCTATGAAAAATCCACAGCCTACATCATAATTAATGGAGAAAGACTGGAAGATTTCCTCTTAATATTAAGAATAAGACACAGATGTCTGTTCTCACTACTTCAGTTCAACATTGCATGAGGCAAGAAACAGGTTGTAACCAAAGCATGAGGCAAGAAACAGGAATAAATGGCACTCAGATTGGAAAAGAAGTAAAACTATTTTTATTTACTGATAAGATGATATTATACATAGAAAATCCTAAGTAATATGCTAAAAAACTATAGGAACTAAAAAGGAACTCAGCAAGGTTGCAGAATACAAGATCAATTTACAAAATCAATTCTATTTCTTTCACTAGCAATGTACAATCTGAAAACAAAATTAAGAAAACAACCACTGGGCTCTACCTACATATGGAATTGGAAGGGATCTGGAATAGCCAAAAACAACCTTGAAAAACAAAAATACAGCATAAGAACTCACGTTTCTTAATTTAAAAACTTACTACCAGCAAGTATAATCAAGACAGTGAGGTACGGGCACAAGGATAGACAGATTTAGCTATAACATAGAACTAAGATTCCAGAAATAAACCCTAACATCTCTGGTAACCTAATTTTAGAAAAAAGTTCTAAGTCCATCCAGCGGGGAAAAAAGAAAAAGACAGTCTTTTTCTGATGCTGAGATAACTGGACAGCCACATGCAAAACTATGAAGTTGAGTCCTTCCTCACACCATATACAAATTTTATTCAAAATATGGATAAAGACCTAAGTGAAAGAACTAAAAATAAAACTCCTAGAAGGAAACACAGTAGTAAATTCCCATGACCTTGGAGTCTTAGAAATAACCCCAAAAGCTTGAGCAACAACAACAATAAACATAGATACATTGGACTCTATCAAAATGTAAAACTTTTGTGTTTCACAGGACACCATCAAGAAAGTGAAAATACAATCCACAGAATCAGGAAAAAATATTTGCAAATCTCTCTTATAAAGGTCTTAGATCCAAAATGTGTAAAGAACTCTTGCAACTCAGTAATAAAAAGACAATTCAATAAAAAAAAAATAGGCAAGTAAGATGAATAGTAGTTACTCCAAGAGAGATACACAAATGGCTAATAAACGCATGAAAAGAAGTTCAATGTCATTTGTCATCAGGGGAATGCAAATCAAAACCACAACAAGATACCATTTTATACCCACTAGGATATCTAGAATATTAGCTACATATTTAACAATGGGGGAAGCATGAAAAGATATGACTAATACAAGTTACCGCATAGATTTTAAAATTTCCCTTTGGTTTGGTCAATATTTTTAATCCTTATATTTGATTATTAGTGTTCTAGAAATTCTCAGCACTCATTAAGAGTAAATCAGAACCTCAGAGGGTAACCCAAATGTCTGATCTGTCTGCATCTAACATTAGGAAGAACAAGTTCCATCCCTCTTAAGAATATCCTATGAATGGTCTGTAACTAGCAATCAGTGCACAGGAGTTCAATTTCCAGCAAGCCCATCTAACTGCTCGTTGGCTCTAAGGTTCTAATAGCTGTGCAGGAGACACACTGGACCATTTTGCATTCCCACTGGTGATGAATAGGAGTTCTTGTTTCATTATCCTCAGTATTTGATATTGTTGGTTTTATGAATTCTGGCCATTCTGATGGATATGCAATAATAGTTCATGGCTGTTTCAATGTCCAATTTCCTAATGACATATGGTGGTGAGTACTGATTTCATTTCCTTTGGATAGATAGCCAGAAGCTGGCTGGATCCTGTGGTAGCTCTATTTTAAATTTTTTGAGAAATCTGAAAACTTTTTTCCATAATGGCTGCACCAGTTTATATTACCACTAATAGTGCACCAGATTTTCCTATTCTGCACGTCCATACCAACATTTGTTATCTCTTGTCTTTTGGATAATACCATTCTAAGAAGTGTGAGGTGATATCTCATGGTGGTACTGATTTGCATTTCCCGGATGATTATTGATGTTTAGCAGATTTTCATGTACCTGACCAGTTGTTGGCCATTTGTATGTCTCCTTTGGAAAAATATCTATTCAGGTCCTCTACCCATTTTTAACTGGAATACTTGGTATTCTGCTATTGAATTATATGAGTTCCTTATACATTTTAAATATTAACTCCTGGGTGGCTCAGTTGGTTAAGCGTCCAACTTGATCTCAGCTCAGGTCATGATCTCAGGGTCATGAGATCCATCCCAGTATGGGGCTCCACACTGAGACTAGAGTCTGCTTTAAGATTCTCTCTCCCCCTCCATGTGTCCCCTGGCACTCTCACTCTCTCTCTAAAATTAAATTAAAAATTAAATGAAATTGGAATATAAGATAAATAATAATAAAAATAAATTTTAAAACATTAACTTCTCAGATATATGGTTTGTAATTTTTTTCTTCCATTCTGTATGTTACCTTTCCATTTTGTTGATTGTTTCTTTTCCTATGCAGAAGGTTTTGGGTTTGATATAATCCCGCTCTTCCTTCTACTTCTGGAACCTAGCTCAAGTGTTGCCTCTTCTGTGCCATCCCTGTACCTGGCACTTATTGATGAAGTATCTGGAAAGTCTAACATGAAAGCA
This sequence comes from Canis aureus, assembly GCF_053574225.1. Classification (NCBI taxonomy): domain Eukaryota; kingdom Metazoa; phylum Chordata; class Mammalia; order Carnivora; family Canidae; genus Canis; species Canis aureus. The sequence goes on from NC_135648.1 coordinate 4,802,001, forward strand.
TGTTGTAACATGGTAAAACACTATTTGCCAATAAAAGGAATTAATAAAATGAAGATAATGAAGAAAATGGACACGAGGCCATTTGATTGTTTATATTTTCTCCATTTGTCTAGATCAGGTCATGATGACCCTAAATAATATCTACTCCAGTTGTGATGAAAGGAGTCAAGACTAATAGTGAGTTACGTGCCTAGTAAAGTGACTTTGCTCTTATGACTCCAGATAATGCACAGGGTCAACTTACTGAGTTATTCTGCCTCTAATTTCCCATCCCTTTAAAACTCCTTCCTTCCAGGGCATTGAAGTGTTGGGGCTACAGAAACAGAGGGGGAGGGAAGGAATAAAATCCTGTTTCCGAGGTTCTCTGCTGGATTGATCTGGTATTATTCTCTTGCTGACAGTGACAGCTGTGCTGCCCAAGGCGATGCTGATTCATTCTCAAATTAAAACAATAAAATTTACTAACAACTCTCCAAATCCTCAAGCTAAGAGATCTATAAACTGTTTCCTCTTTTCCTAAACTCCCTGAAATTACTTCTTCATCTCTTTTTCCTTTTTAACTACAGAATTTAAGTACTGTTCTAAAACCCTAGAACTCTATTTCTTCTCCCAGTTGGCTCTTAGCCTTGGTCTTGCTCAGCATTATTCCCTTTCCCTTTTCAAACTGCCTGGATCTCTAAAAAGCAGAGGCTGGAATCAGACAGACACAGACTCTGATCCTTGCTTCCCCTTTTACCAGCAGTGAGCTAGGCCAGGGTCCTCTCATGATTTCAATGTTCTCATCCATACAAATGGACTTATAACACTGTTGCAGAAATTTTCTGACAGTTTTGCAGTCAAACACACAAAAAGTTGACTAGACCACTTGAAAATGGTCTCAGGCAGAGGATACAGGTCTACATTTTCTGAAACTCCCACACAAGTCTGCCTCAAGAACAGAGGAGAAACATCTGTACATTGGATTCCTTGCATTAAGGTCAGAGAAACAAATCAGCAAACCTAAATGATGGAGAGCAAAAAAAGCCCCAAAGGTGAACAAAAACTTCATCCCTGGGCTTGGGAATAGGAATGCATTACAGATTTAGAGTGGTGTTTTCATGGAATTGAAATTGATTATGGATAGAGCTTTCAACTTCAAGGACAGAGATTCTTCTCAAAGTCGCCTTTTTATATGATGAGGCTCTCAAAAAAAAAAAATCTTTCCTAAGATACTATGTGTTGTATTTAATTAGCTTTTTCAATGAACATTCCCGCATATAGGTTCATCGTATCCTCATAGTTACCTTATTAAGTAAGCCAGGCAAATGTTACCCTTGCTTATCAAGTGAGATGGGTGAAACTTGCAGGGAATAAATGTGCAAGGGAACACAAGCAGAAAGTGGCAGATCCAAGAGTAGGCTATGTATATTCAGATGTGTAATGGACACTGCAGCTGGAATTCTTGCCTGGAGAAATTGTGCAACTTGATCCTAAAATGCTGTAGGATTTACTGCATTACGTAATACTCTCATCATCATTATGATGATGTTATCTTCTGATGTTAAGTAACACACCTGATTCCATATTTAGATAAAATAGTCAAGACCTTTGCTCTCTCATAGAGAAGGAACATTATGTAGGAGAAAATAATTATACTCTGAGACCTGAGAAACTCTATTCAGGTCTCAATACTGCTATGATAGATTTTGGGCAAGTTATCTAACCACTTAGGATCTCATTCTTTTTGTCTAAAAAAATGGGCAGCACACACTTGATGATATTAAAGGATCCTCCTACCCCAAGCTCCATTTTAATAAATAAAAATAAAAGCCAAATAAAATAAACATTCTCCACAGTACTTATCTATGCTCCAAAAAGGTTTTCCACTACAGAGTTTCTTTTCCTCTTCCTTTCCAAACTGACTATCAACAGTCAGTTCATGGCATCTCTACACAACTTCAGGGAGGTAGAACTGGTCATAAATTAATAAATAGTAAGCCTAAAGAAGAGACAATAGCATATGCAATCCTTGAGCAGATATTAGCTATATTAAACTCAGTCCCAAGTGCTAGAGATGAATATTGGTTCTCAAGTTCCCTGGAAGCTTCCCAGTTGTAATCTGAGGTTAGACCCTGTGCACAGAAGACAGGGAGAAACAAAAGAAAAAGGTATCCCCTCCAGGTTGGGAGATGGCAGGAGAGCCTATATACAAGTCTTGTCTTGAGCGGCAGCCAAATGAGTAGATAGATCTCTGCACCTACTCTCCAAATCTTAGAAGTTGATTTAGAGGCCTTAACCGGGTTCATTCATATACACAGGCCAGATGGCCTCAGCTCCACAGCACCATCTCAAGGCTGTGTCCTTGGGGCAGCTTTACAAAGCTTCAGGGGCAGCTTTGTGGGAAAGGCAAGTGGAACCCACATTCCAAGGACAGGGGAGATGGTGAGGAGACTGAGTGCCTGGGTCCAGCTCACAGGGCAGGTGGTGGTCACATCTGCTCATTGAGTTTCCCAAACACTGAAATATAGACTCTATTTCTTAAACATCTTTCAGAATAGTTTTGTGCCTTCATGGAGTTTATGATCTTACAGGGAAGACAAGCATTAAGCAACATAGGACATTATCAAATGCGGCTAAAAAATTAAGAAAAATGGAGCCTGAACACATTGTAAGGGAGAATGTCCCAAAGCATAGGGTAACTCTCTTTCTTGGAAAAAGAAGTAAAAGGATATGTTTAGATTCATGTATATAATATGACCTCATCAAAATAATGATTGATTTCCTATAAGTATCACTACTTTACCACAGAAGGCACAATAAATTTTTTTGAGCCAAAACTGTTAGGCAATGTGCCTCACCCCAACACATATTAACACACCTCACACACTTGCTTCTCTGAATAAGTCTTCAGAATAATAGTAAACCTGTTTGTCATGTTTTTCTCTCTGGCCAGAACCTTCGACAAATTTTTTTAAGGAACTTGCTATATTTGATCTCCTCCTTTCCAAGACAGAAGCCAGGATGTATGTGTTTCTGGTCTTCTAGCCGCTAAAGTTGCACATGATCTGGGCACCACCTATCAAAAATACTTTCTGGAAAATATTAATATATCGTACATTTTTTTCAATTTTTCTCTAAGTTCAAAAACCACAGAGTCAAGCTATGGTCCAGCAACCCTTACACATTAACTCTACTCATCCCAAGGAAAAATATTGGGGCTGGAGGAGTATCCAGCCCTGTGACAGGTGCCCAGGGTTATATGAACAATGTTGGATCTCGTATGTGGGATTTGGAAGAACCACTACATTTCATTTGTCTTGACCAGTCATTCCCAAACTATAATGTATGTGAGAATCTCCTGAGAAGTCTGCTACTATACCATTTCCTCAAATATTGCCTCTTGAAATTCGGACGTGGTAGACCTGGGGTGAACTTGGGCTTCTGCGCTTCCACATTCCCAGGTGATGATACTACCATTCTAGAATCCAGAAGACACTCTGGGGAGCAAGGCTCTAGGTATCATAAAAGCTATCTGCAAGTGCTCATTAGATTTGTAACAAACTGGGATCCCTGGGTGGCGCAGCAGTTTGGCGCCTGCCTTTGACCCAGGGCGCGATCCTGGGGACCCGGGATCGAATCCCACGTCAGGCTCCCGGTGCATGGAGCCTGCTTCTCCCTCTGCCTGTCTCTGCTTCTCTCTCTCTCTCTCTCTCTCTCTCTCTGTGTGACTATCATAAATAAATAAAAATTTAAAAAAAGAAAAAAAAAGATTTGTAACAAACTACCATGGGCATCCTTGCGTGAAGCTGTTTCCATGAGGTGATAGAGACCAAAACCAGATTAAGAGTCTAAGAAATTCAAGAAGTCAAAACGCAAGGAAGATGAGTCCTAAAAAATGGGAGAAACTCTTAAAGGTTGATAGGGAAGAGTCAACAGAAAAAGAGAGGTTGAAACTATTGGAAAGAGTCACTGGTCAATGAGTAAAATTCCTGGGGATGCTAGAGAAGATACAACCCCAGGAACAGATTAGGGAATTGTCTTTGACAAAAAAAAGCATCTCTTTCACTGTAACAGGTGAGCAAGAGAATTGAAGAGTGGGAGGATGTGTTTAGATTACTAAATCTGGTGTCAGAAAGTATAGGGTCCTGGTAAGAAGGCAAGGTCTTTGCTGATAGTGAGGAGACATAGGTAAGGCTGCAACATTTGAAGAGTCTGGGGAACGTTGGAGGCCACCGTATAGGTTTAGACCATATAAGAAAATTAGTTAGGTACAGACATATTTGGCATTGCAAAGTCCAAAAGTGTCTCCAATCTACAGGTAGTATATGTATTTTTTGTTTTCCAGTAACACTTGGCACCCAAGATACAGACTCAAATAAAGTAGATCATTAAATTCGTGTAGAGGGGCTTTTACCAAGATAGATGCAATGGAAGGACAAAGGAGCAGGATAATTTATTTCTTGAAGGTCTGATTTTTGTGTACTTGTTAAAGAAAGAAGTGGGAAGAGCCCTCAATCCAACACTGGGGAGAAACATTAAGATTTTAATTTTTCACCATTTGTAAACTGCTTAGATAATAATGAGCAAAGGCATTCATTAGTAGGAAAAACTATATAAATTGTGACTTTTGTAGTGCATTAAAGTGAAATTTCACTCTGCATTTTAAATTCCTGTTCTCAGGAACAACTATTAGAAGAATAAAGAAATAAGTCATTTCCATATATTTATAGCACATATTCGTTATTCTCAATCGCTTGGAAAGAGCAGCCTATACAAATGAATTTAAGTGCTTTTTCATTAGGATAAATAAAATGGAAAGTAGTGTAAGGAATTGCTGTAAATACTGTAGGGCTAAAGTACTTTCCGTAATCTTTTTCTTGAACGATGGTGGCAGTTAAAAGAACATTTCAATACTTGTTCTTGGTAATGAACAACATAAACCCGAAGATGTAAAATCTCTTTTCTTGGAAGGCACACGACAGCCACGGTTGGAAGGTAGGATCTTAAAATGACTCCCTCTTCCTCATCTGGTGCCCACAGGGCCAGTGCAATTTATTTGGAGAAAGGGGGAGCTGCTGTTACCAGTCACCTGTGCTCCAATTTCAGCCAGCACCACTTCAAGATCTTTTGTACTCTTTCATTGCACCACATCCTCAGAGAAATACTTCCAAAAGCTTTATTAAGGCCTGCAAGGCTCTCCATGATCTGGGCCTGAGGATCTGGACCTACCCTTCCCTCCATTAACTGTGAAAACAACATGAAACTTCTACCTCGAAAAGCTTCCTGAGCCTTCCCCGGTCTCCAGGTGCTTGGACTCTGGGTTCCTGTTGCCCAGAAAACTCTTCCCTCAGAGAGTCACGTGGCTTACCCTTTCAATTCATTTGGACCTCACTCAAAAAGCCATCCCCTGGTTTCTAGCAGCAATGTCCACAATAGCCAAACTGTGGAAGGAACCTCGGTGTCCATCGAAAGATGAATGGATAAAGAAGATGTGATTTATGTATAGAATGGAATATTACTCAGCCATTAGTAATGACAAATACCTGCCATTTGCTTCAACGTGCATGGAACTGGAGGGTATTATGCTGAGTGAAATAAGTCAATCGGAGAAGGACAAACATTATATGGTCTCATTCATTTGGGGAATATAAATAATAGTGAAAAGGAATAGAGGGGAAGGGAGAAGAAATGGGTAGGAAATATCAGAAAGGGAGACAGAACATGAGAGACTCCTAACTCTGGGAAATGAACTAGGGGTGGTGTAAGGGGAGGAGGGTGGGGGGTGGGGGTGGCTGGGTGGCAGCACTGAGGGGGGCACTTGGCGGGATGAGCACTGGGTGTTGTTCTGTATGTTGGCAAATTGAGCACCAATAAAAAATAAATTTATGATTTAAAAAAAAAGCCATCCCCTTGAAGCTAACCTCCCTAATCTCTTCTTGAAAATCAGCCTCCATCCCTCTGTCCTTTATTCTCCATGGAAGAGGCTGCTATCTGTAAAAGTCTATCTACCTGTGTTAGTGACCTTTCCTTAAGCCCTTCCCCCTGAAATGTAAGTGCATGTGGTAATACCCCTGCCTTCAGGCCAGCTCCCTAGGCCCTGGGCCTGCCTTCATTTGCCTTCATTTTGCTTTCTTTCCTCTGTCTGCTGTCTGAGGCTGAAAAGTCACCCGGTCACAGTCATGCAGATAACGACATGGCCCTGGGGAATTCTGAAGCAACATGGGGAGAAACCAGACCTGTATGGAATACAGTTGACCAACCTAGAACACTCATCTTAAACTACAGGTGAGAGAGAAGCAAACTCCTTCTTTAAGCCACTGGGTTTGTATTAGATTTCTTTGTTACAGCAGCTTAGTCTTACCCTAACTTACTTTTCTACATCCCTCTTCATAGCACTTACCTTACATGTGTTTTTGGTTTGTTTAATTTGTTTATTGTCTGTGTTCCTCGCCAACCTGTTGCCTTGTTGAGGGGAGCAGCTTTGTGTTGCTCCTTGCTGCTTCTCCGCAGGTAGAACTGAAGGAGGCACTCGAAAACTTTGGTGAGTGAGTGATGAGCAATGTGTGCTGAATTAATTATGACCTTCAACTGGGGCCCTGCTCTTCCTTCCCTACTGTGTACCTCCTGCCCTCCCACATGTGCTCCACAGTGTGTGTACCTGGACTGAGTCAACAACCCCAAGTCTGGGCTGGGTTGCAGGGATCACAGGCTGCACAGTTCATAATCATGAGCAGCACTGTAGCTTCCTCCAGCAAGTGCAGCTGAGCTGGATGGAAATGTAGTTCAGTAACTTGGCTTTCAGGGAGTGTACACCTCTGTCAGGTACCTTTACACTAACGGCCATTTCAGAAAGTAGACAGGTTGGCAAAGCAAAAGGAATTGAGCCCTGCAAGGAACTCATCTCCAAGATTAAATCTTTGAAGATCCTCAGATAGCCATTATTACCCTGGCTCCCTTCCAACTGAGAGAGTCAGCAAAACGATCAGTGTCTTATCTCCCAGGTAAAGGAAGATACTCAGAGCCCATTTCTTTTTGAGTGTATAAAATAAAAAATTCGACTGAGTGGTTACTTCCTGTGTTTGGCAGTTTTAAGATAGACAGTACTTTTCTGGAACCGAGGGGGAGTTGGCAACAGCAAGTTTTCACAAGCTAAAATAGCTCATCAGCTTCCCCTGGCATGATTGTTAAGTGGGTTTAAGTGCTGCATTTCTTTAGGATAATTTACGGAATTGTTGATTAAATATATATTGTATTTCATTTCCAAAGGTAGCCCAAGTTTCCAGTTAATTCAAAGCAAATGTGAGCTAATAGACAAGAAATGTTGTAGAGATTCCCTTCAATTTCACCTTTTGACTGACTTGAAAAATTAAATTATCTACACACACACACACACACACACACACAGGAATTAATTGTTTGAAATAATCTTTTCTTGTAGTCAAGCCTGGTCTTCTACTTATTTGTTATATGTATTTTACTTATTTAGTCTTTCCCCCTAGCTTTTCTACGTTGATTATAAATTCCTCGAGAGCAAGATTTAGGTTTGATATTTTCCTTGCAAGGAGTTTAGCATAGTGCTGTAAATATGATACTCTCTCAATAAATACTCGATTAAGTCATTAGGAATTGAAGTTAATTTGTTGTTACAATATATAAAAACCTTCAAGTTGTTCTAAATTCTATCTATTCAGAGATTATGAAACCCCAAGTAATTAATGCTGATCCATACACTGAAGATCCGCATTGAATCAGCCTGTTTTGGAGGAATCAAATCACATTCATCATCAACTTTCAACCAAACACTGAAAATTTCACCAGAAATTTAAAATATATCCTCCTCCATAGCAATATACTTTACTACTTTAGTATGTTATGACTTTTCCTACTACTGCCCCTAGATCCAGACAAGCAGAGCTTTGACCCAAGCTCTGTGCCTCAGGGGTCCAAACTCTGCAGCTTTGGAGTACATTCCTTAAAAATGTCTAAGTCCTAAAAAAAAAAAAAAAAATTCTAAGTCCTCTTCCAGTGCTTGGGATGAGCTAGGGCCATAACTGCCATCCTCACAAGGTGTCCCAAAGCCAGACTAGGACCCGCCTGGGCCCTGGCCTCATCTTCTCCCACTTGGAGCACCCTCTGGCCCTTTATCAGACACTTGGAGTTGGCCAGATGTCTAAGAGAGCTCTAGGATTCATATCTATGGATTGTATTTGGGTGCCATACCTACTAGCTGGTTCTAGGAAGATAGCCTACCAAGTAGGTTACTCTTTCAGGCAGATGAGGTACTTCTTTCACAGTATTGTGCAAGATCTGGCTGCAAGAATGGTATTAGCACACCAATTTGGAGCTGCACTCACTCACATGGGAACATGAGTTCCGGGATATGAGTCACCAATTCTTTATCTTTGACCATTGGGCTTTACCTGGACATGGAGACCCTTGCATCAGTTCTGGCCACTTTGTGTTCTGGCCGTAGTATTGCCTCTGGTCTCCAGAAACAGAGGGAGCTGAGAAGAATGGCAGAAAGTTTTTACCTTCTGAACCTCCCCTCCTACCACTAGTACTAACCCTGCAGTATTTTTGCTTTGTGTTGGGTAATACTGTGTAGGTGGTTTAGCCTATGTTCTCTGAGGGATTTCAAGACAGTTGCTCCATAATGCGAGCCACTTCCTTCAGTCAATAACCTATCTTAAACCAATGTGTGGTAACATCCTGCTTTCCTGGGCCAGGCTTAAGCCATGCTAGATGTATTGACTAAGGCTGCTGTAACAATACCACAAACTTGATGGTATACAACAAAATAAATTTATTCTTACATGATTTGGGAGGCTAGAAGTCCAAAATCAGATACCCTGGGCTGAAATCAAGGTGTCACCAGAGCCATGCTAGTTACAGAAGCTCTAGGGGAGAATCTATTCCTTGTTTTTTCCAACTACTGTGGCAGCCAGCATTCCTTGACTTACAGCTGCATCACCTAATTTCTATCTCCATGCTCACATCACGTTCCCTCTTCTGAGCCAAATCTTCCCCTGCTTCTCTATTATAAGAATACACGTGATTGCATTCAGGGCCAACCTGGCTAATCTAGGATAATATTCTCATTTTAAGTTCCATAATTTAATCCCATGTGCAAAATTTCTTTTGCCATATAAGGCAAAATTCACATTCACAAGGTTTAAAAATCAGGACCTTGATCTATTTGTGGGCCATTATTCAGCGTACCACCGTGGAAAAAGGATGGAAATTCCATGAGAAAATATGCCATTCTCCTTGTTCCCTTTACCTATCCTCACCAGTGGTGCTGATGCATGGAAAGTAGAGATGCAACCAAAGTTGTAAAAGATTTCCTCGCTTTCAGTCTTAATGCTGTGATGCCTGCTTAAGTGTTTAAGAGAACACATGGTTGTAAGATCTGTTGTTTATATTATAAAATTCTGAGAGGTGAATTAAAAATTATTGTGCACATTTTTCTTCATATCCTAAATAAGATGTGCATTTAGTAGTTATCAATGAAAGACACTATTCACAGGTGGCATGATGAGTGATGTAGCATCATTTATAATGAGGTAATTAGTAAACAAATGGTATTGGGGGAAATGCACAGGCAAAAAGACCTATATTGTTTCAAAAAAATATGTTTCAAAGACTCATTTCTCTCACCTTTTCCTGATGGTGGCAGATATGAAAATGGCCAGGAATGGCATATTTGACAATAAAGAACAAAAAGAAATGATTCATAGACATAAGCAGTAAAGTATGGTTCTTGGATGATACAAATAGTCCTATTGTGCACTGATTGGACAACAAACAATATTTAAGTACCTCTTTTCTACTCATTAACCTAAAACTTTATTAATAAATTACTGTATCTCACACGAGTGAGATCACAAATTGTGTAATATATTTTTAAATCAAATTATTTACATTGATGGGAGTCTCACAAAATTTGTTTTGTCTGGGGCCCTGCAAGTCCTAGACACAGCTCTGAACACCTATATACTATTTCCAGAGAGAGGAAATAAGACTAATGTTGGAAATTTAGATACAAAATTCTTGTCCACCTGCCTGATTATTTGGCAAATTGTTATGAACAATTGCTGTTAGATTTGGATTCATACTGAAATTATAGAATTTTTGTGAGGGCAAGAGTTTTTAACATTTTTTTTTTTGTATGCTTTATCTCCCCAACTGAGTAGGAAGCTTCATGAGACCAGGAAGTGACTGTTTTACTTCTTTAATCTTCTACAGCATTGAAAGCATAGCAGGGAATAATAATATTTGGCAAAGGAAGAAATGATTATCTCCATCCTTGAAAATTTCCAAGAGAGTTACATTCCCATTCTGGAAATCAGATACATTATATTGAGAAAATAGAATGAAATGGCAACTAAATGAAGCTGACCCAAAACCCAGTTTCCCTGCTCATCACACTCCTATCTGGCCATCATGTTTGGCCAGAACCTGGAAATAATACTATATTTGATATCAAATAGTAGCCTTGACTTTCCCATTACAAGTGTCAAGTCTTTGATCAATTTTTTTTCAAGGAAAATTTTCTTTCTTTACAAATTTCCAGATAGATTAGTTTGCAAACAGCCCTAGCAGTGACCATTAACAGGGAGTGATACTGCTTCTTAGAACTTATTTTTAAAATGTGCAGCAGTTTTCTTGGTTGGCAAAATGATTATAGAGAATGATGGGCATTTAGCGAACAGAGGCCAACAATCTGTGATGCAGTCTAGCACAATAACAAAGAAGGGAGACCTTGTTACTTAGAAATCTGCTTTAAATGTTCTGAATTTTAAACCTAAATCCACACTACATGTAAAGTATTATATATATATATTCATTTGAGAGAGAGAGAGAGGTAGTGGTGGGGGGAACAGAGGAGACTTCCTGCTGAGCATGGAGCCCAACGTGGGGCTTGATCCCAGGAGCCTGAGATCATGACCTGATCCAAAATCAAGAGTGGGACATTTAACCAACTAAACTACCCAGGTACCCTAATATTACATGTTTTTATATTCTTTTAGTATACACTGAGTTTTACAAGATTGTAATTTCATGCCAATTGAAGAAAGACTTGGCTTCATTTTGTTGGAAGTTTTACATAACCTGGTAATAATTTTGGAAAATCACATAATTTCAGGAAAAACTACTGGTGATATTAGGTACCCAACACAAGACATATGTTACAGTTTGCATCAGTAACTGTCATATTCCCAGCAAATCTACATACAGAAGCAAGCATCTAGCAACTTATTCATGACTTCAACTACAGCATTCCCAAGCATCTCTATATTGAAGTGTATGTCTTATAAATTAATTTCCTTTGATTTCTCATTTATATTGAAATTAGGGAATCATTTATTTTTTAAAATCACGTCTGTGGGTAGATTATGTTAAAAATGAACTTTATTTCAAGATACAAAATGGCATTTCAAGTAATTTCTGAAAACCAGTAGTAGAGAGCATTTAAATGCCCCCCTCTCTTGCAGAACTGGAGTGTAGTTGAGAAAGATTAAGCATGCCTGGAATAGTTTGGTGTACAATGGAAGAATGAGGGGGTGCTCGTGTTCAACTATTCAATCTCAGTTCAAGTTCTTTCTGTCCGTCTGATGTTATTTACAGTGAATGGATACTCGAGGAGCAGAGCAAAGCAAAAACAGACCATACAGAAAGGCAATATTCTGGGAACCATGGGACAACGAATGGAAGCAATGATAATTATACTCTATTCAGTAACCAAAACTCAACCAGTTGCTCTATACAAGTAAGTTTAGTCAATAATAGATAGATATGATACAGTTGTCATGGAAAAAATTTACCTTATCTGAGATTATTTGAACCATTTCGAGTACCAGTCAAACATATTTTCATAAAGAAAGCTCTCAGGACAAACAAACAAATGCATTTTAGCAACACTGGAACATAAGCTCCATGAAGAGACAGATTTTGTATTTCTTATGCATATTGTTTCCCCAGTTCCAAGAACAGTGCTTGAACAAAGTAGGCACTACATACATTTCTCTATGTTCAATTGATGTGTGAAGGAGCACTAACCTTGGTACTTTAGCTTTCTGGATACTATTATGTTATTATTACTAATTATTTTTGTAGGACTAGAACCTAAATCCAATATTGGAAAGACAACCTTATGATGATGCCACAGTGAAAGAAACCATCCACAAAGTGAAAAGACAACTTATTGAATGGAAGAAATGGAAGAAGATATTTGCAAATGATATAATGGACAAGGAGTTACTATCCAAAATATATAAAGAACTCTCACAACACAATATGAAAAAAAGTTCAATTAAAAAATGGGCCAAGGACCTGAAAAGACCATTCTCCAAAGAAGATGACATATAGCCAGCCAACAGGCATATGAAAAGATGAGCAACATCGCTAATCATCACCAAAATGCAAATCAAAATCACAATGAAATATTAGCTTACACCTGTCAGAATGGCTATAGTTGAAAACACAAGAAATAACAAGTGTTGACAACAGTATGGAGAACAGAGAATTCCCATTTACTGTTGACGGGACATAAACTGGTGCAGCCACTATGGAAAACAGTATAGAGTCTCTTCCTTTTCAAAAACTTGCAAGTGGAACTACCATAAAATTTAGCAATCCCTTTCCTGGCTATTAGTCCAAACTAAACAAACACACTAATTTGGAAAGTTATATGCACCATTATATTCTTTGCAGCACTATTCACAATAGCCAAGATTTGGAAGCAAACTAAGTGTTGATAGATGAATGGATAAAGAAGATGTAAAATAGTTAGATGTATATACATGCAGTGGAATAGTATTCAGCCATAAAAAATGAGATTTTGCCATTTGCAACAACATGGATGAGCTTAGAGAGTATTATGCTTAGTGCAATAGGTCAGACAGAGAAAGATAAATGCCACATGGTTTCACTTATATGTGAAATATAAAACAAGCAAAACAAAACAAAACAAATTTAAATATATTTTTGATGATTAAATATGGAAGATTTTCACGGGTAAGGAAATTAATCTTCCATCCTGAAATGTGAATTGAGAAGCACTGGAATCTGCCTCAATGACATGGATTCCTACAAAGAAACCTTCACTAGCCAGAAATTTGCTTCAGTTGTTTATTGGAAGTTATTTTGAAGCTGCTTGTTATTCAAATATAAGAAGAATTCAGCAAAATCATGAATCACTATCATTAATTATTCACCGGGATTAAGGAATCGGTTATAACCATGTCTCCCTCTAATCCTGTTTTATTAATTTATATTCTTGGCAAACTCCTCTACTAAATGGATTCAAGCTTACTGTGGGGACCTAGAGAAAGAATGGAAGGTCCCTGGGGTCAAAGAGCAGCATTTGCTTTAATTTGATAAAATAAATTAGCATGGGATTATGGGTGCTATTAGCATAAAATCCTCCACTGCTGCCATTCTGGCCTTCAAGGGGATATTGAATGATTATATTGACTCTGGCCTGATTTTCTATCAAATTGGAGTTTCACAAGTAGCTATACTAAAATAGGTAGTGTGAGAGTGTGAGAAATTGCTGCTTTTTGTGAATTTGTCTTTGTGTGTGTGTGTGTGTGTGTGTGTGTAGACGCGTGTGTGTGTGCATACACGGTTGGTGTTTGTACATGCTGGTATGTGGGGAAAAAAAATCAAGGTGGCTTTGAACCTCAGAAAAGACCTCCAGGTCACTAGTGGTCCATCCGGCATTATTTATCTACTCTGGCAGTTGAACAAAGAGGAAGAGAATATTTCCCCTGAGATACCACTTTCAAAGGTTAGAACCGAGCAAAGACGTCTCTAACTTTACTTTCTCTCTTCTATGACTCAAGCTATGAATTCCAGCACCTGAATCATCAACATGATTTAGCCTTAGGTTTCTCTCAAGAAAAACAGAGGTTTATGCCTTTGACATCGACTGGTCAAAGTTCTGCTTCTTCATTGTTTTTAAAATTAGCTCATCTGGAGATAGAATAGTGTCTAAAGTTTTCTGCTTTTGTTGAACACACCTATATGTTCCATCGTGTGTTCTCTACAGTGCTTTAGATTTCAGTGCTATTTACAACTGAGCTTTAATTTCTCAGCCAAAGGCAGGGTGTAGATTTTTACCTTCGAAGAGACTGGGAGCCCATCGCTTCTGCTACATGGACCTTCTAAATTCTTCCATCAGCTATACCCTTAATGTCTTTATTTGCATTCAGCATATGGAACACGGACCCAGGAATCTCACAGTCTTCCAAAGACCAAAGGTGGAAACGTGCATGTACTTTATTTTATTAAATATATTTCTGGATTTTCAAATCAGTCGTATTTTACATTCACTAAATCTATTTTTAAATATACCAATAATTAATTTTAGAATATTTTTATGGTGTTAAAAGTCACCTCTGCTTTTTTCTAGTTTATCAATTCCAGTCTAATCATTGGTTTTGCTTTTTTATAAAAAATGAAATATTGAAGTCTAGATTCTCTTTTCAGTTTTATCACTTGTTAGCGGACGACTTTGGTGCTCTGGGGGATTCGAAGAAAACTGAAGCTTAGCCCCACCCTCAGAAAGTGGGAAATTAGATGGAGAAGTATCTGAAGGGCCTTGCCAGATACTTATATTCTGACACTGTTGGTCTACGGCTTGAGAACAGCTGTTCTGAAAAAAACTGGGTTTGAACAAAGTCTCTTCCTTCTGCTAATTTGAGCAACAAGAGACTTAAACTTCTAGGACCTCTATTTTCTATGTTAAAATGGATATAATAATTTATGTGTCATGTAGTTTTCAACCTAAAATGCTGAATGTACATTTCCCAGCACAGGGCTGGATGATGCGCTGGAAATACTTAATAAACGGGGCCATTACATCCAGCCCCATAATCCTATTTGTGACCAGTCATTTTGTTCTTGGGCCAAACTGAATTGCTATCCTTAAACCTTAGCCAGGAAAAATGTGTAACCACAATGGTCTTGACCAGGGCTTCACAGCACTTTAGATACCATGAAATATATAGAAAATTATAGTATTTGTAAGGCACATGGAACCTGTCTGAATATGGCCTAAGTTCTCTGCCTACCCCCTTCCCCAACACACAAATGCACACTGGAGGCTGAAGGAATCAATACACCTGCATACCAGGCCCTAGAAGTATGGGACGCTATGATCTAAGATTCTGGACAATGTCATAAGGACATTTGAGGAGTGCAGTTTCCTCTATCAGCTATTTAGAAAATGACCTCACAAGAGTTTAACAAACACATTGCTTACAGTATGTGTTAAGCATGGTATCATTAAAGAGGATGCTATATCACAAAATCACAGGCTAGAGTTCCTTGGTACTGTAAGACAAGCCCCTCTACAAAGAGGTAATAACTGACATTTCGATTGGAGGCACTATTCACCCATTCTTTCTTCACTCATCTGTAAGTAAAATTAAATACTGTTTAGAACAGTATAGGTAACTGTTGCACACCCGCTTTTCCAAATCCCACTGGGCACGGATGACATCACTAATAGAGCATCAAAAATCAAAATATGGCTCCCTTCACCATTTCCCTTTGCTCTGTGGTTTTCCTCCTCCACCCCAATATAGATGAGAAGACTTTGAGTATTTCACACTTAGGCGTGGTACCAAGACCTCCTCCAACCCACTGATACCAAGCAAACAATCTGCTGGGCAAGGATGGAGATTCTCACCAATGCTTATTACCCTGGAGCTACTGCTATCAGTTAGCAAATGAAAATCCTGAGATTGCTTTGCAAAAATGAGTTATTTTATTTTATGAAATTTGTATATGGGCTGTTCAAAGTTATTTGATATTAAAAATGTGAGAGGGAAACTCCACTGGGAGTCACAGAGCAGCAATAACATTTAAATAAATTACCAAGCCTGACACTCAAATAGTTTATTTTTCAATACCCTACCACTCTTCATGATAATTCCCAGCCATAACCATAATGCTTTTGGTACCAGCCTTGTTTATCACACCCCGGGAATGCTACCTGTTTTGCCTTTAATCCGATTCTAAGTGCTTTATCTTAAGAACGTACTGGACTACTTGCACACATAAATAGAGGAGCAGGAAATGATCCTGCCCTGGTTTGCTTCTAAGCAGCTCCTCTGCGGAGAGATGCCTCTGGAAGTGTGATCCAGTCAGAGTCAAAGTCTCTGAAGGAGGGGATGCTTTCAGTGGTCAATCCTACAGCAAAGAAAACTCATTTCATTTTTTTTCCCCCTATTACAACTTGACTCCTCTGAGTGCTTATCCAGAGACAGGCAATTGGTTTTAAGGACTATTCTTGCTGTCAAAAGTAGATATTGATTTCTTAGGTTCTTTGTCTAAGAAACCCAGAGTAAAATGGTCACTGGGCCTGAATTTCAACACGAGTGGTGGTGTGGGCAACCACAAATGCTGATCCAGACCCTGTCCCTAATGATGTCTTCTGGTTTGGCAGATCTGCAGGTGAAAATCAGATTGAAAAAAGAAGGGGCCACTATGCCTGTGTGCCATCCCATCATGTCCAACATGGGGGCTGGGTACCGAGGAGGGGTTCAGAGCCCAGTGTGCCACATTCTGCTCATTCAGACTTACCCACTCAGTCTCGCGATAGGGAGGCAGAGTAAAGATGGGGATAAACGGTGACATGGGAATCCCCAAAATCAGATCCTTTTCCTCATCCTGTGATTAAATCACGGTGTGCCTTTTTCCTGCTCTCCTCTTAAAGCCTCCTCATTTCCTCATTTGTAAGAAGAATATTGGACTGGGACATACAATCTCAATGGGGCTTCTATCACCCCCGAATAGACAAAAATTAGTTCTTGAAGGAGTAAAAAACTCTTGACTATTACAGGTTCGTGACCTTTCAAAGTTCAATCCAACCCAGTAAGTTTATATTCATTACTATTGAACTTCTCTGGAATTTAAGTATAATTTTTAATCCACAGGAGTGTGATAATAAAAAAAAGTTTGAGAAACAATGTGCTAAATGAGCTATAATGTCTTTAAAATTCTAAAAGTATGGGATTTGAGGAAATACAGAGATCCCCATGAGATGGTGGGTCATAGACAATGAGCTTAATAGTGCAATTTTCTGTACTTTATAAGTTTAGATTTTCAAAATTAAAACTGAGGTTTATTTCTTTATAAACTGTTACAAGATAAATAGTGGCACCTAACTATGCCTATCCTACATTGTTTTCAGGCACAAATAACTAAGAGAAATAGAACTTTCTGGAAAACTATGATTTTCTATAAAAATCATTTTAAAATAGCCTACGTATTAACCTATCATTTTATGGAAAGGCATATGTAATTTAGAGAAAGGTATAAGAAAATAAAAACTATTATATAGAGTTCAGTATCTACTGTAAGTTTCCAACCATTAGCAAGTACAGCTTCATTTAGTCTCGTTCCAATTCTTCTTCAAAAACATGGTCAACTATTTTTCTCACCCTGTTTGCAAAAACCAGAGTCTTCCTGTTTGGATTTAAGTCTCAGATGCTTAAATTTTACAGAGATGCCTCAATTCTTTTAGGGTCAAAAGATCTTACCTGCCAGTTTATGGAGATTTAGCTGGCAGATATTCATTTTGCATTCTTCAAATTCTGAATTAGGTCTCTAGTTGTTCTCTCTATATTTTCGCCTTTGATCCTTCTTTAAACAAAGAAAAAGCAGTTTTCTTGAATGAACAACTTAAAGGGGGAATGTTTGCTAGGAAATGCATTGGGCATTATGATAAAAGCATGGGCTTTAAACACAGGTTCAAATTCTTTACCTTGGGAAAATTCACAGGTTGTGAACCTCAATTTCTTTGTAAACTATCTGCCCTAGGGATAGTGCAAGAACTCAATGGATAAGTATGAAGAATCATTATAGAATCTGCACATAATGGGCACTTCTTAGATGATGGTTATTGTTACTATTAAACAGGATTTAAAAGTATAAAGCAGGTTTCTTTACATTTCAAACCTCCTAAATTGGTGGATGTCTTGTGTGCCTCCTCCCTTTTCTCAGAATATCCCAATAAGCAGCAATCAGTGTAGAAGAGGTAATTAATCTGCAGTCCTCTTAAGAACTTTCCAAGTGTGTACTGTTCAAAAGATAAGATAAAGCTTATAGGAAAAATAGAACCAGTCAGATAGGAATTGGCCGGCTTTTGGATGGGCAATCTCCCATGTTAGTCAAAGCAGAAGTCCTCTCCACTTCTAGAACTCTTATTTCAAAGTCCCCTGAGCTTTACATGCTGTCATCTAACACAAAAATGATGCCCTCCTTGAAACTCTTACATATTTTCCAATGGTAACGTTTGGCCTCTTTTCTTCTCCTCACTTGAGCAACTATTGCTTTAAGACAGCTCCACATCTGGCCAAGAGCTGTTACCATGTTTAATGCCCTATGAAAAATTAGGCATTTTATAGGAGTAATTGCTGTGTCAGGCAGCTGGTGGTCAGATGCAACAGAGTTGATCGATTAACAGCTCACCCCACCCATAGGCAGAATGTCTGTGTGTGTGTTTGCACACTGAAGTCTGCAGGCAGTGGTTATAAACTCTTGCTCTTCCCAGGTGAGCCCGAAGACTGAGCCTAAGATGACAAATAGGCTGAGTCTCTCTGCGGTAGTATCAGCCCATCCTGCCAGCACCTAAATCAGAATATGAAGCATGTGATGGTTTGTAAAATGATAGATTGTTTTTGTAAATATTCTTCCTCAAACTTTTAAAAGCGTAGAGCTCTCAATTTACTATATACAACATTTGTATTATCCCTTTCCAAGGGAAGGGGGTCTGGTCTACTACTTCTGAAGATCACTGAGCTAGACAAGTGATACATTGGCTAGAACAGTGTTCTTTTTCCTCCTCTTTCCCTGATTTTGGAAAGAGTAATTTTTGACATCAGAGGAATTAGGAAGCAGTAGACATTAGCAGTGGAAGAAAGCTGAGACCTTATCTGGTCCAACTTTGAGTGAGAAGGGAACCAAAGCCCAGAAACATCCTGGCCGGTGAGTGAGAGTGTGTGAGGGAGGCCAGGATTGGGATGCTAAGGCCTAGCCAGTACTTCCCATAGCTCTTGGTTGCCTCTGGAGATTTTTACCAAAGCTAAGGAGGAAGGTCGCTGCAAATGAGTGGCATATAGTCTCCTTTGCATAGAGGGCGATTCAGATCCTTTTGAAAGATCATTAATGGATCTTCTGTACTATGGCTGACTCTGCTTTATTTATGCACAGAAAAGCACTTAATAAATGCTATTATATTGAGTTTAAGTCAGGTATGCTTCTTAAGTCTGGGTGCTTCTTAACAATCAAATTGAGCCAACAGCTTATAAGCTGGAGTATCTATAACATGTAATCCTGTTCCATATTAACACATGTCCTCAATTTATATGGTATCATCACCACAAATTCACGAATGGTTTTCTTCTGGGGTATACATCTGAAGAAACAGAATACAGGTATAAATTGAGATTTTAATAAAAAATGTCTAGAATCCTAGGATTAAAACAGTCATTACATATCTTAAAAATTTATTTGGACTACAGAAAGGGGTTGTGGCCAGCAGTCCACCAAAAATTCTTCTCTTCCTTATATGGTAATGAAATGTGAGTGGCTACGGCTGGGCTGCCCTCACTGAGATGATACCTGCCCGCTGAGGTCACATGACTCGTTTTCATGAATGTGAGGGGAAGTGATGTGTGTCACATCAGCGTGAGGACCCCTGAGAAGCAGCGTAGTTCTCTCATTTTCTTCCGTCATCTACTGATTGAATTCAGAGCACTCCCAGGCCCTGGGGGCACGATGGCAGATCTGCAACATGGAGGCACCTAAGGTCTTGAATCTCCATATGGAAGAAAGCCACTTGCCAACCAGGGCTACCCTCTTTGATTATTATCTGAGTCGAAATATTTACTGTGTTAGCCCCTGATACTGAAGACTCTACATGACAGTAGCCGGAGTCAGCTTAATCTACGGGTCAAAGCAAAACTGATCCTCACCAAATATCGTTTAAAAGGAAACTACCATTTCACAAAAGAGACGTCCAATTGTACCAAGTGTTGTCAGTGCCAAACAAAGAGTTGTGTATCTCATACTCCATCTCTGCGATATATATATACTTAGAGTCATGAACTGGGGATAGTAATTGAAAGGTCAGATTGATGAGACTGGCTCCAGAGATAAGATTTCTATGACAGGTTGATGGATACTCCACTATCAAGGTGTACTTTTAATCATAATCTCATTACTTTACTTCTGATGGTTGGACTCACCTTGTGAGAAAATTTGGTTCTGTTTTCAAGCTAAGAATGGCCTTCAAGGCCAGGGGGGAAGTGATCGGAGTAGCAGAGAGAAGGGAGTCACAGAGAGAGGGAGGGAGAGAGCAAGAGAGAGAGAGAGGAAGACAGAGGGGAGAGAGACACTCAAGAATATGTGGGTGGAGAGACTCTACCCTTGAAGCCGTGGAGAGAATGGAGAGCTCATACCGAATGCAGCGTCTGCAGATGTCTCTGTAGAACCAGGAGGAAGTCATCCCAAGCCAATAAGCATGTCATGGGGAGAAATGAGGATTTAAACTTAATAGCAAATAGATCCAGCAACGCAGCTTTGTAGAGCTGTGGGGGAGTTTGGTTCTTAGCCCAGAGAGAGCTTAATAGAAGTCAATAATGAAATCATCAAGATGCAAGCATTAAATGCTTAAATGTGCTGTCTTTGCCTCTGATTACAAAGGCTTTGTTTCTCTCCAAGCACAACCTCAAAGTACACCACGGAATCCTCACTCAAAGGAAAACGAAGTACTCACTTTACAAAAATACAAGTCATGTTGTCTTAGTTCATTATCTCTTTCTTTCTGGAGGGAAAATCGAACACAAGGACACAGAAATAGCTAAAGGATGGAGGCCAGGGAGAGCCTCAAACATAAATTGAAATGCCTGTTCAAACAGCTTTCCTGTAACAGCCATTCAGTTAAAAATACTGCTTTTTACATGATCCTCTCTCCCCACAAATTTAACAGCAGTGGACCAGTTCCTTCACCCATTTCCAATCTTTGTCAACATTTATTTTTTTAAAGATTTTATTTATTTATTTATTCATGAGAGACACAGAGAGAGTGGCAGAGACATAGAGACATAGGTAGGGGGAGAAGCAGGCTCCATGCAGGGACTCCAGGATCACGCCCTGAGCCAATGTCAGGCACTAAACCACTGAGCCACCCAGGGATCCCCTCAACATTTATTTATTAAACTTCATCATACTCTAGATAGGAATGTAAATACATTGTACTCACACAAAGCAAAGGCCAGGTGTTATTTTTAGTGACACCACACCTCATGCTAGTGGAAGCACTAAGAATAAATCTGGTGGTAATTCTTGAGGAAGTATCCTAGAGAAACTCTCCCTGTAGAATTAGAGATACTAAAATCCTAATCCTAAAGATATTAAAACTATGATAATATTATTTTTAAAGATACAAAGGACAAATCTTTAAAAATATGCTTTTTGTCCATACTTGTATTCATTCAAGCAGCATGTACTCAGAAGCCTCTCTGAATTAGCCACTGTCCCTTATAGAAGGCCATTGTAGAGATGAATACGGAACAGTTTCTGCCATTGAGAGGGTCAAATGGGACTATTTTACTCTCTTCTAGAAATACATTTCAAAGAAGAAGAAGAAGAAGAAGAAGAAGAAGAAGAAGAAGAAGAAGAAGAAGAAGAAGAAGAAGAAGAAGAAGAAGAAGAAAGAAGAAGAAGAAGAAAAGGAGGAAACCGAAGATCAAGGATTACATAGAAAATTGCATGGTATTTTCCAACAGAGAGAGGAGCAGAGGAGCATCAAACATTTCCAACGTTTCTGCTGTTTTCTGTTTTTCTGCTGCTTTTCTACATGAAGATTAGAACACAAAGGGTAAAGTGAGGGTTTTCTCTTCTTATGTTTTGAAAACAGGAATATTCCTTCTAAATCTGACAAAGAACCTTAGGCCTTCCTATTTCTTTTTCTGGAGCGTCTTTCTCACCAAACTCAAGCAAGGAAGGACATCACAGAGAAAAGACACATTGTGCTTCAGTATGTTACAAACAAAACATCCCAGATGAAGCAAGTCAGAAATGGGAATTTAAAGACGCTCCTGCTTTGGGGCATCTAGGTGACTCAGTTGGTTAAACCTCCAGCTCTTGATCTCAGCTCATGTCTTGATCTCAGTGTTGTGAGTTCAAGCCCCACATGTAGCCTACCATTACAAAAACATGGGTAAAAACCCTCCTCCTTTGCCTGGTCAACTTTCCTGGAGGTCCTAAGGCAAACATTCAAAAATGAACATCAGGTTTCCAAAATTATGGATTCAAGCTATTGGTTTTCTCCTTCTATTAATTGGACAGAGGATACAACTGTGAATATATGCACTGCCTATTATAGGCTCATTTATTCTATTTTCTGTAGTTCATGAGTCTAAGGGCAGCACTGAAAAAGGAATTCAGACCATTAAATAGATATCTGTAAAGAAATATAAAATTCAGAAAAGTTATTTTTTTCATTTATTTTTTTATTTTAGTATTTTAAAATAAAGATGCAATTTACATAGAGTAAGATGTACAGATTTTCACTGTACAGTTAGATGAGTTTTAAAAAATGTATGTTTGTATAATCACCACCCCAACAAAAACAGAACATTTTTATCACCCTAGAATGTTTTCTTTCCCAACAGTACCTATTCTCTCTAGGCAATCACTGTTCTGGTTTCTCTCCCTCCAGCCTAGTTCTGCACTTTCTAATATAAATGAAATCATGCAGTATTCTCTTGTGCCCACCTTCATTCATTCAACATGGTGTATTGAAATTTTCTAAATCTGATGTGAAAACTCTTGCTTAAGCCTTTTTGTGTTTGCATATTATTAATCCTCTTGGAAGTCCAGTTACTCAGTCATTGACTAAATATATGGTCAATGGCACAAGAAACTGCACACATTTTTCCAAATGGGAAGCTATTTATCTACCCCTTCAATAATTTCTACATCCTTGCCAACATTTGGATTTGTTCATCTTTTTAATTTTAATCATTTTAATGAATGTGAAATGGTATCTCATCAAGGCCTTAATGTGCGTTTTCTTGATTAATAACATTGTTGAGGGCCATTTCTTTTTTATTTTTTAAGATTTTATTTATTTATTCATGAGAGACACAGAGAGAGAGAGAGAGAGAGAGAGACACAGGCACAGGGGGAATCAGGCTCCACACAGGGAGCCCGATGTGGAACTTGATCCCCGGACCCCAAGATCTCACCTTGAGCCGAAGGCAGACACTCAACCACTGAGCCACCCAGGTGTCTCATTGTTGAGGGCCATTTCAGATGCTTATTGTCCATATTTCTATCCCTTTTCATGAAGTATATGTTTTTAATAGATTGTGTCTTGCTTTTTTTTTCATTGTTGATTTGTAGGGGCTTTTTTTTTATACTCTAAACATTTGCACATTGTCATATATATGTATTGCAAAAATTTCTCCTAGCCTGTATGTAAATATTCAGTTTCTTAATTGTGCCTTTTGATGGATAAAATTTTTAAATTTTGATGGAGTTCAATATATGGTTATTTTTTTCTTCTTAAGGCTATTGCTTATTTTTCTTTAAGAGATCTTTGCCTAGTTCAGGGTTACAAAAAATTCATTTACGTTTTCTTCTCTAAGAACATGATCCATCTCACGTTAATTTTTATATATATGGTGTCAGGTAGGAGTTCAGGCTAAAAAGAAAGAAATTTCTCCTTTCCATCACTTGGAAACAAATTCAATATACACTTTGTGTGTGAGCCCACATATATTTGTACATGTGTGTATATGTAAAACGTCATGCGTGATCTATTGCTATATTTAGATATATAGAGAATAAGCACCCTTAGTTCATCATGATTAATAAATTTTCAAGGGTACAGGTTGGATAAGGCCATGGCTCCTTTTCTTAAAGGAGTAACTCCAGGAGGTCAAAGCTAACAAGTGATTTGGAAAGTTTTTAGCATCCTAGTTAAAATTGATATCTTCGAATCAATAAACTGAGAAAGAAGAGGAATATGCTGGCCATATAGGAAGATTTCAACCTCTCTAGAGTTAGAGGGTTTGGCTAACATCTCAGGAAGTGACTGGTCAGTCTCCAGAAATCCCTTGGGAAGTAGACTGGAAAGAGAAATCATTAGATTTTGATTTACAGTTGGAAAAACATATTACATCCAGTAATCATGTAAGACCTGTACCAGGAAATGATCCCAGATGTGGAAATACCAGCAGGGAAAACAGCAATGTATTAGTGATGGGTTCAATATCTTGGAAAAAGGTGCAGTTATGAGGCATGCATTATATTCTAAAGTCTCCTAGAAAGATCTCTTTACAAATAAAGAATTTAATTTGGGCATATTTTGTGGACATTTGTATCTTAATTCACCTCTGCCTACTAAGGTAGGTATGCAAGACAATCTGATTTTGTATAAAATTAATTTTGCTACATAATCTGTCAATACCTGTGAAACTATGCCATAATAAAAATATATATTTTTCCTGCATATCAATCATTACTCATTTTATCTGTACCAACTTTACCACTACTACATGCTCTGGGGTTTTTTTTTCTTCATTTTCATGGGCAAAAACATGGCAAAGAAAGGAGACTCTCCAGTTTGCTAAGGCAGCTTCACGGAATCATTAAGAACCATTAAAAAAAAAAAAAAAAAGATTTTTAAAAATCTGGAAGTTTCCCCAAATGGGATTCTTGTAATTGTAATTTATTCATGTTTAAATAAAATTGAATTGTCTATTACATAGAAATAAGTGAGGTTTTGCTTTAGAATGTCTCGGGTACATCAACATGATAATATGTGCTACGAATATGTTTCTCAAATATGTTTGATAACAGAATACTTTATTAACATCTTCCAGAATCGAATCCTATTCACATTCTCTGGAATAGTGTCCTCTGGAACACAGTTTGAGAAATGATGATCTAGTCTAGACCAATCTGTAACATTATCCACGAGCCACCAGCTCTTGTAATCCTGAATGCCCACAGAAATCCTAATTTTCCCTTATATACCTTTTTAGCTATCCCGGAACACTAATGAGGAAAGACACAGGAAAATTTGATGGTTTTGTACAGAAATTCGGTGGGCCTCACACCGGCCTATAGCAGACTTCTCTGTTCAAATCCCATCCAGTAGCCCCTAGCCTAATAGCTTGTCAAATCACAATGTAATTCATTCTTTTTCCCCCCTTGAACCTGCTGGAAGAGTTAGTATGTAAATTTCAACCTATTTTTAAGGGTTATTTTCACTCAAGTGAAATCTATCAAGGAAGGAGGGTTATTTTTACAGCATACAGCAACCGCTGATCACCATGGCAACCGGCCTGGTGAAATGCAATAAAGCATCCCTCTGTTATCGTAAACACAAAAGGGAAACACTGAAATCTAAAAGAAAGGCAATTATTGTAGAGGAAAGAAACAACACGCCAATGGAACATTTGCAATATCGAGTGACTTCACCCAGCCAAACAATATTTCCAGAGCTAGCCCTGTCCAGCCTTTGGGCTCTGCTAGTTGGGACTGAACAAAGGTTGGATGAAGAGTCTCTGGAAGAACCAGGGTTGTTTTCACTTCTAAATGACAGAATCACACACATGATTTCAAACCAATATAAACTTTTTTTTTTCCTTTTCTCATTTCTTAAAACATGAAATGGGCTTAGAAAACATAGACATTAGGGAGGAGGAAAAAAATACCCATATAAGTCTGGTTTTCTTTAGGGGCATATTTTCTTGTTGGCTGTGGAATTGTGGATGGAAACAAAAAAAAAGAACAGTCTGCTTGGATCGCAGCAATTGTTTTATATAGCTTCTCCTCTCTTAATTGTCTTTTACTAGGATTATTGGTAAATTCCAAGTAGATGAAAGCAGAACCACTGTTAACTATTACTCAAATTTAGACTCAGAAAGCTCCAAGATTCATGTAAAATCCGGTGAGCCAAGAGTATTAGAAGACATATAAATTGACATATAAATTGAGATAAGTTAAAGCGTAAGAATTTTTGTGCCAATATTGTAGATTAGGGAATTGAGGTCCATAAATGTTTGAGTTAAAGATGAGCTGAATACAAAGAGTGTCTTGGAAGTGTAGAAAAAGCACTAAGGAAACTTAATAAGTCATTTTATCTTTTGAGGATTTGTTTCCGCACCTGCATGTATCTTGAGTAGGTTTTTCTCTCCCTATAAGGATCACATCCGACTTGTGTATTTAGAATTGAAGGAGGATTTTCTCCTTTCTGTTCTCAGGCTCTGACCTTGATCACTGCTCTGATGCTCTGCTCTGGGCACAACTGCCTTAGCCATACTCTCGGCCCACAGATCACAGCACATACTCTCCCCTCAATATGGAGCTCTACGGAGCCGGGCATGGTGTTTTCCCTCAAACAACTACCAAGCTGAGTTTAGTTTTATGGACTTTACTGTGTTTGCGTAAAACCAAAGGGAATTACATCATATGAAACAAGACAATAAAACTCACAAGTCATATATAACATTTACAGTCCAAAGGGAAAGTGCCCAAGGTTAAAGGATTCATGGGTACAGTTCAGTTACGAAACTTGCCTTTTGGTCCATAATTCTCTCTGAAAAAAAGACACCTTCCTTTTGTCCTCATCTTATAACTTTCTCTAGCCATTTTGGGGAGCACTGCTTCCTATTCACCAAGGTTGGGTTCATTCCAAGATCCACACTTCTGCCTCTATCAATATGTTTCATTCGTCATTGAAACAACACATATTAAGTGCCAAAATCATGATCCACACTTTAGCCATAGAGCAGTGAAGAAAACATGAAAATCCAGGCCTCCTGGAGCTTCTGTTTTAATGGGGGGGGGAGAGGGAGGGAGGAATGGACAACAAAAATATGTAGTCTATGAGATGGAAATAAGTTCTACTGAGTAAAATAAAGGAAGAAAGAAGGCTGGTGAATATAAGGGTGAATAGGAGAAGGGAAAATACAAATTTTAATAGGATATTGAATAAAGACCATAGTGAGATGGTGACATTTGAGTTAAGACTCAATAGAGGTGAGGAAATAAAGTACATAAATACAAGGAGAGATGGGGATTCTTGCTCAAATGAATGAAATTGCAAAGGTGCTGAGACAGGAGAATTTCCAGAATGCTCTGGGAGACCAGTGTGGCCGGTAGCTAGAGCCCATTGAGCAAAGACAAAAATAGTAGATAATGAGGTGGGTGAGGCAGAGGAGCAGCTCCTGCTTATATATTCATATTCAACTCTTGCTTATATGTATATACATATAAATTCTTGTTTATACATGAATACTATTTATATTCATTTTCATCTCTTGTTTATATGTACATATGTATTTTGCCATTATGAGTGTTGATATATGGTAATAGAAGTAAGGTGAGACCATTTTTTTCTGCATATATATTTGTAAACACCTATATATTTAAGACTTAGACTACAGGATTTTTGATGGTTTTCTAAACTTTTGTTAAGCCACATGTAGCCTTAGAAATGGTCTGTACTGGTGTCCTGGGGGGAAAAGTATGTATGATTTGATCATGTTCATAATTCACTATTTCCTTCAGTAGTGGGTTAGGATAATGAGTCCCAGATTGACCAACAAGTTGTCATGGGGAATAAAGTTGTACAGATTGGCCTTCCAATATATCTTCTTTTATTTGCATACTTGTTTTTCTGCTGCTATTGTTCACAAAGTATCATTTTTCGTTTATATCATATCTTGCAAAGTAATAAAAAACATTATAATTCCTGCATTGTGGCTCCTTAGCGATTCACAGCATTGTCTTTTAATCCTTCTCCCTCATTCGATTCGTGTCAGGAGCTGTTTCAGACTCTGTACACCTGTCATTTCATCCACACATAAAGCCAAATACCTGCCCCTAGACATAAATGGTAGCATTTGCTTTTTCACTTTGTGCCACTGCTGCTCCGTAATGTCCAGACCATGCCTTTCCATTTCAGGATTGTTAGTGTTCTAATCTGAGTTACCTGTAAAAAATCCCTTTATCACTAATGTGTAGGTTTCAGAGGGAGTCATGACCTGGACCCACATAGGGTGTGTTCTCATCCAAAGAGTATCATTTTGATTCACACCTATGGAATTTTTTTCTTTTCCCTATTTTTGATTATAAAAAATTCTTTCCTTTTTTTTTTTTTTTTTTTACTAGAAAGCATTATTTTAATTTCATCAAGGGGAAAACAATCAATTACTTACTAAAAATGTTAGCATGTTTCATTCCATAATAATGCAAAAAAGTTCAATGATTCCATGTTATGGTTTGAGAATAATATATGAGGCATCAAAGACTAAAGATGAGTGTTTTTCTTGCAGTTCCAAATGATCCAATTTTCAGAAATTCATCTCCATACTTTCTATTCACCAACCCATACTACTTTGTTCTCTGAGACTACTTGTTGGTCGAGTAGTGTTGGTCGAGTAGTATCCTATCCATACATACTTTTTCCGCCTTGGCACTCTGATATAGACTATTTCTTTTTTTTTTTTTTTTTTTTTTTTGGTATAGACTATTTCTAAGACTACATGTGGCTTGCTTTAGTGGCCTAACTTAGTGACAAACTGCATGCTTATCACTTTGGGGGCAAATACATTTTTTTAAGTGTTGAGGTTAAAATATTAACCTCAAGTGTTTTAGAAATCTGATCTATATGCAAACCCTCCAATCACCAAAATTTTTGTCATTGCTTGATTTTTATCACTTAAAAAAGAGGTCAATTAACCATGACATGTAATACTTTAGAACCATGTCAAAATACTGCGATGATAATATGAAGAAATACTCTCCAGAGCTCAATGAAACCGAAGACTGAAACATCCAGCTTTTTAGCATCATGGTTCTCCACCTTGATATACCTCCCCCTTCACCATCATATTTGTCAAGTGATATAAAAAAAAAAAAAAGTTTTTCAGTGGTGCCTGGGTGGCTCAGTTAGTTTGGCACCTGCCTTCTGCTAGGATCATGACCTCAGGGTCCTGGGATTGAGCCCCATGTCGGGCTTTCTGCTCAGTGAGAAGTCTGCTTCTCCCTCTCCCTCTGCCCACCCCCTCAGCTCTCTCTTGCCCTACCTCAAATACATAAATAAAAACCTTTAAAAAAAAAAGTCTTTTAATTTCTGGCTCTTTGTTTGATCTATGCATCCAGAACTCTCTGAAGGAGCCACCAATACGTGCCTACTCTTTACAATGAATTACATGGGTATATTAGCATTTTTTACATTAATAAAGGAGTATAAAAAGAAGTTAAAAGAGGTGCAAAGTGTATAACCAATATATTGAACAAGCCACAAGTCTCTCTTTTTTTTATTTTTTAATTTATTTTTTATTGGTGTTCAATTTGCCAACATATAGAATAACACCTATTGCTCATCCCATCAAGTGCCCCCCTCAATGCCCATCACCTAGTCACCCCCACCCCCGCCCACCTCCCTTTCTACCACCCCTTGTTCGTTTCCCAGAGTTAGGAGTCTCTCATGTTCTGTCTCCCTTTCTGACATTTCCGACTCATTTTTTCTCCTTTCCCCTTTATTCCCTTTCACTATTTTTTATAGTCCACAAATGAATGAGACCATATAATGTTTGTCCTTCCCCGATTGACTTATTTCACTCAGCATAATACCCTCTAGTTCCATCCACATCGAAGCAAATGGTGGGTATTTGTCATTTCTAATGGCTCAGTCATATTCCAGTGTATACATAGACCACATCTTCTTTATCCATTCATCTTTCGATGGACACCGAGGCTCCTTCCACAGTTTGGCTATTGTGGACATTGCTGCTAGAAACATCGGAGTGCAGGTGTCCTGGCGTTTCATTGCATCTGAATCTTTGGGGTAAATCCCCAGCCATGCAATTGCTGGGTCGTAGGGCAGGTCTATTTTTAACTCTTTGAGGAACCTCCACACAGTTTTCCAGAGTGGCTGCACCAGTTCACATTCCCACCAATAGTGCAAGAGGGTTCCCCTTTCTCCATATCCTCCCAACATTTGTTGTTTCCTGTCTTGTTAATTTTCCCCATTCTCACTGGGGTGAGGTGAGATATCATTGTGGTTTTGATCTGTATTTCCCTGAGGGCAAGTGATGCAGAGCACTTTCTCATGTGCGTGTTGGCCATGTCTATGTCTTCCTCCGTGATATTTCTGTTCATGTCTTTTGCCCATTTCATGATTGGATTGTTTGTTTCTTTGCTGTTGAGTTTAAGAAGTTCTTTATAGATCTTGGAAACTAGCCCTTTATCTGATACGTCATTTGCAAATATCTTCTCACATTCTGTAGGTTGTCTTTGAGTTTTGTTGACTGTATCCTTTGCTGTGCAAAAGCTTCTTATCTTGATGAAGTCCCAATAGTTCATTTTTGCTTTTGTTTCTCTTGCCTTCGTGTATGTATCTTGCAAGAAGTTACTGTGGCTGAGTTCAAAAAGGGTGTTGCTTGTGTTCTCCTCTAGGATTTTCATGGAATATTGTCTCACATTAAGATCTTTCATCCATTTTGAGTTTATCTTTGTGTATAGTGTAACAGAATGGTCCAGTTTCATTCTTCTGCATGTGGATGTCCAATTTTCCCAGCACCATTTATTGAAGAGACTGTCTTTTTTCCAATGGACAGTCTTTCCTCCTTTGTCGAATATTAGTTGGCCATTAGGTTGAGGGTCCACTTCTGGATTCTCTATTCTGTTCCATTGATCTATGTGTCTGTTTTTGTGCCAGTACCACACGGTTTTGATGACCACAGCTTTGTAGTACAACCTGAAATCTGGCATTGTGATGCCCCCAGATATGGTTTTATTTTTTAATATTCCCCTGGCTATTCAGCGTCTTTTCTGATTCCACACAAATCTTAAGATAATTTGTTCCAACTCTCTGAAGAAAGTCCATGGTATTTTGATAGGGATTGCACAAGTTTCTCTTGATCTTTCACCACAACTCTAAGACTGACGAAGGGGAAAAGCTTTCCCTAACTCTGGATTTTTTTAAATTAATTAATTTATTTATGATAGACATAGAGAGAGAGAGAGAGAGAGAGAGAGAGACAGAGGTGCAGAGATACAGGAGGAGGGAGAAGCAGGCTCCATGCCAGGAGCCTGACATGGGACTCGATCCCGGGACTCCAGGATTGTGCCCTGGGCCAAAGGCCACTGAGCCACCCAGGGATCCCCCTAACTCTGGATTTTAAACGGGGGAATGTAATTTTAGCCTTCTGACTCTTCTGCTTACTGTTTACCCAGAGAGAGCCCTTGGCTACTTGAGTTCATAAATACTGTCTCAGTTCATGAATAACTTATTAAAGTCCAAAATGCATTTCATGATAAGTCTCTCCACCGTAGGTCCTCGTGTACTGTCTGCTTACAGAGCTAGAGGCATTGGTTGGTTCTTTCTTTTTCTTTCCTGGCTGAGCATTTCCCTGTCTGCTCCCACTTGATAATCACTGCTTTAACCACCCCTGACGGAGAGAACCCTAAAAGAAAAGAGTCTAGTTAGACACAGACAAGGCACTTGTCCTTTGGTCGTAGAGCTCTTTCTGGGCAGCAGGACAGAGGACAGCTGTCCTGGGATTTTATCCCAGGTCGTACTTCCTTAAGTGGGGCTTTCTGGCTGCAGCTCCCATAACGTGGACAGGACATCCTCTGAGGTGGCCTTTCCCCCCTCATCCCCTGGTTCACTCCACATCCTCAATCTCTCAGGGAAACTTCATTGTCCTCTCCAGGTGATCTCGAGCAGGATGAAGAGGTCTCCAAGCTGGTGTTTTTTCCCACTTTGGGCCATATCGGTTTTACCAAAAACACTTGTGCATCACTGCCACTTATTTTGAAGTTTTGCATTTTGTTCTGGTTTGGTGCATCCATGATGTCTTGGTATCTCGGCACGGCCTCACTTTGAACACTTCCTACAATTTCAAACAATACCTTTCTTTTAACTCAGGACCACTCTCCTTGAGCAGACGAGTAGGGCTGCCTGGCTCTCCTTCCCATTTCTCGAGTCACATCACTTTTCACTCTTCCAAATTAATATTTCACACCCCCTGCACACGTCTCCGGCCACCACAATTTCTCTCCAACTGATGACATTCCTCATTTCACTGAGAGACTAGAAGCAACCAAATGAGAACTTCTACATTCCCACCCCCAAATATACCAAGCAATCTGCCTATGTTGCCTACACAAGACATCACCTCCCCAGCCAGTAAATGCATGAGCATTCCCAGCCCTTATCTAAAACTGATCCTCTACTTATTATCTGGACCCCCACCTGTCCACTTCTAAAATAACACTCCCCTTCAATTTTTTACCCTCTCTCCTGTGCCATCAAAATTTCCCACTTAATTGGGTCATTCTTATCAGAATACCAACATACCACTTCTATCTTTCTGCACCACCTTATTTTTTACTCCCCTTTACAGCAATACTCCTTAAAAATGGTTTTCGACGTTTTCTATCTCTATCCTTATTCCTCCCATTCTTTCTTGAATCAACTCCAATTAGGCTTTTATCACCCCACTCCAATAAAACTGATCTCAGGAAGGTCAGCAATGGCTATGTCTGTAAATTATTTTAACTTGACCTGAGAGCATTTGACACGAGATATTTCCTGTCTTCGTGAATCACTCTCCTCACTTGGCCCCATGACATCACTCTGCCTTGGCTCTCCTTGCTCACTGGCTGCTCCTTCACTGTCTTCTCTTTTGGTTCCTCCTCTTCTTATTAACTGTGACCTTGTGTGAATTACTTAACCTTTCTGAGTTCCCTCATTTGTGAAACAGAATTAATAAGAATAGCCAGCTCGAGATTATTTTGATGATTAAATGAACTAATATAAATAGTGTCTGGTACAAAGTAAACACTACATAGGTGTTAGCTTTTATCACCACTACCACCATCATCATCACCATCATCATTCTGACCACTTAATACCATAGTGTCCCCAGGGCTCAGTTCTCAGAACCTCTCCTTTTTACTATTTACATCATTCCTGTGGTAATTTCATCACTTTTATGACTTGAATTACCATGAAGAGACTGATAAAACCCAAATTCCTATCTCCAGTCTTATTTCTACTGTGAGCTCTAGACTTGCATGTTTAACTCCTTAGTGACTACCTCCACTGGATGTTCAACAGTTATTTCAAGCAAACTTTTTATTTTTTCCCCCTAAACCTAAAACTCTCATGAGTTGGAACTTCTCACTTAATTGTAACTCTGTTCCATTGCTCAGGCCAAAACCTTGACATCTTCTTAGTGGTCTCTTCACCTATAATTTACTTTGGAATGTAAAGTATAGTCAGTAGGATCAGATTCTGGTTAGATCAACTTTGAATGTTGGGGGGGGCACCTGACTGGCTGTCAAGAATCCCCACTACAGACGTAGCCACCCAGCATCTGATCAGTTGGGAGATTTGGCAGGTCTCATTCCAGATCTGGCCACTCCAAGCCCTTCTATTAGCCCTGTCTCACTGGGCAACCAACATTTGCTGATTAGCTACTGGATGTCAAATTTTATTTTTATTGGTGAAACTAACAACCTATTAATTAGCATGATAATGTTAGAAATGGGCTGTCTTTGGTGAAATTAAGGCATTTAATATAAACAGCTTAGAGATACAAGCAGATATTCCCCTGAGGCCTATATCCTGAAGGTCTTAGGGATGGGTTCCTGGAGTGGGATTCCTAAGTAGTCTCTCTCTGTCCAGCCAGTAATGTAGGATTTCTGAGTGCAAGATTCTGACTATAGGGCAAAGAATCCTACCTCCTGCCTCGGAAAAGGCCCTGCTTGTACCTGGAGTTAATTATACTTCCAGCATGGGAAAGCTTGACTGCCACTGAATGAGTCTACGTGAATCGATGAAATATTTTGTTTCTCTTGACAAAGAATGTTTGTTTGGCCAATACGCAGCATGCTGCAGAATGTGGTCTGAGATCTGTGTTCATTATAACCAGATATTTCGTTGTTCCCTGACAATGTCGGACTTCAGCAGTGACAAGGATTTCCTGAGAATAACCTAAGGATACTGCACATGACCAAACTGACTTAGATCTTCTTACCTCACACCCCCTACTTTGTCCATCAGTGGATCCCCCACCAAGCACAATGAAGCAGGGGCTGTTTTGTTTCTGGCTATATCTCCAGCGCTCAGAACTGGGTCAGGCACATAGTAAGTTCTGGATAATTTTGGTTGTCAATTAAATTCTTAACATTCATATGGAATAAAAGGTGATGTTGAAGTACTGTTTTCATTCATTTAAAAATTGTCTGGAATCATTTTAAAAAACATTTTCTAAAATTGCTATTCTGTGTGTGTATCAAACATCCCTACTAGAACAGGGAGTCCTTGGAACTCTTGGCTTTGGAAGCAAGAGTGGAAGACAAATATTTGCAAATTAACCTACAGTTTGCGAGGCTTTGTCTGTCGCTGCCATACAGGTGTTTATCATTCCCAAAGAAAGCAACAGTCATTTTGTTCATTGGAGCTGCTCCTGCTATAAGTTGTACCCTGTTGGGTGCCAGGACTCCCCCAGACCAGGTACCTCTAAGGGCTGCTCACCTAGCTACACAGAGACCCCTCAGAAGCCTTGAAATTACCTCTTGTAAGGTCTTGATTACTTTCTTGCATGGGACTTCGTGTAGATTGCAGGGAAAGGGGGAGAGAATGATAGAGGACAGAGAGACTGTTTCTCTTCTCTGTTTCCTTAAAACAAGACTGCCGAGCCCCTCTCAGGTCCCCTCTCACTGCTCCCAAAATGGTCCTCAGAAATCTTGCCCAATCAAATCCTATGATGTAGAAGTTAGGGATTAAATTAGAGGAACTGATTCCGTCTGCCCCGCCCCCATGGCCTGGGGAGGTGGGTGGGGAAAGGGAAGGGGATGAGTGGAGAGGGGAGGGGACAAGGGTGGAGAGGGCAGAGTGGGAAGGGAGTGGATGGGTCCCCGGGGTCCTTGGCAGGTCTAAGGACAGGAGCCAAAGATACACGATGTTATACTATATGTTGACAAGTTGAATTTAAATTTAAAATAAATGGGGGAGGAGCAAGATGGCGGAAGAGCAGGGTCTCCAAATCACCTGTCTCCACCAAACTACCTAGAAAACCTTCAAATTATCCTGAAAATCTATGAATTCGGCCTGAGATTTAAAGAGAGACCAGCTGGAATGCTACAGTGAGAAGAGTTCGCGCTTCTCTATCAAGGTAGGAAGACGGGGAAAAAGAAATAAAGGAACAAAGGCCTCCGAGGGGGAGGGGCCGCGAGGAGCCGGGCTGAGGCCGGGGCGAGTGTCCCCAGGACAGGAGAGCCCCGCCCCGGAGACGCAGGAGCTGCACCGACCTTCCCGGGGGAAAGGGGCTCGCGGGGAGTTGGAGCAGGACCCAGGAGGGCGGGGATGCCCTCGGGCTCCGGGGACACTAACAGCAACTGCGCGCCCAGGAGAGTGCCCCGAGCTCCCTAAGGGCTGCAGCGCGCTCGGCGGGACCCGGAGCAGCTCGGGGGGCTCGGGCGGCGGCTCCGCGGAGGGGGCTGCGCGGCCCCGGGAGCGCGAATCCAACAGCGCAGGCTCCGGAGCACAGGGCGCCCGGACACAGCCCAGGATCCCGCCTCCCCCCGGGACAGGCAGAGGCCGGGAGGGCCCAGGACAGCGAGGACGCTCCTGCCCCAGCTGAGCAGATCAGCGGCCCCGCCCCGGAGCCTCCAGGCCCTGCAGACGGAGTTCCTGCCGGAGCTGAATCCAGGTTTCCAGAGCTGCCCCGCCACTGGGGCTGTTCCTCCTGCGGCCTCAAGGGGTAAACAACCCCAACTGAGCCCTGCACCAGGCAGGGGCACAGCAGCTCCCCCAACTGCTAACACCTGAAAATCAGCACAACAGGCCCCTCCCCCAGAACACCAGCTAGACGGACAACTTCCAGGAGAAGCCAAGGGACTTAAAGAACACAGAATCAGAAGATACTCCCCTGTGGTTCTTTTTTTTTTTTTTTTTTTTTTTTTTGTTTTGTTTTGCTTTTTGATTTGTTTCCTTCCCCCACCCCCTTTTTTTCTCCTTTCTTTTTCTTTCTCTTTTTCTTCTTTTTTTTTTTTCGTTTTTTTTTCTTTTTCTTCCCTTTTTTTTTCTCTTTCTC
This sequence comes from Canis aureus, assembly GCF_053574225.1. Classification (NCBI taxonomy): domain Eukaryota; kingdom Metazoa; phylum Chordata; class Mammalia; order Carnivora; family Canidae; genus Canis; species Canis aureus. Next base: position 4,838,129 of record NC_135648.1, read on the forward strand.
TTTTCTTTCCTTCTTTCTATCCTCTCTTTTTCTCTTTTTCCCAATACAATTTGCTTTTGGCCACTCTGCACTGAGCAAAATGACTAGAAGGAAAACCTCACCTCAAAAGAAAGAATCAGAAACAGTCCTCGCTCCCACAGAGTTACAAAATCTGGATTACAATTCAATGTCAGAAAGCCAATTCAGAAGCACTCTTATACAGCTACTGGTGGCTCTAGAAAAAAGTATAAAGGACTCAAGAGACTTCATGACTGCAGAATTTAGAGCTAATCAGGCAGAAATTAAAAATCAATTGAATGAGATGCAATCCAAACTAGAAGTCCTAACGATGAGGGTTAACGAGGTGGAAGAACGACTGAGTGACCTAGAAGACAAGTTGATAGCAAAGAGGGAAACTGAGGAAAAAAGAGACAAACAATTAAAAGACCATGAAGATAGATTAAGGGAAATAAACGACAGCCTGAGGAAGAAAAACCTACGTTTAATTGGGGTTCCCGAGGGCGCCGAAAGGGACAGAGGGCCAGAATATGTATTTGAACAAATTCTAGCTGAAAACTTTCCTAATCTGGGAAGGGAAACAGGCATTCAGATCCAGGAAATAGAGAGATCCCCCCCTAAAATCAATAAAAACCGTTCAACACCTCGACATTTAATTGTGAAGCTTGCAAATTCCAAAGATAAGGAGAAGATCCTTAAAGCAGCAAGAGACAAGAAATCCCTGACTTTTATGGGGAGGAGTATTAGGGTAACAGCAGACCTCTCCACAGAGACCTGGCAGGCCAGAAAGGGCTGGCAGGATATATTCAGGGTCCTAAATGAGAAGAACATGCAACCAAGAATACTTTATCCAGCAAGGCTCTCATTCAAAATGGAAGGAGAGATAAAGAGCTTCCAAGACAGGCAGCAACTAAAAGAATATGTGACCTCCAAACCAGCTCTGCAAGAAATTTTAAGGGGGACTCTTAAAATTCCCCTTTAAGAAGAAGTTCAGTGGAACAGTCCACAAAAACAAAGACTGAATAGATATCATGATGACACTAAACTCATATCTCTCAATAGTAACTCTGAATGTGAACGGGCTTAATGACCCCATCAAAAGGCGCAGGGTTTCAGACTGGATAAAAAAGCAGGACCCATCTATTTGCTGTCTACAAGAGACTCATTTTAGACAGAAGGACACCTACAGCCTGAAAATAAAAGGTTGGAGAACCATTTACCATTCGAATGGTCCTCAAAAGAAAGCAGGGGTAGCCATCCTTATATCAGATAAACTAAAATTTACCCCAAAGACTGTAGTGAGAGATGAAGAGGGACACTATATCATACTTAAAGGATCTATTCAACAAGAGGACTTAACAATCCTCAATATATATGCTCCGAATGTGGGAGCTGCCAAATATATAAATCAATTATTAACCAAAGTGAAGAAATACTTAGATAATAATACACTTATACTTGGTGACTTCAATCTAGCTCTTTCTATACTCGATAGGTCTTCTAAGCACAACATCTCCAAAGAAACGAGAGCTTTAAATGATACACTGGACCAGATGGATTTCACAGATATCTACAGAACTTTACATCCAAATTCAACTGAATACACATTCTTCTCAAGCGCACATGGAACTTTCTCCAGAATAGACCACATATTGGGTCACAAATCGGGTCTGAACCGATACCAAAAGATTGGGATTGTCCCCTGCATATTCTCGGACCATAATGCCTTGAAATTAGAACTAAATCACAACAAGAAGTTTGGAAGGACCTCAAACACATGGAGGTTAAGGACCATCCTGCTAAAAGATAAAAGGAAAACCAGGAAATTAAGGAAGAATTAAAAAGATTCATGGAAACTAATGAGAATGAAGATACAACCATTCAAAATCTTTGGGATGCAGCAAAAGCAGTCCTAAGGGGGAAATACATCGCAATACAAGCATCCATTCAAAAACTGGAAAGAACTCAAATACAAAAGCTAACCTTACACATAAAGGAGCTAGAGAAAAAACAGCAAATAGATCCTACACCCAAGAGAAGAAGGGAGTTAATAAAGATTCGAGCAGAACTCAACGAAATCGAGACCAGAAGAACTGTGGAACAGATCAACAGAACCAGGAGTTGGTTCTTTGAAAGAATTAATAAGATAGATAAACCATTAGCCAGCCTTATTAAAAAGAAGAGAGAGAAGACTCAAATTAATAAAATCATGAATGAGAAAGGAGAGATCACTACCAACACCAAGGAAATACAAACGATTTTAAAAACATATTATGAACAGCTATACGCCAATAAATTAGGCAATCTAGAAGAAATGGACGCATTCCTGGAAAGCCACAAACTACCAAAACTGGAACAGGAAGAAATAGAAAACCTGAACAGGCCAATAACCAGGGAGGAAATTGAAGTAGTCATCAAAAACCTCCCAAGACACAAGAGTCCAGGGCCAGATGGCTTCCCAGGGGAATTTTATCAAACGTTTAAAGAAGAAACCATACCTATTCTCCTAAAGCTGTTTGGAAAGATAGAAAGAGATGGAGTACTTCCAAATTCGTTCTATGAAGCCAGCATCACCTTAATTCCAAAGCCAGACAAAGACCCCGCCAAAAAGGAGAATTACAGACCAATATCCCTGATGAACATGGATGCAAAAATTCTCAACAAGATACTGGCCAATAGGATCCAACAGTACATTAAGAAAATTATTCACCATGACCAAGTAGGATTTATCCCTGGGACACAAGGCTGGTTCAACACCCGTAAAACAATCAATGTGATTCATCATATCAGCAAGAGAAAAACCAAGAACCATATGATCCTCTCATTGGATGCAGAGAAAGCATTTGACAAAATACAGCATCCATTCCTGATCAAAACTCTTCAGAGTGTAGGGATAGAGGGAACATTCCTCAACATCTTAAAAGCCATCTATGAAAAGCCCACAGCAAATATCATTCTCAATGGGGAAGCACTAGGAGCCTTTCCCCTAAGATCAGGAACAAGACAGGGATGTCCACTCTCACCACTGCTGTTCAACATAGTACTGGAAGTCCTAGCCTCAGCAATCAGACAACAAAAAGACATTAAAGGCATTCAAATTGGCAAAGAAGAAGTCAAACTCTCCCTCTTTGCCGATGACATGATACTCTACATAGAAAACCCAAAAGTCTCCACCTCAAGATTGCTAGAACTCATACAGCAATTCGGTAGCGTGGCAGGATACAAAATCAATGCCCAGAAGTCAGTGGCATTTCTATACACTAACAATGAGACTGAAGAAAGAGAAATTAAGGAGTCAATCCCATTTACAATTGCACCCAAAAGCATAAGATACCTAGGAATAAACCTCACCAAAGATGTAAAGGATCTATACCCTCAAAACTATAGAACACTTCTGAAAGAAATTGAGAAAGACACAAAGAGATGGAAAAATATTCCATGCTCATGGATTGGCAGAATTAATATTGTGAAAATGTCAATGTTACCCAGGGCAATATACACGTTTAATGCAATCCCTATCAAAATACCATGGACTTTCTTCAGAGAGTTAGAACAAATTATTTTAAGATTTGTGTGGAATCAGAAAAGACCCCGAATAGCCAGGGGAATTTTAAAAAAGAAAACCATATCTGGGGGCATCACAATGCCAGATTTCAGGTTGTACTACAAAGCTGTGGTCATCAAGACAGTGTGGTACTGGCACAAAAACAGACACATAGATCAGTGGAACAGAATAGAGAATCCAGAAGTGGACCCTGAACTTTATGGGCAACTAATATTCGATAAAGGAGGAAAGACTATCCATTGGAAGAAAGACAGTCTCTTCAATAAATGGTGCTGGGAAAATTGGACATCCACATGCAGAAGAATGAAACTAGACCACTCTCTTTCACCATACACAAAGATAAACTCAAAATGGATGAAAGATCTAAATGTGAGACAAGATTCCATCAAAATCCTAGAGAAGAACACAGGCAACACCCTTTTTGAACTCGGCCATAGTAACTTCTTGCAAGATACATCCACGAAGGCAAAAGAAACAAAAGCAAAAATGAACTATTGGGACTTCATCAAGATAAGAAGTTTTTGCACAGCAAAGGATACAGTCAACAAAACTCAAAGACAACCTACAGAATGGGAGAATATATTTGCAAATGACATATCAGATAAAGGGCTAGTTTCCAAGATCTATAAAGAACTTATTAAACTCAACACCAAAGAAACAAACAATCCAATCATGAAATGGGCAAAAGACATGAACAGAAATCTCACAGAGGAAGACATAGACATGGCCAACATGCATATGAGAAAATGCTCTGCATCACTTGCCATCAGGGAAATACAAATGAAAACTACAATGAGATACCACCTCACACCAGTGAGAATGGGGAAAATTAACAAGGCAGGAAACAACAAATGTTGGAGAGGATGCGGAGAAAAGGGAACCCTCTTACACTGTTGGTGGGACTGTGAACTGGTGCAGCCACTCTGGAAAACTGTGTGGAGGTTCCTCAAACAGTTAAAAATATACCTGCCCTACGACCCAGCAATTGCACTGTTGGGGATTTACCCCAAAGATACAAATGCAATGAAACGCCGGGACACCTGCACCCCGATGTTTCTAGCAGCAATGGCCACGATAGCCAAACTGTGGAAGGAGCCTCAGTGTCCAACAAAAGATGAATGGATAAAGAAGATGTGGTTTATGTATACAATGGAATATTACTCAGCTATTAGAAATGACAAATACCCACCATTTGCTTCAACGTGGATGGAACTGGAGGGTATTATGCTGAGTGAAGTAAGTCAGTCGGAGAAGGACAAACATTATATGTTCTCATTCATTTGGGGAATATAAATAATAGTGAAAGGGAAAATAAGGGAAGGGAGAAGAAATGTGTGGGAAATATCAGAAAGGGAGAAAGAACGTAAAGACTGCTAACTCTGGGAAACGAACTAGGGGTGGTAGAAGGGGAGGAGGGCGGGGGGTGGGAGTGAATGGGTGACGGGCACTGGGTGTTACTCTGTATGTTAGTAAATTGAACACCAATAAAAAAATAAATTAAAAAAAAAAAGAGAACCACAAAAAAAAAAAAATAAATAAATTTAAAATAAATGAATAAAATTAAATGAACCATAAAACTAAAAAAACAAAGCAAAACAAAAAAGCAAAAGATACCAAGGGATAATAAAACTGAGCAATAGATGAAGAAAGTGGGTGGAGGGTGCAAAAGAAAAATAAAAACGTAAGTGAGACAGAAGAGGAACCTAGAAAAAAAAAAATAAAATAAAAAGAAGAGGAACCTAGGTTACCTATTGAACTTACCAAGTTGAACAAAGGAAATTTCATTTAAATGAGTCCGGAGGCCCACTCTCCACCCTCTACCCTCCACTTCCCAAACCCTCACCCTCCATCCCCGCCCTCTACCCCCCTCTCACCCCCCACCACTCCTGGTCCGTTGCAGTACCTTGCAAGTGACACCACCTTGGCTGCTGCTTTTCTACCCAAACAGGAGGAAGGGGGAATTTCCCCTTATCCAGAAGAGGCAAGAAAATACCATAATTCAGTCAATGACACTCAACCACCTTGAACTCCCTTTCCTCCAATGAACTTTCATTCAAAGCAGCCTCTCCCAAATTCCTCCTTTTCTCTATTAAGTTCTGTTCCTCTTTTTTGACCTCCTGACTTGTCAGTGGTCAGCTTGCTTGTCCTGAATGGCAATTCCTCTCATATTCCCCAATACACCCATTTTGCTGATAAAATAACTGGCTATTTGCCTTTAAAGGTCAACACCTTTTAATTCTGTTGTGGGAGCTCTGATCTGGTTTTCACAACTACAAAGTCTCCGCTTTGGTTTGCTCTTCTCATTCTACCTCCTTCTCTTTCTGATCTCTCTACCTTTCTTCCCTGCTCTCTGCCAAAGTGCAAAACACTGATGAGGCTTCAGAGTGAGGGAAGCAGGGCCCGCTTAAATTCTTGTGGTTTACAATTCCAAGTTTTATTTTTTTTTAATAGAATATATGGTCAAGAATCATGTCACATAGGGGTGCTTGGGTGGCTCAGTCAGTTAAGCATCTGCCTTTGGCTCAGGTCTTGATTTCAGGGTCCTGGGATGAAGCCCTGCTGCTGGCTTTCTGCTCAGAGGAAATCTGCTTCTCCCTCTCCCTCTGCTGGCAGCTCCCCCTGCTTGTGTTCTCTTTCTCTCTCTCAAATAAATAAATAAAATCTCAAAAAAAAAAAAAAAAAAGAATATCATCACATAGAGAGTAAGGCCCTGTTGTACCTCTGAATGACGGATACCCTCTCAATGCTGATTGTTATTGATCCCCTGATTATATATTCCACTCATACAAATCTGCTTACTTTCTTCTACCCTCAGTATTTAATCCTAAATTCTACAAGACAAGTTCATGGGACAGAAACTCAGAAATATAGTCCTTGGGCCTGAGCCCAGCCCCACCACAGGCTAGTTCCGAGGTTCCCCCCACATGTTACTTGCTTTCAATTGTAATTATGATTCTGTGTTTTGTCCTTTGAGTTTCTACCTTAATCTCCCATTGTGGTCACTCTAAACAGAGAATATTCGGTGTAACGGGATCATTATATATGAAAGTGACTTACATATGATTGGGGGAACCCCTTTGTATTTTATACAAATCATATATGATAATATATATTAAGTACTTTGAAAACTGTAAAGCAGGATACAAATGTGATTATTCACTCTCCCTCCTCACTTTTTATCCCCTTGTCTTTCTTGTACAGACATGCACTAGAGGATGTGACTTCAGTGATTGTATGTAAGTTCCTCTCCAGAAATGCCACTGTAAGTGGTAGTTATAATGTCAAATTTCAGCAGCTGGCTCTCCAATGCAGACTTGTTTAACCCAATTGTCATTCAGCTGGTAATCACCTTTCTTTCCTGGAAAAACCGCAGGAGTGGTGCTGCATCAGCAGTGAGATGGATAATAAAACAGAGCGACTCGGAGACGAAAGGAGAGAGAGCTGGGCCCTGCGCATTAATGGACAATGAAAGCAAATTTGGCTCATGGTAACGTTGGCTTCAAGCTGTAGATCATCTCTCTTCTCCCTGCCACTCTCCTAACAGAAGGAAGGAGTGTCTCCAGGAGAAGAGAAGCCATCAGGTCAAACAAGATCTTACCTGGAGGACAGGTGACCATAGTCAATAATTATGTGACTAACTCAGTGAGAATCAGAAATGAACTATTGGTTCTAAAATCTTACCTGTGATCTGACCTGTTCTCCAGAAAGTTTATAGTTCCATCTAGAAAGTGCTCATCACTTCCACTAAGAACTATTAGAAGATTTGGGATAATTTTAAATATTGGACAACCTGAAGATACTCCATCATTCCCTGAGATCTAAGTTTAAAAATACTGAAATCACAATCTTGATACTTGCTTAACCCACTCTACTGAGTCAGTCAGGTTCAAATGGCTTTAGTCTTGCCTTTCCTACTCTATGTTTCATAAGTAAATATTAAATTGGCCTTATGGAAAGTGTGAAAGGTCAAACTATAATGTTTTAGGAAAGAATTTCACCTAAAGATTTAACATTTTATGCTAAACATCTTAGAGAATTTCTGTCTCTGTACTCAGTCTACACAGGGATGCATTCTTTTCAAAAGATTCCAACAGAACTCAAGCCTTTTTCTATTATTGCCCAGGAGAATAAAATACCTGCTTCTCCATAGTATTTAGGTTGCAGGGCTGTCGTTATGTGGCTAGTTGAACATTCCCATTCTATAGCTTTTGCACTCCTAATTCAATATCTGCAGGATGGAGAGAATCATCATCCTTAAGGCAAAGCTTTTTGGATATGACCTTAATGTCTACATATTTATTAAGAATTTTATGTACATATTGACATGTCTAGTTTCTACAGATAATAGACAAGCACTTGAAGATAAGGAGCATGTTTTATTTTACTCATTTCTGAGCTTCCTATGGTGCTGTATTTTGCAAGCACTCAATATGTCTATGTTAATTGATTCAAACATCCTTATGGTCACGTCCAAATGTTAGGTTGGACTGTCTAAATCAGGGATCAGCAAACTACTGCCCAAGGATTTATGAGGTCACACATAATAATAGGAAAGACAGGACTCTCAGAGAATTCCAGAAACTTCTGACTGCCCTGGTTACTCCTTTATTTTTTTTTTATTTTTTTAATAATAAATTTATTTTTTTATTGGTGTTCAATTTGCCAACATACAGAATAACACCTAGTGCTCATCCCGTCAAGTGCCCCCCTCAGTGTCTGCCACCCAGTCACCCCACCCCCCGCCCTCCTCCCCTTCCACCACCGCTAGTTCGTTTCCCAGAGTTAGGAGTCTTCATGTTCTGTCTCCCTTTCTGATATTTCCTACCCATTTCTTCTTTAGCAGCAACTGTTCCTTGCCCTCATTCCTGGGGCATTTACATTCACAGGAGCCAGTTGCTTTCTTTCTTTCCACTTTGTACTCCTTCTGAGAAATTCTTAGTTCCTATTTCAGATTCCCGAGAGAGACTCTAGTCCACCTAGCTACTCATTGTCATCCCTGTTAGGTTAGAGCTCTTTCATCTGGGCCACAAAGCAGTCAATGGGCTGATTGCCCTTGAGTCCTGTGCCCACCAGTAATTCAATCAACTACTATAGAAGTGCAGGAGGGTGAAACACAGAGTTTGATGATACGGAACATGACCACTGCTGAAGGAAAAAAAAAAAAATTCTTCTTTCAGCAAGAACTAGAGATAACACTTTTTTCTATTATAAAGAGGATTGGGGGTATACGGCAGACACTGATTAACTTGTCCAATATCTTGTGTTCATTCAGAACACATTGCTTACTATGTGTCAGGCTCTGCTCTGGGCTCTGCAGATACAAAACACAAATAGCCCTGCCCTGGTGGAGCATGCATTTTTACCAAGAAGAAAGAAAACAATAAATCAGGAAAATATGTATGTCAGCTAGTAATAAGTACTATGGACAAAAATAATGCCTGCAGAGTGATTAGCACATCCTGGAGAAGACTGCTTTGATTTTCTATCAGCTGGTCAGGTAAGGCTTGAAGGAAGTGAAAAGTTAGTCATGTGGTCATCTGAGGTAGGACTGGGGTAAGCCCAATCCAGGCAAAACTGAACAGCCAGTGGAAAGGCCCTAGAATATTTGAAGATCCGCAGGGAGGCTAGTGTGACTGGAGGGCAGGGCAGAAGAATGGAAACGAGATCAGAGAGGCAGTGGGAGCTGAGCTGCCTGGGACCTTAGAGATCATGATAAGGACTTTCACATCCACAAAGAAGGAAATGGGAAGCCACTGGAGGGTTTTGTGCAGTGAAGTGACCTGAACTGACTTTTATTATTAAAAATAAACAAACAAACAACACTGTTCAATCATGAGGAAAATATAAGGAGATACAAAGGCAGAAACCAAGAAACCAGTTGAGAGGCTATTGCAACGCCAAGGAAACAATATTGGCGTCTTGGAAGTGGTGAGAGTGGTCAGATACATCAGAGAAAACTCCAGATTGGAAAGAGCTTGATCAGCCCCTCTGAGAGCTCTCCCGAGTTGGGAAAGCTGGCCTCTCTACCTCCTTTGTTTACCTGTAATTGCCCATCTGGACATAGACTGTGGCATTATAAGCCTCCACCACCCAGGGAGAATTTGGTAGTCCTCCAGACGGCTGACTTGATAAGGCACTGTGGTTCTTGATGACTTATTTCTCAAGCTGGATATGAAATGGAAGGAAAATATATCCGAGAAAGAAACCAAGCCCTTAGGTGATAATGGAAATGACCTGTATAAGGAGGGACCAGTTATTTCAAGGTCAACAACATACTATCTCCTAAGCTGGGTCAACCCTGGGATTGGAATTATGGCAGTTTCTGTTTGCTGCCTTTACTTAGTGAGCCACCCATTTGGCTTCTGGTTGCAGCCATCCTGACAGAGGGCACCTGCCCACCCATGGTGAGTGCAATCAGATGGAAGGTGCGTTCCCCACCCAGCTGCCCAAAGCCCATGCCAACCATCTGGAGTCACTAGAGCATGACTACTCCAGCTGGGGTGGGTGAGGAAGCGCTCTGAAGAGAGCTGGAGAGTTAAGGAATCTGTGCAGTTCAGTAAAGAGAACTGGGCTCCAGTATCAATGGTCTCAAATCTGTTCTCTACTCTCTTGCAAGAAACATGAGAATATAACATAAATTCATTTCAATAAACATATATTAACACTGTGTCCAGCATATACAGGGATGATAAATAACACACATCCCTAACTTTAAGAAATTCATACTATACCAAAGGAAATAAATGCATCATTGCATAACTCAAAGAAAGGCAAATATTATTTTTAAATGTATGGAAAAAAGATAGTGGGGACACAGAATAGGGTGGTCTAATGCCAGCAAGAGGATATCAATAATGTCCTGTTTTGAAGAAAAAGTAAAGTTTGCAAATGGACAAGAGAAAGACATTTCAAGTCGAATATGTACTTGCAAGTTACATGAAAAGGTATGAAAGTAAGTAGTGTGAATAAAAGATTTTAACCAGAAAATAGTATGTAGGGCAGAGTGTCTAGAGATTCAAAAGGTAAGTTGTTAACAGTTGTAACTAGCTGCTCTATTGGGTGGGAAATATAAGCCCATAAAGCATTTCTTGTTTCCTCTTTATCAGGAGAGTACAGTGATGATTTTATAGAATAGGGCATAAATGTCTTCAAAATCTGAACTTGACTCTTCTCTCCTTCGTATCTCTTTATTTTGCTTCTTCTTACTTTGTTCCCTATTTATTCTATATACCACTCTTGGTTTTCTTTTTTACAACTCTCTCCATATTTTTCTCTATGTTTCCCCATCCAGATGAAAACAATGAAACAGTGGACATCAATAAAACTAATAAAATATTGACAAGGAAAAACCAGAAAATATCCCTCCTGTATGTTTGATAGACACACAAACTTAGAGAATGACACTAAAATTTTTCTCTGGCTTGAGATGCAATCTATAAACTATGATTCGTTTGCATGTTAAAATGCAAATATTAGAAAATACTCGATTTTCTTGAAAATTAATGCCTCTGCAACTGCGTTTTTCTACCACAGAGACAAAATTTATATGCACTCATTACTTTATTATTTTTTTAATCTTATTCCCTTTCCAAGATAGTTTTCTGGGTTGAAGAAATTCTGGTTTTATTTTGTTCTGTTTTGTTTTGTTGTTGTTGTTTTGGTTATTCAAGTGCTACAAGGCAAAGGATACTGTACATCTAAACAATCAGTAATTTCTTTTTTGAGGGGGATTTCTAATTAGTCTTATTGATTGATTGATGCATAATGGACATATGGTGCTATTTTAGTTTTGGGTTTACAATTTGGTGATTTGATGATTCTGTATATTATACAATGCTCACCATGATGAGCGTAGTCACCATACAATGTGATCACAATATCATTGACTCTATCCCTCTGCTGTACTTTTCACCCCCATGACTTATTATTTTATAACTAGAAGTGTGTGTCTTTTAATCCTCTTCACCTATTTCACCCATGGCCCTGCTCCCCCTCCTCTGGCAGCCCACCTGTATGATCTCTGTATTTATGAGTCTGTTTCTTGGGTTTTTTTGTTTGTCTTGATCATCATAAAAGCATTGAGAAAGCCCATCTAGATTCCTATGAATCGGCAAAATAAGAATGATTTTTCTTTAGGTGTGGCCTTATGGTATCCTGAGAAGAGCAGTAAACCAAGTATCAGGATGTCTGGTCTGCCACTAACTAGATGTGTGACATTTGACAAGGTGCTTCAGTCTTCTTGATGTATTATCTTCACTGGAAATGAAGGGTCTGGATTTAATTCCACTTAACTGTTCTCACAGCTTCAAAATGCAATGACAATAACCTTCCTAGGGTTTCCCTATTTGTAGGATTTTCAGCTACCAAGTACATTTCATGGAAATTGCTAGTTGATTCAGTAGATCTCCCAAAGCACACTCGCCCACTGACTTTCCAAGGCATGTCCCTATTCATTCAGATCACAAAACACCAAATCTGGTTATTATAAGAGCCTTAGATAATTTTTGGATCATTTGCCAGCTTACGTAAGCAAACCCTATAAATCATCAAGCAAGAATTCCCACTCATCTGGATTATAGTTTTGAAAAGCTAGATAAAGGGCAAAGCAGAGGGGGGAGAGAAATAAAGGAAAGATGGGCGATAGAGAATTTGAGATCCAAAAAGGGATAATCCCTGCTTCAGGATTGAAGTTGGCTTTTTCATAATTTGCCCTAATGGCTCACCCAAGCAGTGAAAGGTCAGAGATTCTTATCTCTCAGAGAGGTGACACATCCATTTATCACACTCAGGCTAATGTAAATGCTTTGGATAACTCCAAAGGGGAAGGGGGGTACTCTTTATTCTAGTCTCTATATTCTTTCTTCTTTTTCTTCTTTTTTTCATTAATAAGTTTTTGTTGAACAGAGAAAATATATATGTTAATGTTCATCTTCAATTGTAAGCCATTTAAAAGGATTTCTAATGATCACTTTCAAATTGAATTATTAGACAGTCAATTAACAGACACAGAACCAATCTCTACCATCTCTTACTGGAGGGAGATGAATTACAGGCTCTTCTGCAGGCAGAGAAGATTCACCAAGTAGTGTGAGTCACAGCAGTCTGGTCTCTCAGTAGGAGACAGGAAATTCTCCAAATAATATGTCCTATATATTCCCAGGTAGTGTCTTTAACAGGTCTTTGTTTTCCCCCTTTAGTATTCATTTGTACCCAAGTCATCATGACTCCTAGATTATAAGGTTTTTTACAACAATGGGGATCCAGTGTTTTAAAAAAATCAGCCAGCTTCTGGGGCATCTGGCTGGCTCAGTCAGTTAAGCCTCTGACTCTTGATTTTGGCCCAGTTCGGGATCTCAGGGTCATGAGCTGGAGCCTACAGTTTGGCTCCGTGTTCAGTGGAGAATCTGGGATTCCCTCCCTCTGCCCCTCCCCCACTCCCTCTATCTCTAAAATAAATAAATCTTTAAAAAAAAAATCAGCCAGCTTTTTCCTTTAAGAGAATTCAAAAACATGACCATCCTCAGGCTAGTGAAATTGTACCTTCTCACTGAACGTGCATTCTTTTTCTTTTCCCTTGTCTATAAGCTTTTATAAAGTCATGAGGTTATGCTAGATAATCCACAATTTTCTTAAATCAACAACGACAAAAGAAAAAAAAAAAGAAAAAGAGGGACAGAATATTTCTGCAGATGTGCGATGCCTGCCTGCTTCCATGACAATACTCCCTATGGCAGGGTCAGCGCTCATTTTCATAACCTATTTCCTCTCTCCACATCCAAGTCACATAGACACAGCACAATGACCATCTATGCAACTGGATCATCCTTGTGTGTTTGCTGAGCACCTGATTGTGTGTTATACCACTAGTAAAGGAACGGCATTCCTCCCCTGCACACCATAATCACATCTACATGATAACAACACTACTACTACTACTAATAATAATAACAGCTGCCCTTTAGCAAACATTTTCTAGGTACTAGGACTGTGCTAAGAACTTCACACATACTGTAACACTGAATCCCTAGAACTACCCTTTGAAATGGGTGCTGATATCTTAATTTTATAGGTGAAGAAGCCAGGACTGAGAAGGGTTAAATGATCTTCCAAGATCACAAAGCCAATTAACCATGGATTTGGGAATGTACAGCAGGTCTCTGACCCCAAATCCTCTGCTGATTTTACTATAGCAGAGTTTTTCAACACTTGGTTTGTGACTTATTCGTGCTCAGAAAATTAATTTTAAGCATTCAGAGAGTATTACATGTCATAAGAGTATTGTCTTGTGAAACTTTTAGCTTCCATATCTGTGCATTTGCATGTGTGTGTGTGTGTGTGTATGTGCGTGTATAGTAGTAGTAGTAGTAGGATGTGGTGTAAACTGTATTTTCACAGTCAAAAGGAAAGCCACTGTGCTATATTATGCTTTTTCCACAATGTATGAACACCTTGAGGTAGGGATTTAGCTACTATTGTAGCTCATTCTTGTAGCTGATGGTTAAGTAAATATTTTTGACTGGATATGGCCATTTCATAATCAAAACACCATTCTATTATTACATCTGTGGGTAGGGGCAGGGTCTCACCTGAATGGTGAAGTGGCCACAAGGAAGTGTGTCTTCCAACCAGGAGGTGGAAAGGAAGGAGAAGCCCAGGCACTGAGGCTTTCTACTCATGGCATTGACCTTGATGGAATCCAGGGTTTCCCAGCTGAGCTCCTGCACTGGGAATTCACAGACCCGCATCCTTCACGTTGAAGCAGGCTTCTGGCTGGGAAGTATAACATCAAGGTAGGGAAATGTAAAGTGCTACTGACTATTTGGGGATAGAACATAAATATCTCTGAACAGTAACAAACAAGAAAGACCCTAACAGCCCTAAGAGCAAAGCTTCTATACTTTATTAACTGGTCTATATTTCTGTGATTCTTTTATTTTCTATGTTCTCTGTTATTTTCCCACTGCACTTTGTCCACTATTGGAAATTTCCAGTATTTCAACTCTGCCTGTCAGAGGCAAGGGAAGGGAAGGGAAAAATTGTTATTCCCATTGTTAGTTTGCTTTCAAAACAGCATCGGTTGTTTCTTTTCCTATTTTTTTTTTTTACATGTTCTTGTAAGAAACTAAGAAAATGCAAAAAAGCATTAAAAAAAAGCTATAAAAGTTACTAGAATTTATAAACCCAGAGAACACTACTCCTAACATGTTGGCATATTTATTTCCAGTTTTATTTTTACTTACTTGTGAGAAAATATTTTTAAATGCGGTCACGTTCTATATATGGCTTTATATCCTGCTTTTTTTCTCTTCACTTTGACTTTCAAGTATTTTCAAGTATTATCTTTTGACTTTCCACTGTCTTTCAAAATATGATTTTATGTTATTGTATGGTTGTATCAAAATTTTTTAAAATAAATCCACTTTTGTTGAACACATATTGCTTTTGATTGTAAGGAAGAGGATTTTGTCAGTCTGTTTTTTGTTCACTCTTACACTTTTTCAGATAGACATCTGATATTATCTCCTGTCTCCTGAGACCTTTAACAACTCTTCCCTCATCCTCCTTTTCGGCTCATGCTTTTTATTTCATTAAAAATACGAACATTATCACATAAGATTCTCCCACCAGCTCCCTCTCCCACCATATGTTTGCATGTATGTATTTGTTGGCATCTTTTGCCGGTTATTATTGAACTGACTTTATTCCCATTTTAGACTCACCCCTCCAATTGTGGACAAAATCACACACCCTCTTGCTGCCTGAGGACAACCCTCTGGCAATTCCCCACTGACCACTCAGCATTGTACACTCTTCCTCCATCCTGAATCATTCTCATCTTGCTTAACAACAAATCTGGGGAATAATATTATTTATATTTTATAGACACAGATACTGATCCTGGTGAATGCTAGTTTGTGATCTCAAACTGTGTCACTGTCTCTTTCCCCACTACATCAATTAGCTCTTGCTGGATAATAAGCACCCCCACAATTTAGAGTCTTGAAACGACATCCATTCAGGTGGCTCATGACTCTGCACGTTGGCTGGGCAGGTCTGTCATCCAGGTCAGCTCGGCTATCTTTTCCTGGACTTGCTCAAGCATCTGCAGTCAGCTGGCAGGCCAGATGGAGGCTGGACAATCCAGGATGGCACCACCTGTATATTTGCCTGTTGGCCGGATGTTGACCAGGGAACCTGAGTTCTTCTCCACACTCGCCTCCCACTCTCCAATGGGCTAGTGTGGGCTTTTTCACATGGTAATGGTCTCAGGGCTCTGAGCACAGCAAGAAAGGGCAAGTCCCAAAACACAAGGGCTTTTCAAGCCTCTGCTTGTTCACATTTGCTAATGCGCCATTGACCAAACTAAGCTATGCTGTAAAATATAATGGATGTTGTACTGAGAAACAAAATGGAAAAAAAAAAAAAAAGACAAGTGAGAGAGGCTGAGGGATCCTGACACCCATTCTATGTATAGGGCAGCACATACAGAGACATCACTAGTTTAGCCACTTCACTTCCCTCACAGATGTTATGAAAATGTCTTAATATGCAATAGATATTCTTAATATTAATTCTTTATCCTTCTGAGATGGAGATAAACTGAGGTGATCAGCTGATCACAGATGTATGAATGAGTTCAACAGAAAGCATTCAGGTGCCTACAGAAGCTATCACTTGTTACCATCAATCTAGGAGATGTGGATGGGTGGTATAATATTGATTATAGTATCTTTTACTGAATTTAGGAAGAAGAAACACACAAACAACTGGTAGCAGTTGTTTCCTAGGACAGGGGATAAGAATTGATGATAAATAATTTTTATGTGAATTTAATTGACTTCATGTAGCATCAGAATCATGGGAAAAAACAATGCATCTCAATTCTACTTCACATTAGGTTTTGGTCAAGGCTTATATAAACAAATATCTATTTTTTCCCTAACCAGTCCATTACATAAAGCCTCCCTACTAATTTAGGAGAGGAAGAAGATAAGAGGAAATATAGGTTATTTTAGATGACTGTTTATTTGAATTTTAAAAATGTGCAGTACATAGTCCTAGAGATTACCATGAGAGGAAACATAGGTGGTAAAGACTTTGTAAGGGGGTGATGGGGTTGGGATCTCAAATTTGGGCTTAACCTATGGAAAGGGATCAGGTGAGGGCAAAGTGCAGAAGGTCAGGAGCCACAGGTTCAGGATCAGCAGTCAGGAACAGGGTGGGAAATTTGTACCACAAGAGCGGGGTGGGGGTGGGGGTTTGGCTAGAGATTTACTTCTCATCCTTCATGTAAGGTGTAAAACCAGAGAGAACACAGTCTTTAGGACAATATTCAAATGTTTATGATTTCAGCTTTGAATTCTGCATAGTGAATATGTAACCACCCAAGCTCTTTCATGTCATGCAGTGAAAGACACTCCTACTCTGAAGTCAGAGACGCTGAGTTGGAGTGCAAAGTGCTTGGATCTCTGAGTCACATGCCCCTGTGGCTGAATCCAGTTTCCCTCACTAGTTGCGTGACTTGGAATAATTTACCTAATACTTCTCTGAGCCTGTTCTCTTTTCTATAAAATAGAAATAACAATACACAATTTCCTAGACGATGATGAGGATTAAATGGGGATGTTTGCGTAAGGGGTGGCAAACAGATGAAGTGTCCAGTAAGTAGTGTAATTAACAATGTCAGAATGGGTCCAGTTTCTCTCTCAGTTATTTATTTTGTGACTTGGATAAGTTACTAGTGTCCATAGACATTAGTTTTCTTTTCAGCATAATAAGAATCCTGTTAATTTGTGAGGTTCAGAAAACCGCCAAAAATCTTTTAAAATTCAATACAAATATTGTAATTAGGATCTACAGCACATCTTTTTCCTGCACCCTTGAGAAGGCTTGGAATTGGTTATTAATGCATCTGTCCTTTCCTTAGATGGTGGTGAATAATTCCACAGAATCTAACTGGAGTTCTTGGACTGGGGTGAAGAAGGGGAGAGATGTACAGCTGGAATGCATTGCTCATGTACAGTACCTGCCCCCTTGTGAATATGCTAGCATACTTTGCACAGATGTCTCTTTGTTTCCAAACAGGAAACTAATTGC
This sequence comes from Canis aureus, assembly GCF_053574225.1. Classification (NCBI taxonomy): domain Eukaryota; kingdom Metazoa; phylum Chordata; class Mammalia; order Carnivora; family Canidae; genus Canis; species Canis aureus. The sequence continues at coordinate 4,855,788 of NC_135648.1, forward strand.
CTTTCTTGTTTGAGTCTGAGAAGTTTTCCTACATTGTTCTGCGATAATGGGAGACATCTCTCCAACTTTGCACAATCCTTTCCCAAAACTGTCTCTGATCAGATGCCTCTCAGATGTCCCACATCTCAAGAGGCAACCTTCATCTTTTCAGCTGCATATCACCTTTGTTTAGTTATCTTATATTTATTGTATGCCGATCATTTACCAATACGCAAGCACACCCGCACGCACGCACACACACAAAAATCTGACTGAGGAAAGGTGAGTGGAAAGAACATGTTTGCAGGCTTCATTCTAAAGTCAGGAATCTTTTTCTTGTAATTGTTTGTAACTGGTGATTCCAGGGATGATGAAATCTGCCAGACTGAGATCTCAGTAGTTGGATATGCTCCTCCCACAGGATGTGTACCTTACAAGCAGCAGCTACCAGCCTAGCCCAGCTTCCCCAGTGCCCCCTGCTGTTGTTTCCCTAGCAACCAAGCAGAGCCTGGTGTATCCCTCAAAGCCCCGCACAGTTGCTACGGAAACCCTAGGGTTTTGCTAATTAGAGCCAGGTTGAGCTGTAGCTAGTGGGGGTGGGCAGACCTGCTGGCTTTGGGTAAACCCTCCTTGAAAGGCAAACCAGAGCACCCCTAATCCATCCACGTCTTACCTCTCACCCTGGTGAGGTAATGCACATGTGAGTCTCTTCATTCTATGGATGAACAGTACTGAGCCTCTGGGCCTTGAAACAGCCTTCAAAATTCCTTGGGGTAACAGAGTCTCATAGTCAGAGGACGTATAGCTTCCCAGATGTTCTGAGACAGACCTACTTTCAACTACTCTGTCTCCCTGGGCATGGATATATTTGACAGTATATCATGTGACTTGATTTTCATTTGTCATCAGGGGTGGCAACAGTGTGAGGATTTTCAGAGAGCTGGTTGGTTGATGAAGGAGATATCCTTTGGAGGGAAACTGTTCATACCCTCAAATTACAACCAGAATGGGTGGCAACTTGCTCTTCTCAAAATGTCGACAAGCTCTCTGCTACAGAACCTACTTTTCAACACCACAAAGTCTCAATTTTCTTGATCGTTCAAGAAAGTTGCTTTTGTCAACTTGGATTACAAGTCTGATCACTGAAACCACTCTCTCTCTTACTAAGACTTTCAAATCCCCATGGCTTTCTTCCTGTGCTCCTTCCCAGAAAAGCCCAAATTCTCCATCTACCAAGTAGACTCTGTGTCTTTCATTTAACAGTGGGCAAGCAGATAATCATGGTCTCCAACATTTGCTGCACCCTTTGCTCACTTGTCCTTGATCCAACTCCTTGCCCATTTTCCTCAGTGACTGTTCCCCACCTTCACCTCATTCCTCCAGTCCTTGTTCATCTGTCACTTCCTTCACTTTCAGCAGATGGGTTCCTATACAGCATCATCCAGAGACTTCAAGCCATCTGAAATGAATGCCTTTGACTTCTGAGCAACTACCTACAAATTATCTAAATAAGAACACCTACGTATTCCTTCCCTCCAGTCTTCCTCTTTTCTTTTTTAATTGGGGTATAATTGACATACAACATTATATTAGGTTCAGGTGTATAACACGATTTGATAATTGTATTTTTGTAGAATAATCACCCCAGTAAGTCTAGTTAACAGTCTTCTTAACCTATATCTTGAGACAAAATATCCCACTTTCACAAAGTTCTCCTATATCCCCACAGACATCAGTTATTTCCCAATATCTTCAACCTCTCTTTAAATACTAGTTCTATCACCTCAGACTCTTAGAATATTCATTTAGAATAACTGCAACATAAAACAAAACCAATATTCTTAAATCTCCTAGCTACCACCCTATCTCTCTCCCTTTCCTTAGCCAAGCATCTTTAAAATGAAAGGACATAGACAATAGCAAAATGGTAAAATTAAAGCAGGGGAAGAGACAATACAAAAATGAAATTTTAAAAAAATGGACAAGTAAACTAATAAAAAGGCAAACAGACTCTTGAATACAGAGAACAAACTGGTGGTTGCTGGAGGAGAAGTGGGTGAAGGATTGGCTGATATAGATGAAGAGCTACAAACTTCCAGTTACAAAATAAATAAGTCGGGCAGCCCTGGTGGCTCAGTGGTTTAGCACCGCCTTCAGCCCAGGGCGTGATCCTGGAGACCCAGGATCCAGTACCCCATTGGGCTCCCTGTAGGGAGCCTGCTTCTCCCTCTGCCTGTGTCTCTGCCTCTCTCTCCCTCTCTGTGTTTCTCATGAATGAATAAATAAAATCTTTTTTAAAAATTTAAATAAAAATAAAATAAAATAATAAATAAATCATGGAGATGAAAAGTACAGCAGAGGGAATATAGTCAATAATTTTGTAATAACGTTGTATGGTAACAGACGGTGACTACACTTATTGTGGCAAGCATTAGTAATGTATAGAATTGTCACATTAGTACACTGTACCCTGAAACTGATATAACATTGTGTGTCATTTATATGCCAATAATAAATTCTTTAAAATTCCAAAATACTTACAATTTAGAACAATGTCCAAAATTAAATACTTAGGGATAATTACAATAGAATATGTAAGACCTCTACAGAGAAAACTTCAAAATACTATTGAGGAAAATAAATAAAGGCATTACCAAGTTCTTATATTGGAAATTTTAATATTATAAAAATATCATGTCACTTCAAGTTCATCTACACATTCAATGCCATATCAATCAAATTCCAACTCAAAATGAAAAGGACCAAAAAAGTAAAGGCAATCACGGGAGAGAACAAAATGAGAGGACTTAAAGTAATTAAGACAGTGTGATATTGCCATAAGGGTTAATTAATCAATGGAACAAGAAAGACAGTCCAGATACACCCCTGTAAAGATAGCCCCGCATAATAGTAGAGAAGAGTGTTTCAATCATGATTGTGGGGCCAACCGAAGATTTACCTCTACATCCCTGTATATATAGATATAAATATATCTTTATATGGTTATATAATATATAGATTTAAACATAGAGGGCAGCCCAGGTGGCTCAGCGGTTTAGCGCCGCCTTCAGCCCCAGGCATGATCCTAGAGACCTGGGATAGAGTCCCACGTCAGGCTCCCTGGATGGAGCCTGTTTGTCCCTCTGCTTGTATCTCTGCCTCTCTCTCTCCCTCCCTCTCTGTGTGTGTCTCTCATGAATAAATAAATTAAAAATCTTAAAAAATATAAACATAGGGATATCTATCTATCATCTATCTATCTATCTATCTATCTAGAGAGAGGGAGAGGATATCCATAAGGAAAGAAAATAAACTTGACTCTTGCCTCACATCATACACAAAAATTTATTAGAGATAGATAACAGAAACATAATAGCTAAAAAGCTGAAGCTAAGGAAGAAACAGGATTATATTCTCATAATCTTGAAGTATGAAATATTCTTTGAAGGACATAAAGGATTAAGTTTAAAATTTATTAATAGAACTGCATCAAATTTAAAAACTTCTATTCAAAAATAAATAAATAAATAAATACTTCTATTCACCAAAAGAAAATAAAAAATAAATAAATAAAACAATCCACAGGTTAGAAGAAAATATTTATAATATACCTATATGACAGGGGACTTGTATCCAGAATTTCAAAAATTTCCAACAAATCAGTAAAAAGGACACATTATCCAGTTAGAAAGACACCTTATGAAAGAAAATATATTAATGGTCTAAAATTATGTGAAAAAAGTTTAACATCATTAGCCATAGCAGAAATGTGAATTAAAGCCACAGAATAGTCACTGCACACTCACTAGAGTGGCTAAAGTTTAAGACTAACAATAGCAAATATTAATAACAACTGGAGCTACAGAAATTTTTATACACAGTTGGTAAAACCCTAAATGGAAGAACCACCTTAAAATCTTTTGGTAGTTTCTTATAAAGTTAAGCATCGCCTATGGTATAACCAGAAATTCTACTTCTAGGAATTTATCCAAGATAAATGAAAGTTTATGTCTACACAAGGATCTTTATCCATAGCAGCCCAAAACTGAAATCCCAAATGTGCCATCTATAGGAAAAGGGGTAAACAAATTGTGTGGTGCATTCATACAATGGGATGCAGTAAAAAGTAATGAACTGTATGGTGCATGCTACTTATATGCAACAACATGAATTGATTTCAAAAACATTAGAGTGAATTAAAAAAACTAGGTAGAGAATGATAGTGATATTCCATTTATTTGGAGCTAAAGAATAAACAAAACTAACAGAGTTGGCTAAAAATCAGAACAATGTTTATCTCGAGTTTGGAATGAAATGTTAGCTGAAAAATAACAGAGGAAAATTTTCTGGAATGATGCAAATAATATCTTCATTTGGGTTTTGATTTCAAACATATATACATTTGTCAAAACTCATTATTAAACTTTACTTTAAGATCTGTGCATTTTTCTATATGTAAAGTACATGCCAGTAAAGAAAAAAAAAATATGTTCATGTAAGGGTGCCTGGGTAGCTTAGTCAATTAAGCAAACAACTTTTGATTTTGGCTCTGGTGGTGACCTCAGGGTCATTAGATTGAGCACAGAGCCCAGGTTTGTGCTCCACACTCAGCAGGGAGTTTACTTCTCTCTCTGTCCCTGTCCCTCTGCCACCACCCCCTTGCTCATGCTCTCTCTCTCTCTCAAATAAATAAATCTTAAAAAAAAAACAAAAAAAAAAAAACAGGTCATTGAAATGGGTAAAAGGGGCCCGAGTCTCTGAAATCTCAAACCACCACAATAGCCCTGTATTACTTACCTTTAACTTCCACATGAGAGAAAATTAAACTCGCAGTTTCTTTGTAAAAATAACTAACCAATCATAGCAAATGAAGAAAAAATCATGTCTTAATCATCTTATTTCCTAACACCTAGTATTAGGAGAAAAATAATTATTTGTTGAATGAAAAAGAACATTTATATAGAGAAGATATTTCCTAAGATATTTCCAGAATTAAATGATTTAGTGGGTTCAATCCAATCCAGTAGTCCCAGGGCCTTACCCCGAGTCATCTTACCTGGATTATTAAAATATCTCTGTATGCAATACACATAATCTGGTATTGCTGTACAGAGAAAGAGTCCCTTTCATTATGATTTATTTTGTATACTTCCAGTTTAGTTCTTCGTTTTCCTTTGAAAGTGGGGTGGGGGGGGAGAAATTCAGAGCCCCTTTGAGGAAACGTGGAAATGTGCTGAATGTGCCATCAGGAAGGGAAGCTTTCAAAGCATGATTTATTGTATATTGTTGCATATTGGAAAATTCCTGAGTTCACCACCTCTCCGGGATATTTCTGTACAATTACAACACTACCAGTTCAGTTCCCCCAGGAATGTGTGCCACAGCAAGGTTGAGTGGATGAACTTTGGGTTGTGTCTGATTCTTACACACACCTGAAGGTGGGGGCCTGTATTGACTTGAATCATAACTATCTCTAAAAGAGAATAGCATTAATGAAACTACAGCAGGCAATCTGAAGAGATGAAGAGACAAATGTTATGTACGGTCAACAAAAGCCAGCCGTCCCTGGAAGAGAAAAATGGTCCTGCTTGCCTGTTCTTCCTGCTGGTGAGGCCATCCCCAGTCCATCCAGTTCTCCCTTCAGGCAGGAATGATTTAACAAACACAAACTATACCTTATGGATCTAGTACTCTCCAGCCTCATCCTTCTTTATGCCTGCCCCTGCTACATATGTCTTGATCTCATCATTAAATGCCCATCTCCTGACATTGCATCTGTATCCAGTTCCAGAGCTTATCTCATCCTGCCTACCACTTTCCCCCTATTCTCTGATTCCACATCCTCATTGTAGTTTAGAGCTGATACTGAAGGAAGTTGTTTCCATAGCTTAGACCCGAACTTCATTAAAATCCATAATTCAGCTCCAATTTCAGGTCATTGATGTTAGCCACCAGGAGTCCATTTTTAGGACAGTGGACAGCAAAGAGCATGAAGTCATCTTTTCTGATGGTCTCACTCTGGGATTGTTCATAGGACTGAGAGGATAATACAGTGGTTAAAAGTGAGGGCTCTAGAATCTGATCCCTGGATAGGATTTTTCTTTTTTTTTTCTTTTACATTGGCCATGTTGATTAACCTCTCTGTGCCTTGATTCCCTCATCTATAGAATAGTGGTGATAATAAGACTCAACTGTAGGGATTTCATAGGAAGTACTTAAAATTATATATGTATCCCAGGCAAGTATCTGAGGCTCTGTCAACTACCATTGACCTAACTAATTTGACTTTACAGGTCCTCTCTCCTCTTGCTTAGTCCATTGTCATGGATTGGATGCCTGTACATACACCCTGGGGCATTAGCTGAATCTTCCTCATGCCAATGGTTCCTTAGAAGTTCTACTTCTTATCTACCACCATTACCTTTGACAAAAGACTTCTTCTAATTCCTGTAGCTGGATCTGTTCCCCAGCATCTAATTTTCCTTCTAATTCCAAAGTGTGACCTATTTGCACTTACTTCATCTCACTTAAAAAGAATCTGTCTTCCTTTTTTTTTTTTTTTTTTTTTATTCTATAGTCTGGCTATAGAATTCACATTTAAGTGCTTGTATGTTGGTTCACCTCATGAAGAAAACAGATTAAATGACTCAAGGCCTCTTTCAAGACAGTCTTTCAGCATCTATTTCTGGGCTCTTTTTCTTACTCTGAAATATATATTTGACATTTTTCATCTTGTAAAATAATGTTAACTTTCATCTGTAGAATATTTTAATTTGTCAGTCAATTTTCTAGCCTTAGTTCATTTGATTTTCATAACTACCCTTTAAAAAATGTGAACCAAGGATCAGCAAGTTCATACAACTTGCTCCAAAATATATTTGAAACTAGCCAAAGTCACCTCAATTTAGAGTGAGTTCTTTTTTGGAGAAATGAAATTCTCTTCCAGGCATTAATTTATGATAGACACAGAAATGAACATTAAAATCCCTTTATTCTTCTTTATTTGATCAAAATGAACAAAATGACATTTCATGTCCATTCATGAGTTTCTTATGTACGACCTTCATTTAGGCAGAACAAAGCCAGGATCTCAGTGATGTGCACTGGGTCTTAATTAAATCCACAAGGTACTCTTGTCTCCCAACAAGACCCATCGTTTATAGGTCTCATGCACCAGGAAAGATTTGAGGGCCATTCTTCTCACCGACTAGAAATGTTTATTAATGAAGCCAAGTGGCCACCAATAAGCTGTATTATATACACTTCCTGAGCATGACATTGAATGAGAACTCCCTTTGTGCCTAATGCAGTTGTTCTCAGCACGTGCAATGAGGTCACAATAACATAGCACTTAGTTTTCCGAGAAACTCTTGTCCTCACCAGGCCACTGTGATTGGGATGCAGCACTAGTCAGAAGGCATCAGAAGGAGAGAAAGTTAGTTAGAAAGATGTAAGCATTTTGTAATATTATTGCAACAATTGGACCATCTGGGAAGTGTATATTATAGATAGCACATTCTGAAAATTGAGAATATAGCCATTAAATGTCGCACAGAGGAAATTAGATTTGGCCAAATGATACGGAGGAAGAGTATACCAAGGGAATGTGACCCTCCCTGAGGATTTTGCTAGCTAGACCATTTCTGAGTAACTTTTTAGACACTGGTTCCTATATTCCGACCACTCAGGATACATTCCACAGAAATTAGTAGCACTGGCCTTCAATTTACGTTAGGAAAACATATATTAGAAATGACATAATTGTATGCATACATAACAAATATTTGTTATACATAAATTATGTGTAAACGAATAACAATTGTTATGTTTATTAATACATCAACCAGCATGGCACACGTTGACTGCGTTCATACTGAAAGAGAGATGTGGTGATCCGAATGCAGTAGGAGTAATAGGGGAAGGTTTCTAGAGGAATGTGTTTCAAACTAGGCCTCAAAATATAGTAGAGGGCAGGGAAGAGCAAGTTCCAATTGGGGTGAATTGAATAAGGAAAGATATACACAGTTTAAATATGAAAAATGGCAAAGCAGTTAGCTTGTTTCCTGCAGAATGATCATATTGACAGAAAAAAAGAGAAATAATGTTGGCATATAAAGAAGGCATTTTAAAATGCAAGAATGATGTGTATCTAAACTGAAAATCCTACCATACCAAAATTAATCTTCTTATAGCACTGTTTGGATAACATTACTCTCCTGCTCAGAAGTTTTCATTGATTCCCATTACTCATTAGGCAGAGTGACATCACCAGAGTGAGCTCCACAGGCCGACTTTCGCCTGTATCCTGCATTTCTAATTTACTTTCTCGTTACACACCATGCCCCCTACCCCAACTACACACTCATCCTTTTCTCCAGCCAATTAGACAACTTGCCCTTCTTTGAAGTTGTTTTATACCAACTCAACCTGAATCAACCTGAATATTTTCTTTTTATTCTTTCTTTCTTTTTTCTTTTTTTTTCTTTTTTTTTTTTTTTTTTGCATCTTGGAGGTATAATTCACATTGCAAAAAATTCACCCATTTAAAATGCACAATGCAGTAGTTTCTGTATATTAGGGAGTTATGCAACATCTCCATAATTTGTTTAGAATATTTGCCTCACCGCCCTAAGAAACGCCTATCCCCCTATTCCTAGCCTTTTCCACCCCTGCCTTATACAACTGCTAATCTACTTTCAGTCTAGAAATTTGTGTATTCAGAACTTTTTATATAAGTAGAATCAGAAAATATATATGGCCTTTTGTGACTGGATGTCTTTATGTAATGTTTTCATGAACATGTTCACATGTGTCTGTACTTTGTTCCTTTTTATGGCTGAATAATGTTGCATTTTATGTATATACCACGTTTTATTTACAGATCATCTGTTGATGTACATTTATGTTGTTTCCACTTTTTGGCTATCAGGAATGATGCTGCTACAAACACTGGTACACAAGTCTTTGTGTGGACATATGTTTTCAATTTTCATGAGTATATGCTTAGTAGTGGAATTCCTGGATCATATGGTAACTATGTTTAACATTTTAAAGAAATGCCAAACTGTCTTCCAAAATAGCTGCACCATTTTACAATTCAAGAGCAATGTATAAAGTTACCGATTTCTCTACATACTTGCCAATATTTGTTATTTTCTGGGTATTTTTTTTAATAGTTACCATTCTAATGGGTGTGTAGTGGTATCTGGTATGTATTGTGTTTTTGATTTGCATTTTCCTAATAGCTAACTTTGTTGAGCATCTTTTCATATACTTTGTGTACATCATGGCCATTTGTGTATGTCTTCTTTGAGATAAAGAATGCATTTGAACGTCTATGTAAATCTTTTGCCATTTTTAGATTCTTTGATTTTTTTTATTATTGAGTCAGATGAATTTTTAAATATATTTTGTATGTGAATCTTAATCAGATATATGATCCCCAACTATTTTTTCCCCATTCTGAGGGTTGTCTTTTCACTTTCTTGATGATATTATTTGCACTACACAATTTTTAATTTTGATGTAGTCCAATTTATACATTTTTTTTCTTTTGTCACTTGCTCTTTCGGTATTATATCTAAGAGGACAGACATCGCTTAATTCAAAGTTATAAAGATTTCTCCTCTAAGAGTTGTATAGTTTTAGCTTTTAGATTTAGGTCTATGTTCCACTTTGAGTTAATTTTTGTGTCTGGTGTGAAGTAAGGGACAAAATTCATTCTTCTGCATGTGCATATCAAGTTGTCCCAGCATCATTTGTTACGATAAAGACTCCCTCCATTGAAATGCCTTGGTTCCTGTGTCAAAAATCAACTGTAAATGTAAAGATTTACTTTTGCACTCTCAATTCTCTTCCATGGATCTATATGTCTATTCGTATGCTGGTATCACACTCACCCCTGCTTACAGACAGGCAGTAGAGGGGCTGATGGCACTGGTGTTCTTGGCTTGCCCCTCTCAACACGGAACCTCCGCCATATGAGTGAGCTGGAGCAGGTGGGATCAGAGCCCAATGTTCTTAGCCTGCAACACCTGGGGTGAACCACTGCCCTACTATTTGAGACTGGGTGGAAGAAGAGAACCCAGTCTACCTGGCTATGCAGAATAGAGCTTCTGCAACCCTGGGGATGGGAGAGATGGAAACACTAATTGCCTGCCCCTCCCAGAGTAAATTTGTAGTTCCAGACTTGAAACTGGAATAACAAGGAGTTCCCATTTTGTTGACCATTCCTATCTTGATTAAAGTTCTCCAAGTATTTCCAAAGAAACCTAGCTTGGTGTAGGAGGGAAGTGGGTCATGGCTCAAATGCCACAGACTTCCGCTGCTGTTGTGGAGAGATTTCATAGGTCTTCTTAAGAATGTTTCTCCACTTGCAGTATGCCCTTAGGACAGTTTCTAGATATTTTATTTAATTATTTTTTGAAATAATTTTCTCGGGTTAAATGGTTATTTGCTGAGGAGAGAGTCTTCCACATTCCCTGCTCCTCCATTCTCCAAGAAATCTTAGTATTTTCCCTTCAAGATAATCTATCTCTTCATCTAATACTTTCTAAACTTACCACCCCACCTGGGGCCCCCACCACCTGCCCAGTACGCATACACATAGAGTTAATTTAGGCTCCATTTCTTTCTGGCTCTATATTTCCCTGTCAAACAACATCACAGAGATTAAACTCTTTAACTTGCCACTATTTAGCACAAACCACTAATTAACCTTTCTTTTATTTTAATCTCATTAATCTCTTTGTTTTCCCAAAGTATAATTTGATGTAGGGATAAATTCAAAAAGGATACTTTGATGCTTCCAGGTCCTATCCTGATAGCAATATATTTGGAGTGCAAAATTAAATAAAATGTGTTCACTAACTTTGATGAGCTCACAATAAAGTGTAGATGGTAGGTTTATAAAGAAATTATTATAACTCGATGTGTTCAGTGCCATAATATGAATGAAGATAGATTTATTCACTTATAGGGCTTATAATGAAGCAATAACAACACTTCCCCACTACCTCCTTCAGATATGTTTCTTTTTTTTTTTCATAGACTTCCTATCAGAACTTCTTGAGAATTATTTAGTGCGTTGACTCCATGCCTTACCTCCTGTCCTCTCTTCAAACCAATGCAATGTGATGTCTCCTCTCATCACTCCACAGGACGTGCTTTTTGAAAGTCATCAGTGACCTCACATTGCTATATCCAAAGGGTCTATCAGTGTCCCAATGTAGCCTTATTACTTGTGTCCTTGGCAGTCTTCAAACTCCCTAAGATGAGGATGTGTTTCGCCCTATACCTTGCATAGTTCTTATTACATATTTGGCATCCAGTAAACACATACAGAATGAGTAAATTAATATGTGCGTACACAAAAGGCACAAATAACAGCCAATAATGTGGAGATACTTGAAGGGGAAACTATACACTTTTTTACGTTGTGCCTAGAAAGTAATACAAACAACGAGCTCTTTAATAAATGACTCAAAATTATGGTGATAAAACGTGAAGGAAATGTGTCCATGAAAGCTTGGTAAAGCCACAGCTGAAGCCATTATCCTTATGTTGTTCATCTCTTGAACCATTTTAATTTCTATGAGGCTGAACTCTTTTTTTTTCCCTTCATTTTCGAGGAACAATTGACTCTGCTTGCCTGGCCTGTGGAGGGCTCCTGGGTATCATTGCTCTGGCAAGTGGTTTTCATTTGCCTGTCCAGAGATGCTGGCACTCCTGCAGACATAGCTCCCATCTCACGTGCTCCCAGCCAGATCCCCAATGCTGTCTGCATGTGATACAATGGCTTGTTACATCCCAGAATAGGTGGTTGTAACAGTAAGGCAGGCTTCTCTTCCTTCAGCAGCTTTCAGGGGGGAAAAAAAAAGGATTTACTGGATTATTACATTGCCAAATACATTTTTAAATTTTAAATTAAATACACTATTTTTAAAAATATCTCTTCTGCAATAATAAAGGTTGTCCATTTAACCTCTGACAAAGGATGCTGAATTGGAGTGGGACCTCATTGTTAAGCCCTGGCAGCTGCTGCCTAGGTTTAGTTTCCTAAGCAACCTGGAAACTTAATTATACCCAAACAACAAGGACAAGTATTTAGAGGAAGAAGATTAAGTGGAATCACTATCATCAAGCATCTAAGAACTGAGATTATAGAGGGAGAGAAAAGCAAAAACTAGAAAATGCTATTTGGTGCTCAGACAAATTAGCTGCAGAGCTTTTAAAACAATAATTTTTAAGTACTTTAGTATTTTAAATCTTTCTTAAATAATCTTCAGGTTTTCAGTGAAAGATCAGACTTACAGCTGAAACTGCATTGCCTGGGATAGGGCTTGCTCTGAGGAGCTACTAAAGCTTAGAGAGGTAGTCCTTAAGGGAATTTTTCCTCTAGCCTTTGAACTAGACCTTGAAAAATGGGTAGAATTTGGATGTGCAGAAGTTTTCTGTATGCTGATGATTACAATTAGTCTATTTATTCAAATCTTTCATGTGTTGCTATCACTGTTCACTGTTAACCTTCTTGGGATTCCTTGCTTCATCTCACTTCCTCCCTCCCCTCCATAAACACTGGCTTTGAGGGGGTCAAAGAGTTGTGGAGAGTGTAGCTCCTCCTATGATTCCATACTGTTGTCAATACAACCTCCAACTATTGTTCTTTTTAAATTGGGAATCTTAAAGTCAAAAGACCTACAGAAAGTATATCTTGGAGCAGCCCGGGTGGCTCAGTGGTTCAGCGCTGCCTTCAGCCCAGGGCCTGATCCTGGAGACCAGGGGATTGAGTCCCACATCCGGCTCCCTGCTTGGAGCCTGCTTCTCCCTCTGCCTGTGCCTCTGCCTCTCTCTCTATGTCTCTGTGTCTCTCATGAATAAATAAATAAAATCTTTAAAAAAAAAGTAAGAAAAGAAAGCAGATCTCGGGACAAGCTTCCAAATAATTTACCAATCCTTTTATCAGATGATGAAAGAGAGCTGCTTTGACATGTCTCAGTGAAGGAATTTCCCCAATTCATTCAGCAGCCTGTTGTGGTATTGGAAATTTCTTTTTTTTTTTTTTTTTTAATGATAGTCACAGAGAGAGAGAGAGGCGCAGAGACACAGGCAGAGGGAGAAGCAGGCTCCATGCACCGGGAGCCCGATGTGGGATTCGATCCGGGGTCTACCAGGATCGCACCCTGGGCCAAAGGCAGGCGCCAAACCGCTGCGCCACCCAGGGATCCCTGGAAATTTCTAATTGAAAGTCTTCTTACTATTAACCCAAAATCTGGCTCCCTGTGTAGTCTACCTATGGGTTCTAGTTAGCCAAAGCTAACTGTGTATTCTCCTGATTGGTCCTAGTTAGATGGTCTAGACAAAGCTAAACCATTTCTGTTTTATTGGACTTTTTAAATATTTAAAGTAGATGCTATGTTTCTCATGTTTCTTCTCTTCCCCTACTGATCTCTGTTTCTTCTGATCAATTCTCAGTTTCTGAAGAATAAAAGATTGGGAAATCAGAGGAATATTTCTTCCATTATCAGATTTAAATCTTTCCCTTTCATAATTTTTAAAATTCTTTTCTCAATTTGCTTCCTGCTGTTGACTAAAACTGTTCACTATTTCTTATTTGACAAGACTCTAAGATGGAAAAAATTCACTCATTGTTCTCATGCTTAGTAGCAAATCCCATACCCTTAACTTATTTTAAACAATCCACTTCACTGCCCTGGATAAAAGTAGTGGATCACCTTTCAGACTTGACTACCGTGGAGTGTGCCCAACACAACCTGCACTACTGTACACTTACCTTTGCAGATTTGAGTCTATGGAGTAGTAAAACTATGCTACCCACACCCATAACTTGCTCACTATTGAAACTAGAAGAGAATAATTATTCAAACATTTGCTTTGAACCACAACTATTTGCTCACTGACCCCCATATAATTCTTGCTAATTATCGTATCATATCTTTTCAAGTTTTCACTTTTGGAATCATTTTCTGCTGCTTTCTATGTCAATTAATCTTTGCTTCCTCTGTGGAAATTTTTAGCTTTTTCATTTTTTTTAATATACAGACTGTTATGCTCCTACATTTGCTCCAGAAATGCATTATTAAAAAGAAAGAAAAAAAGAAAGAAAGAAAGAAAGAAAGAAAGAAAGAAAGAAAGAAAGAAAGAAAGAAAGAAAGAAGTGCATTATAATCCTTATATGTGTATATCCTTGGAGGTAGTGAATAGGGACATGGACATCTATTAAGCTGAGAAAAGTGCTCACATGTATCTTCCTCAAAGTTAATTTATTTGTTCCTCAAAGTTAATTATTATTTCTTTCACTTTGCCGCTTTCCACTCCTAATCTCAACTTCTTGGTGCCTATCACATGCTTGAAGAAAAGAGCTAGAATTTTCTTTAAGTGCTTACCTTTATTCTTAAATACATATAAGATTTAAACAGTACTATTTATAGCCAGAAAATACTTTGAAGCAAAAACTATGATAAATATGTAAAAATAAATGCAAATGTAGACAAAATGCTGTGTGTATAAATTAGTATAAAATAGCATATTTGAAGCCAGAAAACTAAAAAAAAAAAAAATGGATTGAAGGTCATAACCCTATGCATTAAACCATTTCAACAGCTGAATTCCCATTCAAATTTTTTTAAAAATATTTTATTTATTTATTCATGAGAGACACACAGAGAGAGAGGCAGAGACACAGGCAGAGGGAGAAGTAGGCTCCATGCACCGGGAGCCCGACGTGGGACTCGATCCCGGGTCTCCAGGATCAGGCCCTGGGCTGAAGGCGGCACTAAACCGCTGAGCCACCCGGGCTGCCCCCTATTCAAATTTTAAGAGATAAATATGAATGTCTTCAGTTTGATGTTTAGTAAACCATTAAAACAAAGTCCTTCTGCTTTTGCAGATATATACAATTTCTGTCTCTTCACAATTCTGAAAGCATTATGAAAACACAACATCTTTTCCTGTAAGTATGGAGAGTCACAAAACCAATCTTGTGTTATGTGGGTGGCTGCTAAATGAGACCTCCAAAAATCTTCCTAATTTGTGACACCTCAATTTTAGCAGAACCAGTAAGTCAATCTGTTTGGTCTAGCTTTCTCGCACTAGTCAAGTTTCCAGCGGTGTCTGAGCTGTTCTCCTCTCTGGAGGGTTGCAAGGAGTCTATACAGCTTCTGGATATTTATTAATTTGTTTTTACCAAGGCTTCCTTTGGTGACCTTGAGCTTTATGGCTCTTAGATAGCTCCTCCTGAATGGAGCCCTGGACCATGAAATGGCTTGGGGGATCCCCACATCGCTGCCCTTCTCAAGGAGCCAGCTCTTAGCATTCGCCAGGCTTACATGGAGAAAAAGGGTGCCTGACGATGGTCATGTTACCTTTTAATAAGATATAGTTCCAAAAATCAGATCAAAGGATTTTTTTTATTAGCAAGAACTAAATCCAAACTATCTACAGAACAAGTTAACTACAGTCTTATACCTGGTCTTCACAAAACTAAGCAGCGTAATGGCTCTGTAATTGGAACCAACTTATCATGGGCATATAAAATGCAGATAACTCCAGAAATATTGTGAGATCTATAATAGTATGAACAAGAAGTAGCTGTAGATGAGCAACCTCTTGACCAACAGGAGAAAAATTTCTTTTCTTTTCTTTTTTTTTTAAAGATTTTATTTATTCATAAGAGGCACATAGAGAGAGAGGCAGAGACACAGGCAGAGAGAGAAGCAGGCTCTATGTAGGGAGCCTGATGCAGGACTCGATCCTGGGACTCCATGATCATACTCTAGGCGGAAGGCAGGTGGTAAACCACTGAGCCACCCATAGATCTCCAGGAGAAAACTTTCTATAGCAGTATTTATTCTTAAGGTCTTCTCTTCCTGCAAAATATTGAGGTAGCATGTGAGAGCTGCTTTCCATAGCAGATGGACAAAGAAATAAGCTGTTCCCAGGCATC
Source organism: Canis aureus (assembly GCF_053574225.1). Lineage (NCBI taxonomy): Eukaryota > Metazoa > Chordata > Mammalia > Carnivora > Canidae > Canis > Canis aureus. The sequence goes on from NC_135648.1 coordinate 4,871,731, forward strand.
TGCATTAGGCATATTTTAACAAATATACTCTAGAGGAAAACAGAAAGAAGGCTGACATCCCATTTATGAGTAGTGTTATAAGTCATAACTAAAAAAGTAGATTTATAGACATTCAGCTTATGAAGAATTTAGATTGTAGATACTGAACCATGGTCAATGGCAGACGAGTAAACAAGAATCTGAGTTTTCACAGAATAAGATATAGACTAGGAAACAGCAGAGAATAAGTGTGTGAAAGAAAAAAAAACAAGGCTAAATGAGAAAGTAATGAAGTTTGTGAAATAACACTAGAACTGTATTACAGGTGTTTAAGAATATTAATTATGGTTAAATACTCATTTTTATTTATTATTTGTAATAAACTGCATGCAGTACGTTTAAAAAGCTTCCATTCTCTTCAACTTATTCTTTTTTAAAATTATCTTTCCATATAGTAACCCAAAAAAAGAACACCCTTGAGAATTTCTATAGTTTTGTATCTTGAAAAGAGCTCTTTGAAATCAGTAGACTAAACGGTCAATTACAGTCAAGATTTGCTGCTTAAGTGATAAGACAGCATGGAGTGAAAAAAAAAAACTATTTGCACTTGGGTCTTCCAAATATTACAGTAGGATTTGGAAAAGGTGAAAATATCAGGAAGAAAATGAAACCACAGCCTCTGTACTCAGAGTGGCTATCCCATGGTTCACTGTTGCCCTTCATCCACCCTCCCCTATTCATCCTGGTAAAACCCTCAGTCTTTATCTCCTCTACTCTGTCTAAAGTATGCTGAACATAGCTCATTTCAAAATTGGTTTTTGAAAATCAGAAGCAGGTTATAAAGGTATCGAGACATGTGGCCATGAGTCCAAAATACCCTATTCAGTTGACAGATCTAACGATGTTCCATTATGAGATGATTACTAAGTGAGAGTAATGTCTTCTCTGTATTGTTATCAGATTAGAGGGTTTTTGATTAGACCTATCTAGGGTTCAAGGACCTATGTTAGTTGAGTTTTGAAATGTCAGAATTTAAGATTGGGAGATATTACACTAGATTTTATCTGGTCCAAGCCCACATTAGCTACTTGAAGAAAAAGATGGATCCAGATGGATTCATACTCATATCTTTTTTTTTTAATTTTTATTTATGATAGTCACAGAGAGAGAGAGAGAGAGAGGCAGAGACACAGACAGAGGGAGAAGCAGGCTCCATGCACCGGGAGCCTGATGTGGGATTCGATCCCGGGTCTCCAGGATCGCGCCCTGGGCCAAAGGCAGGCGCCAAACCGCTGCGCCACCCAGGGATCCCCATACTCATATCTTAAGTTTAGCAAACGTTTTGCTCTACCACATGTGCCTCACAAGTAGAAAACAGCTACAAAGTGGCTGACCATATCTGTCTGTCTCTCTTTCTTTCAATTTCTCTTTTTTTCTTTTCCACTGAATATGACATGTAGTGGTTAAAAGACATGGGCTCTGGGTTCTAATAGACTCTCAGGTCAAATCCTATCCAACATGTATTAACCCTCAGGAATGTTAATACATTTCTTCAGACAATAGTTTCCTAATATATAAAGTAAGGATAATACCCAAATTATGGGGTCGTGGCAAGTATTAAATGAGATATTTCATGTAATGATTTCAACACAGTGTCACTCATAAGTGCTCAAGAAATGTTAAATATTATAATTACTTTAAGTATTCATACTTTTCAAAAATATGGAAAGGCTAAGAAAGACAAAGTAGAATATTAAAATAGCCAATAATCACTCAATTTAAAGATAACCCTTGTTAATATACACACACACATACATATAAAATATCACATGTACTTACATGTTCAAACATATATTTTTGTATATACATTTTAGCATGTTATATTACTATTTTATATCATTGAATTCACGAAATGGAATGAAATTGACTTGCTAATCACAAAATTTTTGGCAAGTCATTCCAGACTTGATGATTTCTAATGCTATCTTCATCCTGAAAATCTAAAAATGAATAAAGGAGCCTCAATCTTGATGGATTTGTTATCAACTTCAGGCTGACAGAAATGCAGAAAATAATAAACTGAGCAATAATCATTTACCTTTAGACTGCACTTCTTATAAAGATTTTCAAGATTTGTATAATTACAACGTCTCATTAACCTTTTGAAGAGTTCTGTGGCATAGCGTACAGTACAGCGAATCTACTGTAATATAAAATCAGTTTAATCCAGGAAGAAGCACTGAAATTAAATGCCTCTATCTAGAAAACCGCACTATACAAGGCAGTGATAAGTGCTAAAAGGTTGCGTGGTTTGGTGGTTCTTGGACTCTTTCCTGACCACCTCTAGTGGGTTTGGTTTCTTAAGAGAGTGACCTTGTCTCATTAATCTTTGTTCTACTTATTTACTCATTTATTCATTTTTTTTCATTTGCCTTATTTAATGTTTAATGTAATCCCAATGATATGTTAAAGGGTCCAGAGCTACTAAAATTAATAAGATAATATCATTATTTTAAGGGGTTAGAATTTTACCAAGATCAACAAGTAAAGAAAAGGTTTTAGTGCACTGTGATAAGCATGACACAATAGAAACAAACAGAAATCCACATTCAGGCTAGAAGTAGTCAGAGAAGGGCTCTTGAGAAGGGCTCAAACTTCATTGGATCTTAAAGAATGTCTAGGAAGGATGCCTTTCCTAGTGGTCCACTTGATCTTTAATACTTTTGCTTAATATTTAAACGATATTTTAAGCAATATTATTTATAATTTAATATTTATTAATATTATTTAAGCAATAATATTTTTTGCTTAATATTTAAACTCTCATTGTCTCAATTTCCACATAAGCTTGTTGTTGGAGTTAACACAGATTATGCATCCAAAGTACCTAGCAAAGTGCTTATCAGTAATAAATATTCATTCAATGAAAGTTTATTCTTTTTTACTGTTGTCTTGTGTTGCTTTCCCAGTTTATTTAGTGTCCGGGAATGCTATTCATTCTCTACCTAATTGATAATGTTCCTTTCTGAAAATATCTTATAACTTTGGAGCTGGACCCTACCTTTGGGTAGGACACAAATTCAATTACCCCTGAAAAGGATTGCTTTCATTCTGAGAGAGCAAAAGATTTGTAATTTCCCATGGAATATTGATAGGGAAGTAGGCAATAAAACTAGCATGTCACAAAATCCAGATGTCCCACAGGGGCTATATAGTCATCTGTCGCTTCCCTTAGCCATAACTTGCCCCTAATTTAAAGGACAATCCTATTCAAAGTTATCTTCTTAAAAGATATTTTTCTCCTAAAAATCCCTTAAATCGGTTACTTGGATGTTTTAAAAATGATGTACCTACTATAATAGAAATAATATTTTGATAGATTAAAAAAGGGGAGGTGATACAGCTATCAGGATTTAAGAACAACATGCAACACGGTATTCAAAAATTTCAGAAAATTATAAACTAAAGAGTGTAGGAAAATAATTGACTGATACCCAATTTGATCTCCCATCTTTGCAAATGGCTGCTCCAAGTTCTATTCCAAAATGGTGTTAGGGCTTTCACTGCTGTCATCAATTGCCATCAGCACTGCCTTTAACTGACATAATCACTGATTGTTACAATTAGTGCCCATTAGTATAGAGTAAAATTAGAGTCTCAGTCATATAGAATTGCCCATTATGTCCATAGAATACACAAAGTTCATCACTTATGATTAACATTACCAGAGTGAATTCAAAAGAAATTATGAAAGACCTGTCACTTCATAATGCCGCCAGATGCGAATATCAGAGATGATGTACCAACTGTCAAGACTCAATGCTCTGCTATGGAACACCCAGATTCTAGATATGAAAGTATGGAGAATTATAGAAACCATGTGTTCAGCCAATAGGAAACTTCAAGTGACCAATAGACAAGGTAGATTGAATAACAGAAAAAATGTACAAAATGTGTTTGATATAGTTAGATCCCTCTATAAAATTATTCACCCCTCACCTTTTGTTTTTGCTTTAGCTTCACTCTAGACTATAAGCCAAAAGAGTTGCCAAAACATTGGTGAAAAAAGGCCAATGCGAACATCATTTTTAACCCCTGATGTTATAATTACCATAGAAATTGGATGGTTGTAATTTTCTTGTGGTCGTGATTATTAACACTCCACTCTAAATGAACATGTTCTAATATAGGACTCAGGAGTTAAGAAGAAACCATGTGATGCATGGAGCGCCAGGCTCCATCTTGATCATGCAGTGAGTGACCTTAAGTCTGAAATTTGCAAGGATGGTGGAGCCAAAGCACAGAAGGAGCCTGAGTCATCAATAACAGTGAAGTTACCATTCCAGAGTTGGAAAGCTTATCAAATGCAAATTGTATGAGCAAATACTGGAAATAATACTAAGAGAAAAAAAAATTCACTTTGTAGTGCAAATAGCTATGGAATCTTACTTATGTTTTGACGAGGTGACACCAACCCAATACGAATTTCAAACACTTCAATAAAATCTTTTCTATAAAATTATAAGCTTATCTGTGTATATAGTAAATAAGGTTTCCATCCCATCCCCAGAAGGACAAACTTTTAACTGGTACGCATGTATCTTTTCAGACATTTTCTCTGCATATAAAAGCATTTGTACACTCTAATACATAACATTCGCTTTATATGTCAAATGATATATAGACCATTCTGTTGCAACTTGGCTTTCTCACCATTTTTCTATCCTTATTATAGATCTTTAATACATAATGGCTACATGGTCTATTTAATTCTATGGACAGATATTATGTATTTAAACTATATACTGTTATCACTATTTACCTTGTGTCTATTTTTTCACTGTATCAAACATGTTCATGCATAATTTATCTATTTGTAGGTATTTAGGATAGATTTCTAAAAACAGAATAGCTGGATATATATATATATATATATAATTTTATATAATATATAAAACCATCTATATAAACCAAAGTTTTCAAATGGTGAGATATTTTTATAGGTAAGCCTATATCTACAGCTTACCTAAGTATTCAAATCCCTTCCAGAATGTTAGCTCCAATTCACATTCTCACTACTATGTACTAGAGCATTAACAAACTTTTAAATTCTTGCAAAAATAAATAAAAAATATCCTTTAATTTTATTTTTTAAATCATGAAGATAATTCATCATCTCTGTTAACAGTTATTAGCAATTTATATTTCTTTATCCATGTCCTTAAGTTTTTACCAAAATTTTTCCAATGAATTGATAGTACTTTTCTTCTTTAACAGCTTTATTGATATATCTGTCACATGTCATAAAATCCTACTTAAGACATGCAGTTCAGTGTTTTTTAGTAAATTCACAAAGCTGTGTAAACAACATTTATTATTAAATTATTAATGTTAATTTAATAAACAATATTATAATTAATAATAATTAATGTTGATTTAATAATTATTTTATATTTTAATATAAATTATTAAATGTTATTAATGTATTAAATTAACAATTTAATGTTAGGATATTTTTAGCACCCCTAAAAGAACTACATATACATTAGTAGTCATTCCCACTCCTTCTTCCCCTACCCCTGCCCCAACCACAGGTTAACATAAATTTATGTTCTGTATCTATGGATTGCATGTTCTGGACATTTCACCTAAATGGTATCATACTATATGAAGTCTTTATGCTTTTTAAAATTTCACTTAGCATGATATGTTCAAGATTAAGCCATTGGCATGAATCAGCACTTCACTCCTTTTTTATTGCCAAATAACATTCCATTGTATGGATATACTACCCTGGGTTGTTTATTCATCATGGATGATGATTTAACACTCATGATTTTTCATGGTAGACATCCATCATAGATATCCATTGATGGACACTTAGATTGTTTTCACTTCGGGGATGTTAAGAATAATTTGGCTATAAACATTTTTATTCAAGTTTTGTATGGACATAGGTTTCACTTTTCTTAAGTGTACCTACTAAGAATTGTGAGGGGTCACATGTTTACTCTATTCTTAATATTGTGAGAAACTACTAAACTGTTTTCCAGAATGACTGAAACATATTGCATTGCAATAAGAGTCAATTGCTCGAACGACTATGCCACTCAGGTGCCCCATCTTCACATTCTTGATGGTATCCTTTAACATCATTAAAAGTTTTTAATTTTGTGGAAGTTCAATTTTTACCAATTTTTCTTTTTATCATTAATGCTTTTGATACCAATGTTTTCGGTGTCATATCATGTCATTAATCCTTTTGGTGTCATTAATGCTTTTGGTGTCAAAAACTATGGCCTAACCAATGTCATGGAATTATATTCCTATGTTTTCTTCAAGGAGTTTTAGTTTTCTTATATTTAGATTTATGATCCATTTGAGATAGTTATTGCATTTAGTGGGAGGTAAGAAATAAAATTCATTCTTTTACATACAGATTTCCAGCTGTAGGAAATCATTTTTATGAAGACTATACTTTTCCTATCAAATTTTCTTAACTAACATTTTTCAAATTGATTGATATTAAATGTGGGAATTTATGTCTACATTCAATTCCATACCATTGATGTGTGTCTTTCTTTATGACAGTACCATATTGTATCATTTACTGTAGCTTTGTAGTATACTTGAAATTGAGGAATAGGAAACTACTCTTTCTCTTTATTTCTTGTTCTTGATTGTTGGTAGGTCCTGTGCAGTTCCATATGAATTTTAGCATTAGTTGGTAAATATCTACAAAACAATCTAGGATTTTTAGAAGGACTTCAATAAATCTATAAATCAATTTGGGAGTACTGCCATCTTAACAATATTACATAAACATGAGTAAACTTTGCATTGACTTAGATCCTTCTTATTTATTTAAAAATGTTTTGTAGTTTTCAACGTACAAGATTTGCACTATTTTGTTAACCTTATTACTAGTATTTCATTGTTTAGGATGTTATTGTAAAGAGAATTTTTTTTTCCTGGCTTTTTCTTTTTTTTTTTTTTACGTTTTAAGTTTTTATTTTAATTTCAGTATAGTTAACATACAGTATTATATTAGTTTCACGTATACAATATAATGATTAAACAACTCCATACATCACCAGTGCTCTTCACATCAAGTGAATTCCTTAAACCCCATTGCTGATTTCACCCATCCTCCCCCTCACTTCCCCTCTGGTGACCATCAGTTTGTTCTCTGTAGTTAAGAGGCTGAATTTATTTTTAGAATGTCTGTTGCTTATTTTTAGAAATATAATGGGTTTTTGTATATCAGTCTCATATCCTACCACATTGAAGAAATTATTTATTAATTCTAATACAGCTTTTTGTGGAATTTTCAATCCTCATGCTTTTCTCTGCATAAGATGATGTCATCTGTGAATAATGATAGCTTACTTCTTCTTTTACATTACAGATGTTATTCATTCATTCATTCATCCATTCATTCATTTATTTATTTAGACAATACCCTAAAAACTCCAGTACAATGTTGAGGAGAAGTTTCAAAACAAACGTCCTTGTCGGTCTTTGATTTTAGAGAAAAAGTATTCACTTATTCTCCATTAATTATGTTAGTTGTGGGGTTTTTATAGAAGATGCTCCTTATCAGGTCACTTTCTACTCCTATTTTGTTTTTGTTTTTCTTATCATGAAAGTATGCTGAAGTTTGTCGAAAGCTCTGTCTGCATCTATTGAGATGGTTGTGTAGAATTTGACCTTTATTCTATTAATATATTTTATTGATTTTTGGATGTTAAACCAATTTTGCCTTTCTGGGCTATCTCTCACTTTTTATGTGTTACCATATTCAGTTTGCCAATGATTTTACAGTTTGTTGCAATACATATTCAGAAGGAGTAATAATCTATGGTTTTATAGTGATATCTTCCTCTGCTTTTATTATCTGGATAATCTTGGTCACATACAATGAACTGAGAACTGTCCCATCCTCTTCACTTTGTGATGTGTTGACATAATTTTTCTTCAAGGATTTGGTAAGCAGAATGTATGATTAGAGCCACCTTGGCATGAGTGTTAGTTTCTTGCAAGTTTTTAAATTATTAATTTGTTATTTTTACTTGCTATAGATCCAATTAGATTATCGATTTTTTCTTGGCTCAGTTTTGGTAGCTTGTCTTTCTAAGAAATTGTCCATTGGATCTAAGTTATTTAATTGATGGGCATAGAGTTGTTCATGGTGTTCTCTTTTTTCACTTCTGTGAGGTCAGGAGTGATATACCCACTGCATTCCTGGATTTAGTAACTTGTGTCTTCTCTTTATTCTTAATCAGTAAACTTAAAGGTTTGTCTATTTTGTTGATCTTTTAAAAACTGTAACTATTGATTTTCTCTCTTGTTTTTATATTCTCTATTTCATTAATTTAATTTATTTTCACTCTAGTATCTATTATTTTTCAACCATCTTCCCTTTTATTTCATTGGTTTTACTTTGCTCTTCTTTTTCTAATGTTGTAAGGTGGGAGATTAGGTTCCTGATTTGAGATCTTTCTTGCTTTTATGTTTTATTTAATTATTTTAAATAATCTCTATCCCTACATTGGGACTGGAATTCATGACCCTGAGCTCAAGACCCACATGCTCTTCCATTTCAGCCAGCCAGGCTCCCATTGATCTTTCATGTTTTTAATAAAAGCATTTCTAACAGTATTTTTCCTTAATACACTGTTTTTGCTCTGCCTTGTAAGTTGTGATTTGTTATTGTTGTTGTCATTTATCTTAATGTATTTTCAGTTTCCTTTATGATTTTTTGGCCCATTGGTTATGAAAAGGTGTGTTGGTTAATTTTATCATATTTATGAATTTTCAAATTTTCTTCTGCTGTTGATTTGTAATTAAATCCATTGTACTTAAAGGAACATACTTTGTATGATTTTAAACTTTATGAACTTATTGAGGATTGTTTAATGACCTAGTACAGGTCTATTCTAGAGAATGTCCCATGGCTTTTAAGAAGAATGTATATTCTGCTGTTATTAGCTGGAGTGTTCTATGGATGTGGGTTAGATCTACTTGAATTTTAATGTTTTTCAATAAATACTATCATATTTAGTGACTATTATATTTAGTGTTTTATTTTTATTATATTTAGTGTATTGTTTTTAGTATTTTTTTACTAAACACTAGCCATCTGTTTCCTTATTCATCTTCTGTCTAATTCTGTTATTTAACATGGACATTGATATATCCAACTTCAGCTGTTAAATTGTCAGTCTTTCCCCTTTATGTCAATTTTGTGTCACATTTGGGCTCTGTTGTTAGGCGTGTGTGCTTGTAATCATTCTATCTTCCTAATGGATTAACCTTCATATCAATGTAAAACATTCTCCATAGTCTCTAGTAACAATTTTTATCTTAAAATCCATTTTGTCTGATATAAGTATAACCACTCCAGCTTTTTGTTATAACTTTCATGGTATATCTTTTTACATCCTTTTACCTTTTTTGATTTTAAAGTATATCTCTTGTAGATATATATAGTTGAATTATAATATTTAAAAATTTATTTTGCCAATCTCTGCCTTTTGATTTTTGATTCACTTACATATAACTCCTCATAAAGTAGGATTTATACCCACCATTTTCTCATTTCTTTCAATGCTATCTTCTATCTTTTTTGTTCCTCAATTTCTGTCTTCTTTTGTGCTAAATAGATGTATTCTAATGTAGCTATAGTGGTTTGATCTGTGTCTCCCAAAAGTTCATATCTACCTGCAATCTCAGAATGTGACCTTATATGGAAATAGGATTTTTGCAGATGTAATTAAGGTAGGAATCAAGGAGAGATTCTACTGGATTAGTAGATCAGTGAGAAGATCAGGTGAAGACGGAGGTAGAAATTAAAGTTATGATGCTACATGCCAGAGAACACCAGCAGCCACCAGGATGTGAAAAACAAGAAAGGATTTGCCTCTAGAGCCTTCAGAGGGAGTTGGCTCTGCCAACATTTTGATTTTGGACTTTTGGAATCCTGAACCGTGAGAAAATAAATCTCTATTCTTTGAAGCCACTCAGTGTATGATTCTCATGGAAGCCCTAGGAAACTAACAGAGTACACTTTTAATGACCTTATTGTTGCTTTTACTATATTTTTGAGTTGCAGATCTGGCCAGGATCTTGTTTGTCCCAATTGAAATTCACAATACTGGTCAACTGAGAGTCACCAGCAGTTTGCAATTACTTAAGTTAAGCCTCGGGAGTAGGCATTTCCCCACTTTTTTGCTATGCTTTTGCTATGCTTTTGGTGTATATGTATAATGCTTTTAAAAGAGTTCTAAGAACCGTCATATCTTTCCATTGTCTACAATGCACATGGTCTTGCACTGTCATGCTACTAAGCTAGGGAGATGGGAAGGATACAAATAGTCCCAAGTTAAAACATCATATACTCTGATGTTTTACAGAGATTTAATCATGTCTCTCAGATATATGATTTTCAGTTTATGCTATGGCTTTGGTAAATAGAGTTTTGAAGTGTTGAATTTAGTTTTTGGTTCATATTTTCATTGTTTTACCAGGAAAACAAGTTCATTAAGGATCTCACTCTGCCATTCCACTTACTGGTTTTTAACTTTTCTCTTTATATGAAGGAAATCAGCCTTTTCTCTATCACATATTTAAAATATTTTTTTCCAAATGTGTCATTTGTATTTTGATTTTGTTTATAGTAATTTTTTACAGCTAAGAATTTTCTCTTTAAATGTTTTTCTACTCTAATATACCAATATCTTTAATCAGTTTATTTTTTAAAAATTTTATTTATTTATTTGAGAAAGAGTGTGTGAGAGAGAGAGAATATGAGCAGAGGAAGGGGCAGAGGGAGAAGCAGACTCCCCACTGTGCAGAGAGCCCAATTCGGGGCTCAGTCCCAGAACTCCTGGGATCATGACCTGAGCTGAAGGCAGACGCTTAACTGATTCAGGCATTTTTAAATTTTTAAATATTTAAAAAATATTTTAGTGCTATTTCTATTATTTTGTTTTTACATATAAATCTATGGTTCATGTAGTTCTTTCAAATGGCTAGCCAGTTACCCCACTTTAAAAAAATGATGAATCCATTTTACCACATTTATTTGAGAAGTAATTTTTACCTCATACTACAGTCACATATGTATTTATATTTATATTTGTTCCAGTGATCTTTTTCTGCCCGAGATGTGTGCTATTTTAGCTATTGTACCAGAAAATTATTTGTAATGTCTGGTAGGAATAATCTTTCCTTTATAATCTTTATTTTCATATTTTTAAAAGCTGTTCTAGCATTATTTTTCCCCAGGGCACCCTAGAATCATTTTGACAAGTTAAAAAAAATCCTATTTAGGTTTTGATTAGGATCATACTGAATTTATAGATAAACTTTGGCAAAATCAACATTGTTCAACTGAGGATACTCCTATCCCCCCAAAAAAGTATTGCCTTCTAAACTGTACACTTTCTTTTATGCTCCTTGCTAGTTTTAACTTTTCTCTTTTCAAGTCTTTCACATTCTTTAGTTTATTTAGCTATTTTATCCCCATTTTGTGAATGGAGTCTTCTATTTAATTATCCTTTTACATATCTTCATAACCACATATTCTCCATATTCTTTAACCTTCACAGACTTTCCATTCCTTTAAAGTTTAAATGAAATTGCTTGAGCATCCATGTCCTATAATAGTGGCATGTCAAGAGATCTTCCCCATGTGCTTATGAATTTTTTTTTTTTTTGGTGTATTTGAGGAGAGGATTTTTTTTCCTATTAGCTCCTGTGATGGGTCTACTATGCATCTCACTCTTCTCTGCATCCCATGAAGACTGCTCATTTTTATGCTTCTCATGCTTGAAATTCTGAGACTGTAACCCTTTTTGCTTCTTTCTTTATAACAACACTAAATCAATGCTGCTAATTATACAGATTTTATTGAAGAATTGTGGTGAACTGTACGCAATTAGAGTTCAGGCATAAAATAATTCCAATTTGAATTTCAGATAGACTTCCTATAAATTCTGTGGATCAAAATATCTGGATTTAAAAACTGGTCCCATTACTTAGTTTCCGTGGAGTGTTAAATAATCGGAGAGAGAATGAACATTCTTTTCTCGTTATTGTCTTCAATGGGATTGCTTCTATGGTACTATTGTTTAAACATGGTGTTAGATTTTGGTCTGATATATTTTCAAAGTTTTTTCTCTTGGGGGGGGTATTTTTTTGGTGGCTTCATTGTACTTTGATATTGACAGAGTTCTTTCTTAGTCTTTGAATAGGATTCAGTAACTTACCCCCAAATTGTGTTGCTCTTGAAATTTTCGACTATTTTTTAAAAAATTTTACTCATATCCCTTTGACCTATGCTTTCTTCCAGGGAAGTATTATTTTAGTGTATCTTTGACTATTTTACTTTTCCATCTGTTTTATTCCTTTCTTCAGGAATATCAATTATGCAAATATTGGATCTCTGTTTTCTCTCTTCTAATAATATTATCTCATGGCTTTTTGCTCTTCTTCATTTTATTTAATTTTTTTTATTTAAAGATTTATTTATTTATGAGAGAGAGAGAGAGAGAGAGAGAGAGGCAGAGGGAGAAGCAGGCTCCATGCAGGGAGCCCCATGTGGGACTTGATCCCAGGACCCCGGGATCACGCCCTGAGCCAAAGGCAGATAGATGCTCAACTGCTGAGCCACCCAGGTATCCCTTCATTTTGTTTTATATTATTTATCAAGCCATATTTCACAACACTGACTCTGTTTTAAGCAATATCTATTCTAATTTTGAATTCTCTAATTCTGAATAGTTGGCTTTTAAACAACATGGGTTTGGGCTGTGCTGATCCATAGATAGATAGATAGATAGATAGATAGATAGATAGAGATATAGATATAGATATAGAGATATAGCCATATATATGGATTTTTAATAAATATAGTACGGTACTACAAATCGTTTTCTTTTCCATATGACTTTCTTAACAACAATTTATTTTCTCTAGCTTACTTAATTGTAAGAATACAATATATAATACATATCACATACAAAATACACGCTAATTCACTGTTTACATATTGGTAAAGCGATTAGTAGTTAAGATTGGGGAGCCAAAAGACAAATTTTTGACTCTGCAGGGGATAGGTGCCCTAACCCTTGCATTGTTCAAAGGTCAACTGTATATATTTCTTGAGCTCAGTCATGTCATCTTTTAACAACTTCTATTGTTTAATCCATTTCCTCTTGAGTGATTATATTTTTCTTGAATGAGACAATATTCTCTATGATTCATGTCTGTGTAAGAAATTTATATATTTTCTCATATAATTCATCTTATAAAACATGTCTTCAACTCATTTATTATGTTTTTCCTTGTTTAAAATATTTACTTTGCATAGGAAAAATACTGGATACTTTTTTTCCCCCTGCATATTAATCCTATTTAAAAAGGAGAATTCTGTCTGGGGCACCTGGGTGGCTGGCTCAGAGTCCAGGGATCGAGCTCCCTGCTCAGTGGGGAGATTACTTCTTCCTCTCTCGCAGCCCTCACCCCTGCTCATGTTCTCTTTCTTTCTCTCAAATAAATAAATAAAATCTTTAAACATAAAAAAGGGGGGAGGAGAATTTTGTCTAAGCCCACTAACAAAAATGAATTGAGAAAATGAGCTAAGGAAGTCATTATCTCTTCAATTCAAGGATGTTGCCTTAAAATAATCTTTTATCAGATCTGCTGAATCCTCCCATCTGGGTGAATGATTTTACTGAATATGGCAAGTTTGCTTCTTGATATGAATAGATTACGTTGATAAGAAGACTGAATGACACACTGAAACTTTTGTTTGTTTTATTAGCTTTTATTAATCTCTGCTCAGTTGACTTTTGCTGGCAACTTCAAGGCTGTTAAGTATGCAGTTCTCTCTTCCTAAATATTCTACCCATGATGTTTTGTTTTGTTTTGTTTTTGCAGGGAGAGTGGGGTGAATGAAGTTGGAAACATGGACAAATCCTTCTATCAATGTCCTTCTATCCTACACACCTCTGGGTAGAAATGAGTTGCCCTGAAAATACCTTCTATGCCTCTTGTACCTATCTTCATTACCTACACATAAATCTGTTTCTCTTCAGTCCAAGCAAAACATCATTACTTAGATCTTTCTAGACTTTAACTTATTGATGAAAACTATGTGCTCTGAGATATGTAGTAGTATGTGTGAGTTTGTATTGTGCCTTAACTTTACAGTCTTTACACTATTTGACAGATATTCTTGCCTTTTTGGAAAATGCGATTTCCTCCTTAAAACAAAAACAAACAAAAAAAAAAAAACAAAAGACACAGTCTCTTTGCTTTTGTGGAGCAAGTCTCAGGGGATGATATGGAATAAACATTTTACTCCACTATCTTTTACCAGCAGTCTTAAAAATAGAACATTTTAATATAATATTACACAGAAATAAAATCATTCTTCCATTACCTAGATTGTCAAGCAAAAATTGAGATATATATTGGAACGTAATTTAAATTAGAAATTTTTAGAGTTTTTCATTTCATTGGAAAGAAGGAATTTCTCAAAGGAGAATCCTTCATGGACAGGATATTTTTTCCCCTGCTATGAAAACATGTGTCTAGAAGCTGGAATATGTCTCATAAGATAGCTTTGATGAGAAGTCCATGGTAGTTATAATACACATGCATAGAGCTTGCCTTTGACCCTCTGGGTTTCAGCTTTATCAAAAAAGCAAACCCCAATATTTTCTAAGAAGAGATCTGCTTTAAAATTCAATGAATCTCCCATTGTGGGGGTTTAGTATTCCAGGCTCAGTTTGTGATGGGTCTTCATTTCTTGACTTCTGCCAGATTTGGCCACCACTAAATCTCACTAGGCTTTCCTGGGGGAAGTCAGGCCTTATTTCTTCATAACCTTCTGTTCTTTTGTCAGCTACTCCTCCTCGTTCACTATTCATCCACGACATTGTTGAAGAAGGGTCACCAGTCCACGTCTTTATCTGTTTGACCCAAGCCAGGGAGTTGTCAGATCCGAGAAAGCCGCCACAGCCTCTTGCCACTGCTCTGGTCATAAGTTTATAGTTCAGGCTTCTCTTCGCAAAGGATCATCAACATCAACATGTTGTTTCCAGGGTCATAAATTTGCAATGTGATGAGACATAACCAGATGTTGCCAAACGTGAACTGATTCTCAAAGCAGCCTCTTGCCTGCTCTGTCTTGCTTCCCAACTCATAGAAGCTGGTGGTCCATGTAGTTCATTCTCAGCTGAGGGGCTTGCTTGTCCAGATTGAAGTCAATTGTTTTCTGGAGCAATTATATTTTTCAAGCTGAATAATAGAGTGGCCATTATCACCTACTTCACAGATATTTTCCATTACTTAATGCCACTATGCAGTATTTATTGCCATTCTTTGGACACTCTTCTGTTTTTCCTTTTGTTGTTGTGAGGGTAGCTGTTGTGTTGTGTTAGGTTGTAATATTGTTCCCTATATATAGTAATGAGAGAAAATGTCATGATTTCTGTAGTTCATATGCCCATCCCTAGACCTAAGGACTGATTTTTGAACCTGATTCCAATTCTTTCAAATTCGTTAGAATTTGTTTAATACCTAGGATATAGTCAACTGTAATAAATGTTCCAAAGTGTAATTCTAGGTACAGTAAAGCTTTAAGGCCCCTTGGGCTTTTGCACATTCTTTTCATTTAAGTTGAAGTAACAGAGGTTATGGAAGTTAAGTAAATTATTCAAGATTGCACAATCTGTTATTCCAACCCAAGGCTCTAGCCTCCTGTTTTGGCACATTGTTGCACTTCTTTAGGAAACCAAGAGTTTATTATCTGGACATAACATCAATACATAATCATCATCTCAGCCCTTTAAATGTGAAGCCAGGCTAAATTTAAAGCAAAAGTCAATGGAAATAAAAACATTTTAAATATCAGATGTCATAATTCTTCATCCCTTCTCAGAATTCTGGCTTTCTCTTTTACAAAACTTGCTGAATAGTAAGAATATATCACCTATCATAATATTGTTGGTAAGAAATACTAACTAAGGGTCCTCCGAGAAGGTTCTTTGAATTGTCCCATGAAAAAGCTCCACAATGTAATTTAGTTTATGATTTAATGCCTAAAGTTGTTTTTTTTTTCCTTTCCTCTTTGCTCTTGATTAGGATTGTTTTGTTAGCTGATAATATGGAGCAGAAGCCTGGTCTTCTATGACTGGCAACGCCAGAGAGACACAAGAAACACTGCTAATGTGAAAATCAAGCTTTTTTTAGTACATTAAATATTCTATAAGCCAGTTCCATTTTTCAAGGGAAAGGATACTACCAAATGTTTACATATGCTGTCTTTGTGGTTGCTGTTGTTTTATTTTCTATTGTTTGTGTTATTCTTATTTTATGTGACTTTAATTACCTTGGTGTATATTCTTCAGATAAAGGACTGATTTTTGAAGTTCCATTTTTTTCAGTTTAAAATAAAAAAATACTCTATTCTGCAATTTTAGTTCTTCTTAAAACGTGACGAAATTAAAGTTGAATTTTGTACTACAGGAATTATTCTTACCAGAAGTTTAGTGTAAAGTAAAAAATATTCTTTTTGTTTGTTTATTTGTTGTTACTACAAGCAACCTTAAAAATGATTTAGAAGACCAACTCCCAGTGCATTAGATTAAACTAATTTTAAAGAATTTGAGGGTTTGTGCCCATTCCTAGTGATTTTGATTGAATTTATTGAGAATTAGACCTAGGCATTGATTCTTTCCAAAAGCACACAGGTGATTATAATGTGTCTCCAGAGATGAGAACCATTAATATAGTACCACCCTTTGTTGATGAAACAAGGTAAAGACCCTCAAGTTCATGGAGGTTCTGTAACTTTCCAAAGCACTCAGTGGCCAAGCTGGCTCCAGGACTTAGCGCTCCTGTCACTTATTCTAGGTTCCTCTTCTCTCGCAATTGAACACAGAACCTGTGACATTTCTCAATGAACTCCCAGTGACTTACACAGTCTCAGCCACATCAAAAATATTCAATAAGACATTGGCTGAGTATTGAATAGATGGATTATTGAATGAGAGTTAGATGGCTTCCTGTGTCACATACACTCTGCAACTTCATTAAATTAACGGCGACGCTTGTTGCTGAGAATTCAGGCAAGAAAAGAGTATGCAACTTGGTAGAAGCCCAACATCCTCTCAGGTAGAATGTTGTCATCTGTGGAGATCGTGGAAGGATCTTCACTTAGCTAAGGAGGGAGAAAGAAAGAAATTTGCAGTGAGGGGAGGTCACCACAACATTGAGGATGGCGCTCAGAGGAGAGCAGTGAGTCTTGAGAACGCGTTGGATCCCGGAAGAGATGCTGTCACAGTTGCCACAACCAATCATATAAATGCTGGGAAATTTATCAATCTCGACACCAAGAATTCGAAAAGAAAGGCGCTTTAGGCTCTCAGGGACCAAGGCCTGTCTATTGTGACTGCTAATCCAAGTGGGTTTGGGTTAAAAGGGGTTAACAGCCCTCTGCTGTAACACATGATTGGTCTTTATGAGGTTGAAGCTCTTGTCTGTTTGAGGCCTACAGATGATGCTAAAGAGCCAATAATGACAGCAATTCAAAGCAATCTAATTATGCAAACGGGAGGCTAAACAATTTCATCATCCTTAAATTAGATTGTCCTAATGAGATAAAGACACCAATTAATCCTGAATTAATTTCAATAGCCTATTTCAGGCAAACACTTTAATATGCAAATGTAAATGAGAAACAAAGCCTACTGTAGAATGCCAGAGTTCAGAACCTCTCTCTTCGCAGCTGCAGCGGGTGTAAATAGTGCCTAATGAGTTTGCATGGAAAGATACAACCAGTTGAAAATTTTAGACTTCATAAAGCACAGCCGGTGCCTCAGGTATACTGGATGTGGGCTGGAGCCAGACATGCAAGGAGGGGGAGTTTTGCAGGGAATGGACTATTGTAGGTGTGCACTGCTGAGTCACAGACACCTTTTTTCTAAGCAAAAACTGGGTAGTTCTTCCTTCCAGCTGAGTCCTCAACCGAGTGTGTGTATGTGTGTGTGTGTGTGTACATATGTGACTGTGCATGTGATACACATGTATGCCCATGTGTGCAAGTATGAGTGTGCCTGAGTGTGTACACGTGTAAGCGTGTGTATGTGTGTGTGTGTGGTGAAGGGGAGGTAGGGAGTGGACATGGTGAAGTAAGAGGAGCAGTGTGGAGACACTTTAATGAGTTGGTATTTGGAGAGCCAAGTTGTCATAACACACACCTGGACAGAAGTCTCTTCTGGACATAAAGTTGATTTTAATTAGTGACCACTTAATCATTTTAAATTAACCATTCCCAACTCATTTAATATTTCTAAATAATTAATTTCCTAAATAAGACATGGGAACAGATTCAAAATCTTAGGTGCCTATGCTGAATCCAAAGATCTGTGATTTAATGATATTTGGCTGGAGGGCTCTTCAATGGGCTAATTCCTTTTTATAACTACCAAAATAGCCCCACAGGTAATAACCTGGGTAATAATCTCTTCTGTCTAGAAAAGAAAGTGATAGCTGATATCAGGAATGAGTCCAAACTGAAACTGGGAGAGAGAATAGTACTCATCGAGGTTGTCTACATCAAATTAAATTGTTTGGGTTTAGTTATAAATGACCAAGTAAGAATAAGTTTGCTTATTCTTCATGACACAATAACCCTCTGGGTACAAAATAATGCCTAAGGTTGCCATATAAAATATACAATGCCCACGTAATATTTGGAACATATGTACATATACTTTTAAAAGTTCATTGTTTATATGAAATTTGAATTTAGTTGGCTGTCCTGTATTTTTATTTGGTAAATGGGAACCATAACAGGTGCTCAATGAACATATGTTGCATAATGTCCAATTGACTTGTAATCAGAAATTTGGAGTACCATTTGCAAAAGAGCATAATAGATATATTTTGAGATGTGAGTCTCTATTTTCAAGGAGTGAATTACTTCTTGGACTAAGATCCTCTGGTTATAGAGGATGCATCTTCAGCTAGGAAGTTTGTAAAGTGTGACCATCTCTATCAGAAATGTCCGTCTCTTCAATGTAGACCAAGAAGACCCTATCCTTCAAGGACTCAGGCTGGGTCTGAGGAATTAGAGTTATGCCTTTCTGGTATCTTGACCTATAACCTGTAAATCTGATATTTATAGAGAGAAAGCACCAACCCCCAGATAGAAGAAATGTGTCATAGCGGTTCATAGTGTTAGGCGTAGATTCCGACCTATTTTCAATACTTTGTTCTATAAATTAAGAGTTTGGAAAAGTCACTCAACCTCTCTGAGCCTTGAAGATGAATTTCTTCATCTACAAAAAATGAGAGTGTGTAATAAAAAATGTAGTGGGTGTTAAGGTTAGCTACTACATAAATGAGCAGCACAGCAAGAACTCAATAATTATAGCTAGTAACAATAGGGTCGTGCAACTGTTAGAGAACAATAGGGCAGAAAAGAAAGTTACAGATTTGCATGTGAAGTTGAAATGAGAAAGGAGGAGAAAGTCCTCCTTTCCTAGCTATGACTCCTCATAGCTTCCCTATTCCTAGTCACGTGCTAGACTTTGAATTTCCATAATCCTCTATAACGGACTCCCATATTTGGCCTCTGTTCTTTTAGGTTTGATGAATTCTAATTAAAGATATTTAAACGAAATTTTTTAAAGAATTTATTTATTTATTTATTTATTCATTTATTTATTTATTTATTGAAGAGAGAGAGCAGGAGGGAGAGGGAGAGAATCTGAGGACGACTCCATACTGAGCACAGAGCCAGATGTGGGGCTCGATCCCAAACCATGAGATCATGACCTGAGCGGAAGCCAAGAGTAAGATGCTTAAGACTGAACCACCCAAGCACCCCCAGTTATTTAAAATTTTGTGGGGCTCAGTGAAAGTTTAGGCTGAATGTCCAAGCTGAGGGATGCCCCTCAGACGTAAACTTCCAAGTGTTGTAAATCTCCATAATTAAAAAGGGCATCAGAAATACCTTTAAATACCTAGCTTTTTCTGAATTGCCAAACCATTTTTCTCCTGATCATTTCTTTCAAGCTCCTTAGGGATAAAATCTGAAAATATTATGATCATTTTAAAGTTTCTGAGTTGTCTTTAAATGGAGTAACTATATTTTACCACAAAAACGGGGACATGTGGTTTGACAGCATGAGTATACTTATGGCTGAAAACAGGACAGGCTACTTGATATAAATGCTGTTCTGGAAAATCTGAGACATATGGTTCCTTACTTCTTGACTCTTTGTTAGCCACCTCTGACTTCTGCTGAAATCCAAACTGTACACTGGTTTCCAGGTGAAAAGTGTAGCACTCCCCCACCCCAGTCCAATATTTGGGAATCCAAGTGTAGGGACTTTCTAAAGAAATCCTCTTGAGAATCGTTTCTCCAGTCTATTTTCTTGATTTGTTAAAGGGTAAAGAATTGTAGATGACTAGATTTACAGATACTTCCTTCTAAATTCTGCATGGGATTGGTGGGAGGGCAGCTGTAAGGACCTTTCTCACAATCACTGTAGTACCTTTCCTCTATCATGTTGATTTTGGAGGTGAAGTCAAGTTAGGAATCCCATCTTAATATCCTACTACCTTAGACAAAACATGTTTGGGCTATACCTAAAAGATACTTTGTGCCAAGTCACCAGGCACAGATATCCAGGATTTGAACATAAATAAAGAAGTCATCAAGAATTTCAGAGTCTAATGGAAGAAAAAAAATCCTACTCACAATTCCTTGCAGAACAGTATGAGGTTTGTGTGCTAAGGCAGATAGGTAGAAGGGACAATGTTAACACAACAGAAGGGATTAGGCCCTACCTGAGAGCAATATGGAAGGCTTCTTTAGGAAAGAGCTATAGTTGGTCAGGCTAGAAACAAAATATTTTATGATTTCCAGTTGTGGAAAGGGAGATGATATGTGGTTAAAAATCTCACTAAGGACAAATGTCATCAATGGGTAGATAAAGCTGATTACTAGTTGGTATTTCTGACCTTTCACACACATTTATGGCAAATATATAACTGTGGAGAAGGTAGCGGTATAGTACCACTGAGTCTCCTCTTTCCCTCCTCTTTCTCCTCGGTGATCCAGTAGAAAAACTGCCTTAGTGTTGGCATTTGATGAAGCTGAAGTGTGGTTATCAGTAGAGGCTAGATGGCATCCACCAGTAGCCATTCCACATATTTGGGAAAAAAAATTTGCTGCGTTAGGAACTAGATCATTTGTGGACAGTACACTACTTTGGCTGCTGTGACTTATGCCCTGAAGTAAAATATTGCTATTAAGATTATACCCTAACCGACTGCATTTTAGCAAATTAATGATTAACACTATGGGCAGTTCTCCTATCTCTAAAAGTAGTTAACGCTAGGGCAAACTTAAGCTGTTGGTAAAATCAAGAAAAAAGGAACACTGTTTGTAAAATATAAAACAACACACAAGAGCAGGTTCTTTTCCTGTATGACGACAAGGACATGTGGTAGTTGTTTCTCTAGAAAAGAGTCAAAGCCCTTAGAACTTAATTTTCTCACCACTAAAAGAGAATCAAAGCTTAATCTATTTCCTCTCATATGTACGAGTCAGTGCCCTGCCTCTATTGCACTTTGAATGGACTCTCTACAGCTTTAATGGAATGCCAGTCATATTTTAAGCATGAATGTGAGATGCTATTCATAGACCACTGTTGTGAGATAAAGTGGGATAGAGTTATGATCACAGATAGGCATATCCTGGCCAGCAGACCAGATAGACTGCTGTTTGATAAACCTAATAAAACAGTAGAGCTTATTGATATTGCCACTCTACGAGGTCGAAGCAGCCTGGGATTGTCTGTCCTCTGGCATTGAAGCTGAACTCAAGGTGGAATGGAGTGACAGCCTAGTGAAGCCAGCTGTCTCAGCAGCTAGGGTGGCTCTGGGCACTCGATTCAACAGTGTCACAAATTCATTGTATTCTGGTATTTATGCTGCAGATAAGGATAACTTCTTGATAAATGTCCTGTGTTAATGGGAGTGATTTGTGGCTTCAATTCCTCTCTGAGCTCTATTGTGTTGGTCTTGGCAGGACATTACAGAGCAGGGTATGGATGGATTGCTGAGACTCCAGCCCACTCAAAGTACAGGTCACATACTATGACAGCCAGAAACATCCCATAGAGATGTCTTGGCCAGCATATTATTATTGCTTTTGCTACATTAAAAAAAAAGTATGGAACATTAGTGCCTTAAAATATACTTATTTACTTATTGAATACATTTGTCAAGCCATAAAGAGCAAATAACATTTGAACAAAGATTAGGTTATATAAACTCCATGATTTTTGACCAGAAAGAAAATGTTATTTTCCTAATACTTAAACCTGTTCTCTATCTTCTCCAGATCACTAAAAGGCACACTTATCTAGTCAGTTTCTCAAGCACTAGACCTGGGCATCTTCTTTGGCTTGAAACCCTTGAGCTTCCATATCAAATCCACTGGAGTCCTGTGAACTCCAGTTCCAAAGTACTGCCTATAATTCACTGGGATGGTGAGAGAAATTTGGGGGATCCCGATGAACAAGAAGTCAATTTCTATTTTTTTACCTGAGGCTATGAAATAGCCTCTTAACTTGGTCCTGCACACTCTCCTTTGCATTTGTTTATCATAATGGCCCAAGTAATCTCCCTAAACATACTGATCAGAAGATGTCTAAAATCTTGCAAAGGTATCCCATTAGAATAAAGTCCAAATTTATTCCTTCCCCCAATATGATAAGGTATCTTGAGTATGCTGATGGTGAGTGAAGAAAAAGCACTTCAGAGTCTTTTGTTCACATTGCTACATAATTTAAATAAAGAATGAAGTTTGGATTGACCCATTTGATGAAACCACTTTGAAATCACAACTGCCTCATTCAAGAAATCCCCCCATTATAAATATACAGACTTATAATGGTTGAATCTGCAAGTCCTATTTCTGTGAACAGAGCTTGCACATATTTGTCCACTTGTCTTCACTAACT
Organism: Canis aureus; assembly: GCF_053574225.1. NCBI lineage: Eukaryota > Metazoa > Chordata > Mammalia > Carnivora > Canidae > Canis > Canis aureus. The sequence goes on from NC_135648.1 coordinate 4,894,764, forward strand.
ATATTTTCTATATAAACAATGTGCAATTTAGTCATACTTTTAAGCATGTAAGCTTATATTTCTTTGTTAATTACTAGAAAAAAATCCAAAGTAGAAATCATTCTAGAATCTTATTGAAGGATCATCTTTTATTGATACTCTCTTGACCTGTTTAAAATAATGAAATTTTCATAATTGAAATTATATTAACAAATTGAACCATTCTCTACCTTACTGGCATGATAGGAGTAATATTTTAACCCCAAAGCATTAGAATTCTATTTGCCAGGATGCCTGCGTGGCTCAGTGGTTGAGTGTCTGCCTTCGGCTCAGGTCGTGATCCTGGGGTCCTGGGATCGAGTTCCACATTAGGGTCCCTGCATGGAGCCTGCTTCTCCCTCTGCCTATGTCTCTGCCTCTCTCTCTGTGTCTCTCATGAATAAATAAATAAAATCTTGTTTAAAAAGTTCATTAGCCTCAGTCAGTATATTTAACTTCTTAGATAATTGCGGTATCATGCCAGAAAAAAAAAAATGGCTGTATGACATAGAACAACCCAGGAAGAAGCACCTAGGTGGCTCGGTTAAGCTGTGGACTCACAGTTTTCACTCAGTTCATGATCTCAGGGTGGTAAATGGAGTCCCTTATTTGGCCTCTCTTTTCAGTGGGGAGTCTGCTTCTCCCTCTCCCTCTGCCCCGCCCCATGCTCTCTCTTTCTCTCCCTGAAACAAAGAAATCTTTTTTTTTTTTTTTTAAAGAATAAGCCAGGAATACAGAGGCCCCAAAACATATCCCATCATATGCATTAAGCTGGAAATAATACTATTCCTCATGAGTTGCACTTCCTTGAAGTTATTTGTTTCAAAAGAAAATAAAAAATACTTGGGAGGAGAAAAACACATGTCAAGGACCCAAATTGTTGAGGATTTCCCCTATGTTAGACAATGTCTTAAAAACTGTATAATAACCCTATCATAGAGGTGCTCTTATTTTTCTTATTTTATAGATAAAATAACAAAACAACAACAAGTGAATCGATACTAAGTATCTTGTCCAGGGTCACGCAGACACACCAGATGGTCTGGCTCTAGAGCCCTCGCTCTACCTCTACCTCATATGGCCTTACTCTACAAAAGATTGACAGAGAATGTGAGAGAGTAGAAGGAAGATGTTAAAAGAAGCAACTGAGCCTAGAAAAAATGTCAAGGACAACCAAAGGGGCATTATCAGTAAGCTACATAAAGACATTCATTTTACTATTAGTTTAGTGTTTTGTCCAAATTATAATGCACATTTCATGCTATTTTTATTTTGATATGATTTCAAACTTTAAGGGAAGTAGTAGCAAGGTAGCAAGATTAGTATAAGAAATTCTATTAAAAAAAAAAAAGAAATTCTATATACCCTTGAAAGAGATCCCCCAATTTTTTACATTATGGACAATTTACTTTATTATCTATCATTATCTATCTATCTATCTATCTATCTATCTATCTATCTAATCTTATTTTTGTGAACCATTTAAGAATACATCAGAAACAACATGCTCCTTTGTCTCTAAATACTTCAATGTGTATTTCCTAAGAACATAACTATAGTCCTATAGAACGAGAGAACAATGAACAAATCAAGAAATTTCACACTGGTATGAAATGATTGTCTAATTCACTGTCTATATTCAAATTTCATCAATTGTCACCCCAAGAGCTTTTCTGTTCTTTTCTTTCTTTCTTTTTTTTTTTTTTTTCTGGTCCAGGGTCCAATGAAAGATTAAGCATTTTCATAGTTGTCATGTCTCTGTATTTTCCTGCATTATGGAACGGTCCCACAGGTTTTTGTTCGTTTGCTTTTATTGATCTTAACATTTAAAGAGTACAGGCTAAATATTTTATAGAATTCCCTCAATGGGGTTTTTTTGAAGTTTCTTTATGATTAGACTCAGGTCATGCATTTTCTACAAGAACACTGGGGACGTGCTCTGCTATCTGTCTCACTACATCATATCAAGAGGCATATAATTTGGTTTGTCCCAATATTGGTGTCGTAAACTTGGACTACTTGGTTAAGATAGTGTCCACCAGAGTTGTCTATTAAGCAGTTACTGCTCTCTCTTTGTAGTTAATAAGGAAATTGTTGAGAAATACTTCGAGACTTTGTAATATCCTGTTTCAAATCAAACTTTACGCATTAATTTTATCTCACTTCTTCTATATTTATTAGCTGACATTCTATGGTAAGAAAAAGATTTTCCTTTCTTTTTTTCCCTTCTTTCCTCTTGTTCCTTCTCTCTCTCCCTTCTTTCTTTCCTTCCTCCCATCCTTCTTATCATGACTTATGTTTTCTTCAAATAGCCCTTAGAATCTGTAGTATTTCTGAGATCCAGTTTAGACCCTGATCATATTCTATATACATTCCCTGGTTTACTTCACCTAATCTCATGGTGTGAGGTACTATATGTGTGTGATGATTTGCAAATATATATATTTGCAAATATATATACATATATATATATGTATATCTCCTAGATATCCCTGTTAAGCTCCAGAAATTTTTGAGCTACCAGACACTTCTATTTAAAGGTCCCATAGATTTCTCAATTTCCTCAGGTATAAAATTTAATTCATTGTCTTTCCCCAAAAACCTTTTTCTCCTCATCTATGTCTTTTCTCCGTGGAAAACATCACCACACATCCAATCACGGAAATCAGAAGCCTGGAATTCATCATAGACTTCTCTCTTCCTTCCACTCACCTAACCCACAAATGTAATTACTCATCAGCACCTATAATTCCACCAGATAAATTGTCTTTCAGCTCTGTCCTTACTTCTCTATTTTTACCATCAAGACCTTAGTTCAGACTCTTAACGTATTTTCCCTAGATTGGTGTTCTATTCTAATGGCTTTCTCTATATCCAGTTTTTCCTGCTTAGAATCCATCCTCTGTATTTCAACCAAAGTGACCTTTCTAGGATACTCATGTATTTATGACACTCCCCTGCTTACAATAACTCTGTGGTTCCCATAGTTTTCAGGATTATGTTCCAATTCTTTAGCACAGCACCCAAGGAGAGATCTTTCACTATTGAGTTTAAACCTACTTCTATGGACTTATCTCCTATGAATTTTCAACATATAATTTCTGCTCTAGTCATTCAGGATTTTGTGGCCATGTGTTTCATGTGTCAGTGGATTTCCCCATGCTCCAATGTCACCTCATCTAGGAAGGCTTGCTAACCTCACTGATACCCTGCTCGTTTAGAGGATGCAAATCTACTTCTCTGGTCTCACATATCACTCCAAATCCATATTTGGATTTATCCCTTTATTTGTCTCTCTTCTCCACGAGACTGAGATCTCTTAAGAGCGAGGTATCCTCAGTGCCTAACGTAGTTCCTGGCAAAAAGTAGGTCAGAAACAAATGCTAATGAATGAATTAATCAATATATGAATATGAATATGTGTTAACTAGATAAAATTAAAGTGTGCTGAATCCATAGATGAAGTTGATGCATCATATTATTCATGGTATTTGCAAGATGGAAGACTGTCCCAGAACGGTGCCATTAGGCCTAGTCACAGCTGAGCTTTAGATAATGGTGGGAAAGGTAAAACATGACCTCCAAGTGGAACTAGAGAGCCTGGAAAAGATCAGATTTTGGAATATTATTCAATTATTCAACCTACTGCTCAATATTGTTCGACAAGGTCATGTGTTGGTTATTCCAGAAATGTATAAAAACAGGGATGATGGCTTAAAGATAAATGCAGAACTGGGAAAACAGTCTCCGTGGTAAAGGAGAACTGGAGAGATAAATCTATCAGTAGCTAAATAATTTTATCTAATCTAAGATATGAGGAGCCTATTCAAAGCAGGAGCAGGCAAGCAGTTTCCTTTTTACACTTGTACTATTAACACAAAGAGAAATCAAGAATGGTAGCAAATCTAGTAATGAATAGTGTAAATTTTGTTTGTGATATGTCAGATTTGATATTCTAATAGGATGTCAAGGAAAACATTTGGAAATTCATAATCAGCTTTCAGGGAAGCAGCCAGGGCCGGTGGTGTAGGTTTGATATCCTTTCCCACAGGGATAGAATTGGTACCTGTCCAATCTCTCTTTCATTGCTAAGACTGTGCTTACAGTCTTGCATTTGCCTTCAGGTTTTCATCTGGTTTTTCAATGTCCTAAATAACCAACTAGCCATCTTGCTAAATATCCTAAAATATTGTCTTTGCTTGACTCTAGAGATCTATTCAAACTTGGTATTTTAGCTTTCCTAAAATTGCATAAAAGCCAGATTTGGTGAACCCTCAGTGTAGGGCACAAATGACACAATGGATATGTATTCAAGGGGAGAAAACTCAAAAAACTACATGGGATTTTACAGAGGAAAAAAAAAAAAAAAAGAAGTGGGCCCTATGGACTGTCAGAAAATCCCGATTTCAACTGGGAGGTGACAAGAGAAAGAGTTGCACGTCAAGACGCAAGTGTAGAGGACACATTATCATAGAACATAAAGAAATTAAGAGGCTTCAGGTAAAAGGGCCATCTTTATTTGCAGAAGCTAAGGAAATGTAGAAATCATGAAAATTGAGGAAATGTCACAAATTTTTGTAACCAGAAGATTAGTGATGACCTTCAAACGAGCATCTTGTTCTTCTCAATTTGGCGATTGGGTTTGATTGCTAGCCTCTTCAGGTGGTCATAAAAGATTTGTATGTGACCCCAAGTATCACCAAGATCAATTGGAGAAAAGTGTTGTCATACAGTATTACCACAAAAGGTCAATTTCTCGATGCCCTTATACATTTTATTGTCAAGATGAAATACAGTAACTGTTGCTTAATGGGCATTTGGTTTGAGTCTCCATTCCTGAATGGAATGCATTAATCCATGACTTTTAGCTTCTTTCTCCAAGTAGCCTCTTTTTAATTAAAGCAGATATTTAATTTTGATAAACTACTTATGCAAATAATTTTGTTGTGTTATATCAGCTGTTCAGATACCAATGTTCTGAATTCAACAGATTTGATCTCTTATTTTTATGAACTCAATGTAAATAAATACATTGCTTGAATCAGCATTCAGCTTTCCTACTTGGCTTGAGGAGCATGGCACACACGCACGCACACACATGTAATAACATGTTAGAAGCTTTATTTCAGTATGGTTTATGAACCATTGTTTCACCCACAAATCTGGACAGTTTCAGCTTTTCTGGAACTTGACTATTCTCACTGTGTGTGGAAAGTGCCAGAGTTTGATCACTGGCACCCAAATCCTAGAACCTAACTCAACTGAGTGAATAGATGGTCCCAGTTTTATTTAAAAAAAAAAATGATACACACTCCAACTTCGTAAAGATGGCCCTTGGGAAACAGGAAGTGACCCAGAAACATTATCTTCTTCATTTCATGCTAGACATCTCTAAAGTAGAAGATTTGTAACTCCCTCTTTCTGAAACCCAGTCACACACAGAATGCTGAAAAGAATGAATTTTCCCCTTTGAAAATGTCACAGGGCATCCAGGAAATCTCTTTTAGTTTTATCTTGGCAAACAAATGTCCACTGATCAATATAAATGAGGAACAGGCGCATCAACATCAATAGGAAATGACTTTTGTGAAGTATGATTTGATTCATGGCACGGAGTGGCCCTTACCAAGTTCTGTTCTATTATCAGCTTGAAAGAAGAAGATATCATAAAAGGGGCCTCCAGATGACTGTCATTTTCAAGTGGGGTGTTCTTAAGTTATAGACTCCTGCCACCTCCGAGATAAATGACTAGCTGCCCTTGGCTGACCCTGTCTTTAAAGAAGGGAAGGCTGTCTTTACAGACACAGGGATGTATCCCGGAAAACTTTGAAAGACACAGCATTTAGAGACAATTTTATTTCTTTATCAACTGATAGTTCTCTATTTCACTTCTCAGGTTTTTATCACTTGCTGGCATATGTGTCGAAATGAGATCATGAGGTCTCAGCACTCTTTCCCTGGCCTCTTAAAGACTCACTCCGTTGAAAGTGCAATCTTGTACTTAGTGGAGGTAGCAAACATGATGATGTCACACCCCCAAGGGCAATGCCTGACTTTGTGCTTGGTGAGCAGTCTGAAATTATTAATTATTTAATGATCACATCCTGTTTTCTTCACGGTATCCTTAATAGTAAGAGAGGGGAATAACCACTCTGCGATATGTGGTAGCTGATGGGGTTATTCAGAGGATTTCGCCGCACGATGCATGGTTCATGAAAATCTAGTTCAGAAAGTTGGAAAGGTCCTTAACCAATCTCAGCAGTTTCCACGAGACCAAAATAACTTTCTGATTCGTTTTGAAAGGCGGAGTAGAAGAGCAGTTGACATCTAGACCTTGAAGCTGGAGTGACTGGGTTAAACTCCGAGGTCCAGCCCTTCCTCGCTATGTGACCTTGGATAACTCCTCTGTGCCCCAGCAGCCTCCTGTGCAAAGTGAGGATAATGACAGGCCCCATTCATAATGTTGTTGGGAGGATTAAATGTGTAGCACTTTGAATCATGCCTTGAACATATTAAATGCTCAATACCTATTAGCTGTTGCAATCCATCATCTTTCTTATTCTCCTCCTCCTGCTTCTCCTCCTCCTCATTCCTGTTATATTATTATTATTATTATTATTATTATTATTATTATTATTATTTTGGAAACTTTGAGCATATTTTATTTTTAAATAGAACCTTCCTACGGAATAATCAGGCTAAACCCTAAGTTCCGAATGGCAAGAGCACTTCTACAACGTAACAGCTTTATGTCCAGTATCTGTGATCTGAACTTGACAGTGAAGTGAAAGACTTCTAAATCCCACAACTGTCAGGGAAGGTTCCTGTTTCATCTTCATGCAGCTTTAGTAAGCCCTGTCTTTAGAATAAATGATACAAGGTTTACCGGCTGCTCTCCTTTATTATTTTAAGCTGTGTAACTTCTTCTCGATGATATGGTTTGGGGAAGCTTTTTTAAAAAGTTCCTTAGACTCCAGTCCATAATGAGCACTAGATTTTATACTGAGATCTGTCACATGCGCATGTGGGCAAAGAGGCACTGCTAGTTTTTATGGTGACTTTGCAAAACTTAGACAAAGATGCTCCCTCTTGGTGGGCATTAGAAACAGATGTCATCTCCTGCAGACATCGTCCCTGGGGCTCATAATTCGGCCTATGTGAAGGTGGATGCATTTATCTTCCCTGACCCCATAGCTGGGTACCTGTGCAAAGTGCCCAAACTGCACGAGCAAACCAGTGAGACTCATGCGACATCTATACATTTCTGGAACGAGCATTTCACACACACACACACACACACACACACACACACAATCTCCCTTTCTTTGTGGAATGCATTCTAATACTTCCTACCTTTTCAAACGTAAGTTATTTTTTTAAAGATTTTATTTAAATAAATAAATAAATATCGAGAGAGAGAGAGAGAGAGAGAGAGAGAGAGAGAGAGGCAGAGACACAGGCAGAGGGAGAAGCAGGCTCCATGCAGGGAGCCTGATGTGGGATTCGATCCCTGGTCTCCAGGATCAGGCCCCGGGCTGAATGCGGTGCCAAACGGCTGAGCCACCTGGGCTGCCCTCAAATGTAAGTTATGACCCTGAACTATTTTGCGACTACTACCGAGTCACTACTTGAAATCTGGAAAACATTGCAACAGGGGTTTAAAAACATGGGCTGGCGATGCTTCCTGATGCTACCACTCACTACCTTTGTCCTTGGGCAACTTCCTTAGCCTAACTCGGCCTGAGTCCCCTTCTCCATCAAAATGGTTATACTGTATCAGGGTATGACCTTCATATGGCTGATGTGTGGGTAAATGAGTTAATGTATTTAAGACGGTTAGAATGTGGCCTGACAATGGCCATGTTATCATCGCTAGCGGTCGTCAATTACAAGTTCACTAACCTTCCTTCTCAAACCCAGTTCTTTCTGTACCACTACCGTATGGGGGTCACAGGAAAGAGAATGAGGGGATGCCTGAGGGGAGGGCGGCAGTGCCCCCCGGCCTCCCCACCCTCAATCTGGATGGGAAAAGGCCACACTGGTGCAGGTGGACCTGCTGTAGGATCACCCTTTGGTCACGAGGAGACTCATAACACTGTAAGACTTTGTAGGTGAAAGTATGCTAGAACTCTACAAACATTTACAACTGCTATTGAACGAGCATTGATGGAGTGATCACTGGGGTCAAGCATTGTGCATCGTGCTGGGGATGAATTGGCTGCATTCTGAAGTCCAGGAGGACCTGGACTTGTAACTGATTGTAACAATCAGGTGACTGAAATGTGAAGGTGTGAATGAGGCCCTGTGGACCAGGGAAAGGAAAGGAGACAACAAATTGGGGTTCAGGGGTATCTAGAGTAGACCCATGTCTTCCAGGCAGATCACAGTGGGACTTAGGGCTGCCTGCAGTTGGGTTAACCATCGCTGTTAGGATTGCTGACAGGAGATGGCATTCACAACACTTCCTGGGTTCCTATAGAAATGAATATGGCTAGATATTAGGTTTGCGAGGTATTATGGATTGGGTGGGAGGGGGAGCAGGGAAAGCTAAATAGGGCTGCATCACGAAGTACATACTTTATAACTTATTATGTCGTCTCACGGTTGGCATGCTCCCCACTGAGATATTATTTTCCTTAATTTTCATCCTTGTGTGTCTTCCTCTGTCCTAATTTCTTGTTACGAAGATGGAAATCATTACTGGGTGAGCAGCTAGTTAGTGAATGGAATGAGTTAAAATTCAGTTCCCTCAGAAGGACTTTTGGAATTTAAGATGGGAATAAAACGGATAATGAGGGTGGTGAAAGTAGACATTGGCAGTCCAATTACGTTCCATGTGAAATTGAGTGGCATACTTTATTCCACTAATTACTTTTAGTTATTTTTTCAGTAATGCATGTTAACAGAAACTATTCTCTTTTCAGAAAAAAAGGCGAATACACATTTGAGTATCTTTTGTATCCAGAGTTACGTACAAAACACCGAAAAAGGGCACCTGGGTGGCTCAGTCGGTTAAGTGTCTGCCTTCGGCTCACGTTGTGATCTCAGGGTCCTGGTATCGAGTCCCACCTTGGGCTCCCTGCTCAGTGGGGAGTCTGCTCCTCCTTCTCCTTCTCCCTCTGCTCTCTCTCTCTTTCAAATAAATAAATTAAATCTTTTAATAAATATAAAATAAAATAATAAAATAAAATAAAAATAATAAAATAAAATAAAATAAAATAAAATAAAATAAATAATAAAATACAAAACCCCCAAAGCTACTCCATGAAATTCGGTCTACGAGATGGAAGGGTTAATATGCACACACAGACCCATATACAGAGCGGTGTGTATGTATTTGTGGTGGGTATTATATAGAACGGGTCTGAGCCCCGTATCCATAGTATATGTTGCAAATGTGTTCTCCCAGTTTATCACTTCCCTTCTGACATTACCTACATTGTCATCTGCCGTGCAAAGCTATTTATTTTTGCAGAGTCAAGTTTATCAGCCTTTTCCTGTATGGCACCCTAATCCTGAGTCCAGATTAAAATGCCCTTTCTTATACCCAAATTATAAAAGAACTCAGCCACATTATCTTTTAGGACATTTATAGCTGAGTTTTATAAATCAAGATCGCTGGTTCCTGGGGCACCTGGTGGCTCAGTCGGTTAAGCATCTCACTCTTGACTTCAGCTCAGGCTATGATCTTGGGGTGCTGAGATCAAGCCCCGTGTCATGCTCCACGCTCGATGCAGTCTGCTTCTCCCTCCCTCCTTCTGCTCCTCCCCATGATCATGCTCTCTCTCAAATTCATAAATACATAAATAAATAAATAAACAAGCAAACAAGCAAATAAATAAATAATAAAATCTTTTTAAAAAATCTCTGATCATTTAGAGCTTATTCTCGTGTTTAGTGTGATAAATACCTCTCTCTTCTGTCTTCCAAATGGCCATTCAGTTGTCCCAAAACACGAAAAAGTTCTGACTTTACCTCAATGATTCATTTTGTCATCTTTATCCTCCAGGAACAGTCCTTAAGTGCTTATTTCTATTGATGGACCCTCTACGTTCTAGTTCATTGGTTGTTCATGGAGGGACTGGGTACTATACGGTTTTAACTATTAAGACTTTTTTTTTAAATATTTTATTTATTTATTCATGAGAGAACAGAGAGAGAGAGACAGAGACAGAGACAGAGACACAGGCAGAGGGAGAAGCAGGCTCCATGCAGGGAGCCCGACGTGGGACTTGACCCCGGGACTCCAGGATCATGCCCTGGGCTGAAGGCAGGCACTTTAACTGCTGAGCCACCCAGGTGTCCCAACTATTAAGACTTTGTAGAATGTTTTATACCCGATACCTCTTTTTTCCCCCCAGTCTTCTCCCAGCTATGTTTGTGTGTCTATTTTTCCACAAGAACTTTAATATTAGTTTTCTAGCTTCAGAAGATCAGCCTGTGGTATTTCCTATTGGGATCATCCTCATGTTATATATTAACTAAAAGGAAACTAGCATCCTTGTCCCAAGAGACATGGATGTTTTTCCATTTGTGTATTCAGGAGTGTTTCAAATTTTCTTAATATGGGCTCTGAACATTTTTTGTCAAGTATATTTATTCTTAAGCGTTTTAACTTTTTGTTGTTGTAACTGTTGTAAATTAGGTTCTCTCTTCCATTACATCTCCCAAGTGGCAATTGATTTTTACACGTAGGTTTATAACTTCATATCTTGTTGAATTCTTTGTTTGCTTGAATTATTTTTACCACTGATCCTCAAGGTCTGTTTTGTCTTTTTCAGCTAACATGAAGTTATCTTCAAGAGAAACTCTCTCTTTTGCAATCCTTATGCTCTAATGCTTGAATCTTTTCCTACTATATTAGCTAATTCCTCCAACACACTGTTAACTAGAGATAGTGGATATCTTCACCTGCTTCCTGAGCTTAGTGGGAATATTTCTGCTGTGGTTTTTGTTTTGTTTTGTTTTGCTTTTTCATTGAGTAAGGTGCCAGCTCTCGGATTAAGGAAGCTACTTACCCATTTCTATTACCTCAAGTGTTTTCATGAGGAATATGTTGAATTATTACAAGACTTTTTTAGTGTCTGTGGGAGATAATCATGATTGTTTTGTTTCCCTGAGACGTTAAAATGATACATTATATAATAGGTTTCCTAATGCTGAACCATGTTCACATTCCAGGTATAAATTCTACTTAGACATGGTATGTTATTTTCTTAATTTGATGCTGGCGTTATTGGTATGTTATTTTATTAATTTGGTGCTGGATCACTAACACTTTATTTAGCATCTTTGCATCATTTCCCTGAGTGCTATTGTTCTATACCTTTCTTTTACTTCACCATATCTCTCCAGTTAGGTGTATCAATGTTATATTTGCTTCATAAAAAGAATTTGAAGTTTTTCTCCGTTTTCTACATTTTAAAACAATTTATGTAGCATTAAGACAATCCCATCTCTAAATGTTGGAAGCAATTCCCTTCTTTTTTTTTATTTTTCTGGACTTATGGAGTTGACAAGTTAATGTTTAATTTCTATTATTTTATTTGTACTGATGTAAGTGCCAAAGTCTATAAATTTTCCTCTGATCACAGTTTTAAATATTATAAATTCTGATTTATAGCATCTCCATCATTGTTATTTTTCAAATACCTTGTAATTTCTGTTTGTATTTCCCAGTTAACCAAGAGTTTTTAAAAGATTTTTAACTTTCCAGATGGAGATGGTCTTCTTAAACGTAAGATCTTTAATTTCTAGTTTTGTTGCATTGTGATCAGAACTGTTCTTTAGCAATACTCCTACTTTGTGAGACTTACTGATATTAGCTTTGTCTTCAATTTTCATGATTATTCCAAGTGCAAGTGAGAAATTCTCTGTTTTATATACACGCTCACTCACACAGCCATAAGGTTAATCTGATTGATGATGTCATTTATATCTTTAGTATCCTTAATTTGATTTTTGTCCCATTTGACTGTGTTATACTGACCGTGCTGTTCCAGTCTACTTTCATTCATGGGTTTCTATTGTTCTCTCCTTTAATCTCACACAGTTTCTGCCTTAGGTTGCTGTGATGCTATATGGTGCAGAAATACTCATAACTATTATATCTTCATGGAAAATTATGGATTTTTGCACTTAAAATGTTCTATTTTATCTCAATTCATACTTTTTATTGGTAGTCTACCTTCTCTGGTAATAGTATTACAGGAAATTTGCTTTCATTTTTTTCTCTCATTTGCCTATTATATCTTTGCACATTTCTTCAGATTTAGTCTTCGTGAGCCACTTTATTTTAGGTGTGCCTCTATACAGCATAAAATTTGGTTTTGCTCTATGTGCCAATTTGAAAATCATTTTCTTTTTACTATGCCAGTTAAGCTCATTTAGTTTTATTGATGAAGTTAATATGTCTGGTCTCAATTCTGTTCATATTATCTTATATTATAATTACTGTGTATATTACATTATATTATATTCACTGTGTTTCTAAGTCATGTGTCTTCTCCACTCTCTTTTCTTCCTTCTTTTTTTTTCTTTTGTATTTAAGGCTTGCATTTTGATTCTAATGGCTACATTTACATCTGTACATTTTAAATGTCCTTAATGCATCACCCCTCTCCCCACTATGTAATCTTTCACTCACTGCTTTGTCAGTTTTACACAGTATTCTTTGACTCCTGCCCATCGCATTTACAATAATAAAGGATTTTATTCTACTTTCTTTAACCCCGTCTTCACCCTTGTTTTGATTTTTGATCTACATATGATAAATGCTCACCATCATACTTTTTTTTTTTTTTTTGCCATTTATTTCTTGGTTGGGTGAAGCTCATCCTTTAGTAGCTAGGTTGAATGAAGTGCTTGTCAATACAGTATTACCTGGACTTCTCCATGTTTAAAATGGTTCATATCCATAATCCCTGAAGGGCACATTGACTGGATATAAAGTTTTGGCTGATACTTTTTTTTTCCTTTTAGTTTCTTGAGAAATGTTTTCCACAATCACCTTATAATATATGCTACCCTTGAGAAGTCAGGTGCCAATCATACTTTCTTACTCTTTTAAGTAACTCTCTACTTTTATTTTTGGACACCTCAAAGGTTTTTTTTTTTTTTCTTTTTCTTTGTCTCATAGTTTACCAAAATATATCCCAGAGTTGACCATTCTGTGTCAATTAGCTGGTCCTAGTTAATGTGTATGCCATGATTTTGCCTTATTTCAAGAACATTTTCTTGGTTGTTAACTATAAATGTTTTCTTTCATTGTAGTATTTTTCCTCTTCAGGAAATCTAAGTAAAAATGTATTGTATCTACTTTTCCTGTTTTTATACATTTTTATTTTTTAAAAGATTTTATTTATTTATTCATGAGAGACACAGAGAAAGAGAGAGAGGCAGAGACACAGGCAGAGGGAGAAGCAGGCTTCATGCAGGGAGCCCGATGCGGGACTTGATCCCAGGACTCCAGGATCACGCCCTGGGCCAAAGGCAGGCACTAAACCGCTGAGCTGCCCAGGATCCCCCCTGGGTTTTAAAAAATCAACTTTGAGCTAATTTCATTGCATTTCATCTTATTTTTGTCAATTTCTCTTAGTTTTTGAACTTCTGATTCTAGGCATATTAGTTTTCCATGCTACATAATAACTTACCTTGATTCCATTCTCTTAATATCCGTTCAACAAGGAAACTCAGGGATATTCTATCCTAGTGAAATTTCTAGTATCTAGTTATCTGGGGCATGTCAAAGTATATTCCTTCTAAAAGAAAAAAAAAGTACTCCGTCCAAGGTGACAGATAAATTGTTATATTTGGCCTCTCCTGCAGTGGGTCTCTTTGGATTTGGGCTATACCTCATATGGATATACTTATTCCAACCCAGTTATTAAGTGATCTAAGGCTGCTGATTTTGAGAGCGGTCCAGAACAAGATAAGATGCTTCAAGAGGTCCAGCCTGTCATGCAAGACACCCTGACATTTGGGCCATATGATCCAGCAGATAGAATGGTGCTTGAAGTGTCAGCAGCAGATAGAGATGCTCTTTGGAGGTTTTGGCAGCTCCGTATAAGTAAATTACAACACAGACCCTTAGGATTTTGGAGCAAAGCCACACCATCTGTGAATAACTACTCTCCTTTTGCAGAACAGCTTTTAAATTGTTACTGGCCCCTAGGAGAGACTGAATAGTTAACCATGGACCACCAAGTTATCATAGAATCTGTGTTGTTCATCATGAACTGGATGTTGTCTGACTCACCAAACCATAAGTTGGGGTGTGCACCACCAGACCCCAGTATGAAATTAAATTAGTATTATGAGATTGGGTTGGAGCAGGCCCTGAATACATAAGAAAATTTCATGAGGATATGGCCCAAATGCCTCTGCTTGACTCCCACTATACTAACTTCTGTCTGTTAGCCCACATCTATGTCCTCATGGAGAGTCCCCTACAACAAATTGACTAAGGAAGGAAAAGAAGCACCCGGTCCTGGTTAATTGGTGGCTCTGTATGATATTACAAGTGCCACCAGGAGTGAACAGCAAAAGCACCATGGCCCTTTTCTAGGATTTCAGCAAAGGACTGTGACGAAAAAAAATCCACTCATTGGACATAATTTCATGCAGTACACTTATTCCTTTCACTTAGCAGAAAGAATGGCCAGAATTATGAGTCTATACCATTTAACAGACTGTGTTCAATGATTTAGCTAGTTGATAAGTGTCTTGGAAGGAACACAATTGAAACATTAATGGGAAGAAATTCTGGGGAAGGAGGTATGTAGATAAACCTCTGAGTGGGGAAGTAACATGCAGATAATTGTGTCCCATGGGAATGTTCACCAAGGAATGATTCAGCAAAGCAGGATTCTAATAATTAAGTGAATAGAATGATCTGTGGATTCCACTATGTCTCTTTCCCTTGTCATTCCAATAATTGTCCAATGAGCTCATGAACAAAGTGGCCATAATGGAAGGAAGGGATGTTATGGCAGGGATCAAAGCATGGACTCTCACTTAACCAAGACCACTTGGCAAGAGCCAACGCTGAGTGCCCAAGTGCCCAAGTGCCCAGTCTACCAGCATTAGAGACTAACACTGAGCCCCCAGGATGGTACCATTTCTAGAGGGTTCAAACTGATGAAAGGTTAATTATATTGGATGGCTTTCTACTTCTTTTTTTCCACTGTCAAAACAAATTTTTATTTAAAAAAAGACTCCAGAGTTAGGAGTCTTTATGTTCTGTATTTTTTTAAAGATTTTATTTATTCATGACACACACACACACACACACACACACACACACACACACACAGAGGCAGAGACCCAGGGAGAGGGAGAAGCAGGCTCCATGCAGGGAGCCTGATGTGGGACTCGACCTCGGGTCTCCAGGATCAGACCCTGGACTGAAGGCAGAGCTAAACCGCTGAGCCACCGGGGTTCCCCCTATATTGGATGACTTTCATCATGGAAGGCACTTTGTTTTTACTAGAATAGACATTTGCTCTAGATATAGATTGTGAGCCCTTCCTGCATAAACTACCATCATGGTATCCCACACAGCATTGCATCTGACTAAATGAAGTGTGGCAATCTACTCATGTTTATGAAATTTACTATTCTTACCATCTTCCTATCATTTTGAGGAAGCTGGTGTGATAGAATGTAGAATGGCCATTAAAAGATTAAGCTATACTTTGCAGAACTCAGTGTCCTCTCAGATGAGATATATACTCTGAATCACCACTCAATATATTCTTGCCTCACTGTTTAAGGTGGGACATCTAATCTCATCAACACCTGTGCTGGGACTGGAATTTACACCATCAGCTCCTCTGACTCCCAGGCCTTTGGGTTCAGGCTGAGTTACACTACTGTCTACTGTGGGTCTCCAGCTTGCAGACAACAGATTGTACAACTTCGCAGCCTCCTTAATCACATGAACCATTTCCTCAAAATAAATCTCTCTCTCTCTCTCTCTCTCAGTTTCTCTCCCCAATTGATTCTGTTTTTCTGGAGAATCCTAACTAATACAGCCAGTCCTGTTTTATATGTCCATACTCTGCTTTCCAGATTTAACTCTGAGTAATACACCAAGCATGATTTTTATATCTCACAATGTTTGCTTGAAGATGTTTAATTCAATCTGGAATAATTTATTATCATTTTATTCTGTTCCATGGTTGGTTTTTAGAGGAAGTTTCATCAGCTGAAACATTTTGCTACTCATTTCTTTTTCTTGCAGTAATTCTGCATGAAATTGGTCTTATTCTTCTTATTCCTAGGCTTTTTGTGGATGGGGTTCCTAGTTCATGAGCCAATATGGTAAAAAGCAGTTCTTTCATTGCTTGCATCCTTGTCAGGGAGAGTGTTGATGTAGCTAACAATGTTCCTATGAGTAAGACTGCCAGATATTTCATGGAAAATGAACTAATACTAAAAAAAAATATTTTTAAATTAAATTTAAATGGGGATTCTACATTTCTATTTGCTTCATCTGCCAACTGTACTATGAACATTCTTGGACCTTCATCCTAATGCACAAAGGTAATAGCTCGTTGTAGGCTTTCTCAACGGAGATTCTTTATATGTACCACAGAACCACAAAATAATGGGAATTACTATTTTCCAGATTTCCCCAAGAATGGTAAATAACTAGTATCACTCTAGAAGCATAGGCAAAAAGTTAATTACACTCTTTGGATGCCTTAGGGCTTGAGAGCTTGACTTAGAGGAATCTCCATGGTAAAAGACGATCCCAAAATGGAATTTCTGGGACAGAGAATATGGGACTATTCACTAGAATATAATTTGCATAAAGGCAGATATTTTTCTTGTTTGTTCAGTTGTATCAATGTGTTAACATAACAATAGGAGCCAGCATGTGATAGAGGTTCAACTATTATTTTGTAATTAACTCTACAGATAGTGCCCATAGTTTTCACATAGATTTAAAATAAAATAAGATAAAAACAGAGAGGGAGACAAACCATAAGAGATTTCTTTGTATTTTCTTAATCATGCAGAACAAACTGATGGTTGCTGCAGGGGAGGCTGGTGGGAGCATGGGGTAAATGGGTGATGGGCAATAAGGAGGGCATGTGATGGGATATGCAAGTGATGAATCACTAAACTCTATCCTTGAAACTAGCACTACACTATATATTAACTAACTAGAATTTAAATAAAATCTTGAAAGAGAAAAATACAATAAAATGATTTGTAGTCTCACCAATAGCATATAAGGGCTCCCAATGATTCACATCTTTGCCTTAACGTGATGCCATTTATTGAAAAGATGGTCCTTTCTTCACTGTTATAAAGCACTGACTTTGTCATAAATAAGTTTCGTCATATGTGTTGTTCTGTTTCTGGGCTTTTTATGTTATATTGGTCTATTTGTCAAACTGCAAGTTAATATAATGTAAATGATGATTCTTCTGCCTGCTTGGTTTTGGAATACAGAAATGCAATTTTATTTTGTATACTAATTTTATATCCAGCCAACTTGATAAGTTCTTTTATTGACTCTCACAACTTATTTGTACGTTGTTTTGGATTTTCTATGTCTTACTGTCTGTGATTACTGACAATTCTCTATTTCAAATATTTGTTTTATTTATTTCTTCTTGTCTTATTTTGCTGGCTAGGGCTCATAGTAAAATATTGACACATATTTGATCCTGATATTTTAGAAAAGGCCTACATCCTTAAAAATAAAGTCATTTTTGTAAGGCTTCTATAAACACCCTTTACCAAGGTAAGAAAGTTTACTTCTATGCTTCACTTGTATTTGTTTTTTTATAAGCAATTGTTAAATCTTTATGTTGCTTCCTTGAAATAATTGTATTTCCTCTTTTAATGAATTAATTTGGTGAAAAAATAGTTTTAGAGATTCCAACATAATATTCTTATATTTCTAGGATAAATACACTGAATTGTGTTTATCTTTGGCTTTATACATCTCTGGATTTGGTTTGGTGATATTTTGTTTTGGATTTTTGCATCCAGATTTTCATGAGGAGACTGATCCTTAAATTTTCCAGTTTCTTGCTAATCTTCACTGGGTTCTGTAGCAGGGTCAATCTAGTTCCAAAAAATGAATTGTGGTATGTCCTCTTTGTTCCAGCCTCTGAAGAGAATTCCTGCATGAATTAAGAATTGCCCATCCCTGAAAAATTTGGTGGAACTTCTAATAGAATAATATTTTTCCCTAATCAGTATTACCAAAATTTTAAAAATTTATTTGCCTCTTCATTGTATATGTTTTCTTATTTCATTTTATTGTATCGTTTATTCTGCTTTCTTTGTCTATATTCAGCTGCTCTTTCCCAAACCCTTAAATCAGAAATACCACTTTCATTTACTGCCTTTCTTCCTTCGTATTAAGCATTAAAGTTTAGACGTTTGATCTGAAATGCCATTTTTTCATTCTATTTTGTATACACAATATTTTGCTATTATTCAGTTTTTATAATTTTATTTATAATATGATTTCTTATTTGACCTAGAGGTTAATTAGAAATACTTTGTTATTTCCAAATAGTGGAGTCTTTACTTGTTTTTTGTTTGTTTGTTTTGTTTGCTGTTTTTTTTTTTTACTAATTTCAAACTTAACTGTATTATTTTCAGAGAATATGGTGTCTCTGATAAATTCTTTTATATTACCAAATCTGGTATATAATATAATACCTAGTTACCTATTATACATATTTCATAGGTGTTTTAGGAGAATGTGGGTTTTTTTTTTTGCATTGTTACATGTTAGTTTTTTTAAAAAACTAACCAAATTAGCATGTTAATCTTATTGTTGAAATCTTTAGTAACTTTGGTAGCTCTTACTTATCTCATTGCTATTAAGAGAAGTATTTTGAAAGCTGCAGTTCTAATTGTGAATTAGTCAACTTCTCCTTGCAGCTTTATCAGTTTTTTAAAAAAGATTTTGATACTATTTCATTAAATGCATACAAGTTAGATATATCGCATTTTCCAAGTGAGTCAAACTTTTTTATCAATATGTAGTAACTATTTTTATCCTTAGTAATGCCATTTTTCTTATATTTCATCTGCCAATGTATCTTTTCAGATTATTTTTTAGCTAGTATAGCACATCTTTTTCCTTTCTTTGATTTCATTATTTTTGCATCCTTATATTTTAAATGTGTATTTAGTGAAAAGAATATATCTGGACTTTATCTTAAATGAATTTTGACACTCTGTCTTTAACTAGAAATTCTTATCACTTGTATGTATATTTATTCTTAAAATATTTAGTCTTTTTTCAACCATTTATTTTACTTTACCTTCTGTTTCTCACATTTATTTTTTTCTCTCATTTTGCCTGTTTTGAAGCAAAGTCGATACCCTGAATAAAGTATCCTCTAAAAACATAATGCTAAGAAACACGCAACTAACATTTTTTCTATGCATCATGAATTAGCAATAAAGTAAAAAAATAAAAAATCTAAGAGACAAAACACTAGATGAAATCCAGGAAAGAAAGCAGAGAACCAAAACTGACTGAAGAAATTTGTCAAATTGGATGAAATTCAATTTTCAGTTCTCAGACCCATCTGTGAATCACTCAGTGTGAGGCGGCGTCTAAAAGGAACGTGAAACTCCACACCACATACAGGTACAACTCTACTGTTCCATGCTCCGTGTAAAGGGAAACAAGAAATAAACCTATCACGACTCTTCAGGAAATTGTCCATCTTGTACTATATATAACATTGAAAAAAAAAAGGAGGAAAATATTCTCTGAATATCTGTAGTTACAAGTTGGAGTTCATACAGTTATGAGGCCTGGATTCCTACTACATAAGTATTTGGAAAAACCTCAATCTTAAAATTTAATTTAAAATTTTATGAGTTGATAGTGCCCCTGGGTGTTTGGCAGAAGATAATGAAAATTCTGTCTGTAGGAATTTACTTTCTATGAAGTTTTTCAAAGTGTTTCTATGGATTAGCTTTATAGAAATATGAGCTCACAAAACACACACACACACACACACACACACACACACACCCCTCACAAAAAATACATCAACATAAATAAAACCAACAGAAAAAAGAAAAATGATACCTTAAGAACCTCAGGTATTAGAATGATCAAACACAGACTGTAATACAAGTATACTTGATTTGTTTTAAAAATGAAAGAAATGATTGAAAATATGAGCTAGAAATAAGAGACTATAAAAATATCCAAATAAATTTGGGGAAAAATTGAATTTTGAAAAAAGAACCTGAATGGATAGCTTTCAAAGCAAATGATACAGATAAAGAGAAAATCCGTGAACTGAAACAGAGATTTCCAGAAAGTATCCAGAATGCAGCCAGAGATACAAAAATATGGAAAATACAAATAAAAGTTTAAGATACATGGAGAAGAGAGTGAGGAGCTCAGCACACATCTAAATTTCCAGATGAAAAGGAGACAAGGAACAGCAGAATCGTAGTCGAAGAGACAATGTCTGAGAATTTTTTAAACATCGTTTCTGCTGAGAAAGCTGTTGTCAGTGTGTTGTTCCTTAAAAGATATATTTTCCTCTCCAACCTTTTTATGATCTCTTTGTCTTTGATGGACAGTTTTGAGGTGTCTGTGTGTGCGCACACATTTTTTGAGTATGTACATTCATATACACATACACACTAGGAAGTTTTGGACCTGGAAACTGGAAAATTCTGAAGTATTATTTCTGTAAGATTTATTTATTCCAGAGACAGCGAGCGGGGGAGGCACACAGGGAGAGGATTTCAGGCAGACTCCCCACTGAGCGTGGAGCCCTAGGTGGTGCTCCATCTCAGGACCCCAGATCACAACCTGAGCTGAAATCAAGAGTTAGGTGCTTAACCTACTGAGCCACCCTGGCACTCCTAAAGTATTATTTCCATATTATTTTTTCCACATCTCCTCTGTCTCCTCTTTTTGTTTCAAAATCAGTGTATATTAAATCTCTTGACTCAAATCTGCTGCATCTTCTAACATCTTTTCCATACTATGTGTTTTTTCCTTGTGCTTTTGAGTTAATTCTATCCAGCCAGTTATAATCTGTTGTTCAGACCATCTAGTATTAATTTAACAATTCTATTTTTAGGTCTAAAAATTATAGTTGACTGTATGTAAAATATTTATTTTTTATAGTCTTCTGTTTTCTGCTTTTCTAAATGTCTTCATTTTTCTAAATATTTTACACATAGTATTTGATAACAAGGACCCAAAAATTGCAGTATCTCAACTTCTAGGAGTTGTGTACCTAGTGCTCATTTTTTTTTCTACCAGCTCTTACTCCTGGCATTCTGTTTGTGTGCCCTCATGTCACTAAATGCAGCCGGGGACATTTTGAAGGCCTGTGTTGAAGATACTCCTGCAGAGAGGAGTTGTGTTCCCTTCTCTTGGATATAGAGCACTTCCTGATATGGCAACAATTTTAGGTTCAGGTTCATTTCTTCATCTAGAGGTGGGTCATGACCTGGTTCCCCGATTCCAGTGGCATAGGATAATCCAAAGATCTGTTCATGCTCACTCCCTTTGAACACACATTACTGTTTCAGCTCATTTTGTTCCTAAATGGTGGTGTTTGGCCCCTGGGAGTTCCCTCTATGTGTGCTATAAAAAAAAAAAAAAGAAAAAAGCATCAGAAAGTAGTTTGGTTCAAGTTGGAGGGCCCTTCAGTGCACCACACCAAAGTATGTTAGTTTTCTGGACCATCCTCAGAAATCATGATGTTTGCTTTTCCCAAACAACAATAGTCTGAAAAGTAATAGAACATGGCCACAGGTAGTCTGGTTCTTTACCATATTTTCTCCTCAGACAGCTCTGGGTGTCTGTGAGGAATGTTTTCATGCGACCCAGACCCAACTCACTCTTGTCTCATAACCGGGTAGCACAGCCAGGCAGCGACCCCGGCCCAGCCCCCACACTCACCTCCTGCCTCTGCATCATGAGCTGCCCCTGATCCTCACCCTCCATTTTGCCCTGAATGAGAGGACATTCCCACTCCCTGGTTCACCAAAGCATCACCAAGGCCAGGCTTTGTAACATTTCTCAAAATTCAAAATTTGACTGATAGTTTGAGGTATCTGAGAAGAATTAAAGTTCAGGGAAAAGATAAATGAAACCAAAAAACATGATCTGAAATATGATGTGAATATTTGTTTGTAAATACAGTGTCCTCTAAGGAAGTCCATTCCTAACATCCAACAAAAGAGAAATATTTCAGTTTCCTTCTTACTCTGAGTCTAGGGATGAGGTTTCTCTTAGTGTGTTTTGCAAGAATGCAGCTCTACAGTAATGGTAACTGTCCATGTTTTCATGAGAATGCATAGCCTGGACCCTTGTCATTATGGGACAGCACCACATCTTCCACTTTGTATATCCAATTGTGTAATGACGTTTCCCCCAAATGCAAGAAGATACTTTACTTAAAAAGAAGTAAAGTCTCTTCTCTACAGGAATAGAAGAATTGCCACCAGCTTTGGAATATAAGTCTATTTTTTTCTGGCCATAAGGTTTCAAAAAAAAATTGAATTTCATTCCTAACTAGACCACCTCATCTTCTTGCCACCTTGTTGGTCCCTTTGCAAAACAAAACACCCTGCAACCTCTTCATAGGCAAGTGTGTCATCTTCTTTGTCTTTTCCATTGCTAGTATCAAACCAAATCCCTGGAATCTTGTCATGCTCTGTAAGTGTCGAGTGCCCCAATCCGTGAGTGACTATGTAAATGCACTTTCTACTAAATATATGGAGAAGTCCAGTAGGGGAAACTTTATTTTGTTCTTACTAAATACGTCTCCCAAAAGAAGGAGAGACAGAGAGTAGAGAGAGAGGAAGGAGAGAGAGTGAGAAGGAGAATGTGTGTTTGTCTTCCTTATGGGAACAACAGGTTTGAATATTGATGAAGTGGAACCTCAGATCCAGTGTGTGCACTGAACAGGAGTAAGAAAAATCCAGCAGACTCATGACCCAACAGGAAATGCGGGGGGTCTGTCGATGCAGCATATAATCTGGGCCCGACAGGTGAGCAGCAGAAACAGACATGAATGACTAGGGCTACACGCGAATGACACAGGCATCGACAACATGTGTCCTCCTGACTCGGTGGCTGCAGGCTCTGGGAGGCACCCAGCCACAAGGACATGCGAATCTGCATAAAATATTCTGAGCAGAGCATGAGTAGCTGGTTCCAGACTAGATAAACAATTTAGCAAACACCCAGGAAGAATGTCTCTAACCTTCATAAAACTGAAAGGACAGACAAGAAATGAGACGGAGGACCCTGTCATGGAAATTACGGCCTCAGCGATTTGCAGGCATTTCATTCTGCAGGGGGGCTGGCACACTGGAGGAGGGATAAACAGGAAGTTTGAAATCTGTCTGAAATGGCAAGGCATATTTTTCTTCGCACATGATATTAAGTGAGACTGGAGTTCTCTCCAGAATGCAATATCGCTTAAAGTTCAACCCATCTTTCCAACAACTCACACGATTGACAGGCATTATTTAAGCGATTGCTAAATGTCGGTTTCTAAAAAATCATGAAACTAAATGGTCTCGGGGAAAAAATTGCTCAGAAAGGAAGAACCATTGCTCTATTAGTAAAAGTAAACTGGAGAAAAAGTAAATCGTGAGAAAGGCCATCTGCACGAGAAGTCCTCTTGAGCTTAGGGCCCTAGTCTAGGTGCTCCGAAAGGAAGACTGGTCATGGGCCAGGTGGCTCTTTTTGGGGGAGACAGGATACACCCGGCTCTACATGGGTCAGTTAGGGCAGGCTGATTGCTTACTCAGCTGCATACAGAGGTCAGGAGTGATCCGAGGACGTAGCAGTTAGATGAGGATGACTTCTTAAAAAAATTAAGTTTTACATTATGATTTAAAGCAGGGTATTTGAAAGGTATATCGAACAATTGATATATAAATCTTGAAGTATAAGTTTGATCATTTATATGTATACATGACACACACACATATGTTTTTAGCTTTCTGTGCAAAGGCAGGTTTTTTTTTCATCATACAATCATATATTATTTAGGTTAAAAGTAGTCCCAGCATTTCCTGAAGTGTTCGGTGGAATTCTGTTAAAAGGCAGTGAATGGAAGAATAAAAAGGAACTTTGGTCAAGGTTTTATGATCTGCCTTTCATTCTGTGTCATTCTTGGACTTCTGAGGCACTTAGATTTATTAAAGTTTTTGAGACTTCTTCCAGTGAAGAAACCTTTTTAATTTATTTAACCCAGAATTTTCTAATCTTATTTGACAGTTTTGGTTTTTTTGAAAGTCTATCTACATGTTAAGGAAGCCAATAAATAATTTTGGAACCACTGGTCTAGTTCAACTTTTCCCTTTAGAAGAAAAAGCTACTTGCCCCCGGTTATCCGCTTCCTGATACCGAAGTAAAGCCTAGCATGCCGTTGTTGGGAAAACGGGCTCTACTCATCTTTTGCTTTCTTTTTTTTAATTTTTTTTTTAATTTTATTTTTTACTTTTTATTTATTTGTGACAGTCACAGAGAGAGAAAGGGAGAGAGGCAGAGACACAGGCAGAGGGAGAGGCAGGCTCCATGCACCGGGAGCCTGACGTGGGATTCGATCCCGGGTCTCCAGGATCGCGCCCTGGGCCAAAGGCAGGCGCCAAACCGCTGCGCCACCCAGGGATCCCTCATCTTTTGCTTTCAATTGTGCTGAAATCAAACATTGTGGATTTAAGTTTTTGTTAATACTAATGGCCTCAAACCTGATGATGAGATTTTGATTAGGAGGTAAAAACTGAAAGTAAGGAAATCTGGCTAGATGGAATGAATTTTTAAAGTGAACTTGCTAAAAAAAAAAAAAAAAAAAAAAATTTGTCCTGAAACCATCAGTGTCCCATCCCCAGTGGTCCTCAGGCAGAGTCAGGATAGTTTGTGGGGAGAGTTGAGGGACTTTCTCAATCCATCAGGTGATGAACTTTGAAGCACCATTTTTGCTCTCAGAGATTGTTATTCTGTTTATGGCTTTATATGTCCCGGTTTTTTACAATAGGACTGGACAACAAGAAATTCTGGACTTGAAACCACCAGCCAATTTGGCCAGCCAAGTGCCAGGAAGAAAGTTCTAGTTGCAAGTGTTTAAAGGAGACATAGCTCTCAGCGGGGCTAGGTGTTCATAGAACTTGGCATGGGACCCCTGGTATTAATTCAGGCAGGCAGTTACGTGAGGGCTAAGCACGTAGCGCCAGAGTCAAGCATCAGGTTGGTAGTATGGGGCATCAGTAAGTATCTCAGCAGGTGGTAAAGCCACCAGCAGGGGGATGAGAGGCACAGACAGCCTGTGACTCCATTTATAACGTTATCTAGTGCCTTTTCTATGACAGTGGGTGGGTTCTGAGCTACATGGTTGTTTACTCTCAGTCCTAGAATTGCAAAGGCTGCAAAAGGCGGCTGAGAAAGGTAAGGTGAGAAAGGTACATCTATTACACATTTAGGGGTAGGCCACAGGATTTTATCAAATTAAAGAATAATGTGAGAAAGTGTCAGGAGCTCAGTTAGCAAAACTAGACTATGAATGATTATCAGAATAACAGTAAGAGTGACATCTTATGGACTCCCTATATCTCTGTGTGTATTCCAAGAGACAATCCTGAAGACCAGGGTGGGCTGAGCCTATAGGTGGAAGTCCAATGTCTTTGGCAATGGAAAGAGGACACATACAGGGGCTGAGCTCAACAGCTGCTTCCTTCTCCAAAATGCATCTCATCAAGTAGAAAAAAAATATAGGAAGCAAACCCTTAATTACTTCAGCATCTTCCTGCCAACAATTTATGAGGCAGACACAGCAAGCTTAGAGAGTAGTTAGTTTATGTTTGAGACTATGTGTTATGTGAGCCTGAGAGGTGATATTCCTTATTTTAGTACAGTGATGGAAAGGTGTGGGGAAGAAGATGAGAAGTGAGCCAGAAGAAGTAAAGGAATAGTTTCATGGCTGATTATTACAGCATCACCTCAATCTGGGAGCGATTGCATTGCTTTCTTTAAAGTCTCAGGAATCAGACCTAGGAAATGTTACTGTAATTGAGAGAGCAGACTATCATGTTGGATTCTGGATTCAGTTCTCCTGTTTCATATCTTGGTCTCATCATTTATCAACCTGTGACGTTAGGCAAGTTCCTTAACCCCTTTGTAATTTATATTCCTCATCTACAAAAATAAAGATAATAATAGCAGGCATTAAGTAAAGTTGTATTATATATATATATATATATATATATATATATATATATATATATTCATATGTATGTGTTTATATACCAAATAAGTTAAAATTCATAAATCTGGTAACTCTACCCAAACTCTTCCAGAAAATTGAAGTTGGGAGACTGTGTCCCCAACTCATTTTATAAGACCAGTGTTACCCTGATCCTGTCCAGAAAAGGACAAGATAGAAAAATAATAGACCAAGATCCCTTGTAGTTACAAAAAATTTAGCAAATCAAACCTTACCATGTAAAAATAATACATCATAACCAAGTAGGGTTTATCCTAAGAATGCAAAGAAATGTTTAAAAAGTAAACAATATAAGTCATCATATTGACACATTTGAAAAACCAAATTATTATCTCAGTAAACATGGAAAAAGCATTCAACAAAATCCAAAATCTACTCTTGATAAAAATCTCTCAGCAAACTAGAAGTGAACTCCTTCACTCTGATAAAAGGCATTTACATTAAAAACAAAACAAAACAAAACAAAAAACAACAACAACAAAATAAACAGAAAAACCTACAGCTAATCTCATACCTAATGGTGAAAGATTGAATGCTTTCCCCATAAGTTCAAGTCAAGGTCAAAGATATCTACTCCCACCATGTCTACGCAACATTGTACTATGTTCTGGTTCTACCCAGAGCAATAAAAGGAAGTAAATTACTGATGGAAGCGACAATGTGTAGTGAATCTCAAAATATTTATGGTGAGTGAAAAAATCCAAACCAAATAAAGAACAAACTGTATGATTCCATTCATATAAACTTCTAAAATGTGCAAAAGAATCTATAGCTAAAGAAAGCAGATCAGGGGCTACCTGAGAAAGGAAAGGGGTGGGGCAGTGATGGGGAGACCTATAACAGGCAAGAAAAAGTATTTGGTGTGACGGCTATGTTCCTTCATATTATAGTGGCAATGAGTCCATGTCTGTCGACACATATCTAAATTTATCAAACAGGGATCCCTGGGTGGCGCAGCGGTTTAGCGCCTGCCTTTGGCCCAGGGCGCGATCCTGGAGACCCGGGATCGAATCCCACGTCGGGCTCCCGGTGCATGGAGCCTGCTTCTCCCTCTGCCTGTGTCTCTGTCTCTCTCTCTCTGTGACTATCATAAATTAAAAAAAAAAAAAAAAAAAAAAAATTTATCAAACAGTATTCTTTAAATATGGTATGTTTATCATATGTTAATCATGAAAGTTGTTAAAAAGCAAATTGCCATTTTTGTGTGTGTACACATTTAGTTTTATTGTAACAAAGCAACTTGTACACTTTTAAGTTTAAAACTGAGCATCATCTTTCCCTACAATTGCCATTTAAAAAAAAACAACACAATTTTTGCTGTTAGAATCATCAGATCTCTGGGACTGGGTCTGGTTGATGGATGAATGAGGAGCAAAGGTGCATTTGGGATTTGGAGTGAGC
Source organism: Canis aureus (assembly GCF_053574225.1). Taxonomy (NCBI): domain Eukaryota; kingdom Metazoa; phylum Chordata; class Mammalia; order Carnivora; family Canidae; genus Canis; species Canis aureus. The sequence continues at coordinate 4,922,447 of NC_135648.1, forward strand.
CCAGGGTACTGCTAATGCCATTTACTGAGAGAGCTGAGAGAAGCTAATTATTAAAATTAGTCCTGAACTGACTCATCCACATATGTTTTCCCTTCTAAATAAAGAGAGCAAGACCCATTCAGTGACTCAAAACTGAAAATCCAAGGTTTATTACCAAAGCTTTGCTCTTCTCTCCAAAGTTATTCAGAATGAAGACGTTTTTGAATGGGCAAATGCATAAACAAGTGCTCCTATCAATGATGAATATGCCAAAGGATATATCAGGAGTTTAAAAAAGAGAATCCATTGAGTAAACTAGGAGCAAAAATAATTCACTCACATTACCTTCATATGTAAAGATTCTCTGAGAATCTACATATTCTCACTGAATGTTAATATGATATAGTGCTTTATTTTATCACTTCACAGACTAAATGGATGTTACAGAATACTATGAAATTGTCGCCACTGATGGCATCACCACATGAAAATTTGCTAGCAGGAGAGTTCTCTGATTTCCTGATATTTTTAAAAGTTTATTAAGACAAAAGTAAACAAAGTGATGGTCAAGAAATCCTGAAGCTCTAGTGTAGAAAGCATGTTACAAGTGCCTACCATGTTCTCAATAGAGAGCATAATTCTACATTTCTGAATTTTAAAATGGCAATATTACACTTTTCCTATTAGCAACGGATTTATCAATAAAAGTAAAGGAAAAATGAATTACTCCAGGGACACCTGGGTGGCTCAGTCAGTTAAAGAGTCCCAGCTCCCAATTTCATGGCCTCAGGGTTGTGGAATCGAGCCCCATGTCAGGCTCTACACTTAGCACAGATTTTGCTTGAGACTCTCTCTCTCTCTCATTCCCTCTCCCCTCCCCCCTTGTGCTCCCTCTCTAAAATAAATAAATAGATCTTTTTTAAAAAATGAATTATTCCAACCCCACATGCTCTGGATGAACATTCAGTTTTAATAATTCATATGGGTTCAGGTTTTCTTGTTTTCCAGAATGTTGATTAAAAGCCTGCCTTTAGAGGGAGATTTTACATTTGAACATTTCCTGTAAGCTATGGGCTTCTTCTTGCCTTGTCTTGTATTTTTGTTCATCCACTCACCAGTGAAAATGATTAAATCTCCAGGTATCATTCCATCTGAGAGAAATGAAATCACTGGAACAGAACATGTTCCAAGGATCATCTGTCTATTTATCCAGCCAAGAGCTTATGTGTTACCTGTCATTTGGTTGCCACTTCAACAGAGCTCTGGGCTAGACCGAATAAGGGAAATGTAGATGCTCAGAGCTGAAGAGGAACACGAGAGTTCCTCTAGTGAGTTCATTGACATGCATGAGAGCAAGATTACAATTTTCACAGGTCCCCGAGGCCCTCCAGAGAGTCTCTGAGATCCCTTGAGTCAGAAGCCACTCATGATGCCCTTAGGAACCAAGGACAAACAGGCAGTTTGGGGAGTATTGATGGCAAGCATGACAATTGCACCAAAGTCCCTCGTCTGACAGGATCTTGTGCAAAAGGCTGGACATGGACACACTCCACTTACTCACACTTTAATCTGTCTTTGCCTCTCATCTCGTTTGTGGTCTTCTAATACATACTATTCAATCTTTATTGCTTCTCTTTCTATAGAACCACATCTGTCTACTCATCTTTGCTCTTTGATGCCACCACAATGTCTAAGTTATTGATTCAGTGGTCCCCAAGTTCCTCAGCATCAGCCTCTACACAACATTCTTAGTTCTTCAACTGCCGTGGTCGGTTCATCTTATCCATGTGTGGCACCCCTTGAGTGATCCAACATGAGCGATGGCCCCATCATATAACAGACCTCTGCCCCAGGTGGAATCCATTGTATTTCCTCTCTTCTGTCCCCAATGAGTCACTTATTTAATGATCTTTACCTTTTAGAAAATTATTTATTTATCTATCTACCTATCTATTTTTATTTATTTATTTATTTTACAGATAATGCTGACTTTTGTGATTAGTATGAGCTAGTATGCCTTATTGACTGAATTTGCTTGTTTGTTTGTTTGTTTTCAGAAAAGTATAGATACCAGTCATCATGTGGTAACCGAATTATCTTGGCTATATGAAGAGAGCAATGGCAAATGGACTATAAAAATAGAGAAGCAATTGATGAAGCATCTGACTATTTAATGATATGATATAAGCACATTTTGTTAGTTACAGCATATATCCGCACATACACACAAATGTTACATGTGGGCAAAATCCCCAGTAGTTTGTGAGATATTTCAACTAATAAGGACTATGGGCAGATGGCCTCAAATAAAATCCTAGCCCTCTTCCTTTCTTTTCTTTTTAGAATTTATTTGTTTATTTTAGGTAGAAGAGTGGGGGGCAGAGGAAGAGGAAGAGAGAATCCAAGCAAACTCCAAACTGAGCATGGAGCCGAGCCCAACATAGGGCTCAATCCTAGGACCCCGATATCATGACTTGAGCCAAAACCAAGAGTTGAATGCACCATCCAAGCGACCCCTAGCCCTCTTCTTTATAAATGTTTGGTCTAACACAATTTAATATTTTTTTCTAGCCTGAGTTTTCTCATCAGTAAAATAGAAATAATACCATCTTTCCAGGGTTGTTGAGAAAAATAATCATGATAATCTAAAAACCGCATTTGGTTTAGTGCCTAGGACATAGTCACTACCACCGAAGGCTTATTATTAAACACCTCAAAGACAATTGTTAGTTATATTTGTTTATTAAAATTACTTGAATCTGTTTCACTATTGCATATTACCTATATTTATTATTATATTGTAGGTCATTTCTAGGTAATACCTCAGAAATCTTTTTTAGACTAAAAAATTTAGATTTCTGTAGCTTTTCTAAATAGGTCTTTTTTTTTCAAAGATGCATTTATTTATTTTAGAGAAAGAGAGAGCATAACCATGGGGAGGGGAAGAGGGAGATGGGGGGGGGAGAAGCAGTCTCTCTGCTGACTGTGGAGCCCAAGGCAGGGGCCACAGGGCTCCATACAGGGCTCCTCTTGGGGCTCAAAGCAGGGCTCCATGTGGGGTTCCATCCCATGACCCTGAGATCATGACCTGAGCCAAATTCAAGAGTCATACTCTTAACCAACTGAGCCACCCAGGTACCCCTCTTCATAGGTCTTGTATCTGACTTACTAAGATTTTCTCTGGAGTAATGGTAATCAAGTGATGTGATGGAGGAGTTAGCTATCAGTATGGTGCTAATCATTGCAATATGCAAGTGTATCAAGTCAACGTGTTATATACCTTAAAGTTACACAATGCTAAATATCATTTATATCTCAGTAAAGCTGGAAAAAATATAAAGGGAAAAATGGAGACATAATTGACTTTTAAATAATAGTGAGAGAAAAGGCATGGGTATTGTACCCTAAGTTTTAATAAGGATCATGTCATCACAAAGCATTAAATTTGCATATTGAGCTTTTGCTGAAAAGCTGTGGATCCATTGACTTAGTCCTTGGTTTCTGAGCTTCCACTCTGGGAGAGACAGCAGTGATATGTGTCTAAGGGAAATACAATTATTTGACCCCTTACTGAAAAGATATTAAATTCTATTTGACTTATTTCCTAAGCTGGGTGGTGAATACAGAGGTATTAGTTGTGTAGTCACTTGGACTTTCAAATGTTTCATGTTACAAAATTTAAGTATTTAGAAATGTAGGGGCAGACTTGAGAACAGGTGAATTAATTTATAATTTTTGCTTTTATAGACCATGACACTGCTCAATTTATTTTACATTAAAATTTAATTGTCTGTGTATAATAATTTGAGGGGGCTTTATGCTTTCTATAATGTAGAATGAGATATATTTCATGTTTATTCATTTCGCGGCCCACTCTGAGTGCTGACTCTCAGATATGTCTAATCTGAGAAATATATAGGTAATTCTGCTTATATATTTTATCTTTCCATAAGCATATTTCCTCTTATTACATATTCTGTATTTCTTATCTCTTTGCACGATGTCCTAGTTGTACTGATTTTTAATATACATTCCACTAACTAGTATGGTATCATTTGCATACCTAATGAACATGGTCATTCAGATTATTGATTGAACTACTAAGTACCATAAAATTCAAGAATAATTATAATTGAAAATCTGTTGTTATGTCATTCTAGGTTGACATAACCCGTTGATATCACTTCTTCATATATTTACTAGTTAAATTTATACCCACTTTGATATTTATGTATGGCCTATGCTTACCCAGTTAATGGATAAATATATACCATCCAAAACAGAATCAAAAGCCTAACTGTGGCATAATAGATTAGGTCCACAATTGTTCCTTTATCTATAAAATCAGCCATCAGTTGACAGTAAAATGTAAACAGTCTGGCAAAACGACTTTTCAAAAAGTCAAGCAGTCCTCTGGTGAGCAACTCATAATAATTCTACTTAATATTCTTATTTTCAGATGACTAAACTATGGCCCTGAATGCTTAATATGGTTGCTTGTAAGATTTTCAACTTCTCATAGTTTTCGAAAACAAACTTGGAAAATATTCTGGATTACCTATTTTATTTTAGAGGACAATTAAATGGTTTCTGGATTATATTTTCTGATCTTATTCCCAGAGATAGAAATTAACAGCTCAGAAATTTTCCATCAACCTTCTAATAATACTGAAATATGGAAATAACAGACATATAACATAAAACAGTTCAGGAGTTGTTAAGTATTCTGAAGGTCAGTTCACTCTCGTTGTCTTAGGAAGTTTTAATCATTTACTTATTAATTATGTCATTCTGTGTGATAAGATAGAGCCACGGTATCAAAAGCCCAAATACTGCAGTCATAAAAACATCATTGAAGGCTTGGGGGTGATGATATGTTTAGCATGACCTACAAACAGTCAATGAGAAACTCCATCTTGTAGCCACTAACAAGACTTATTTTGTGTTTGACTTTTCTTCTCCTTTAATAATTACATTTCATGAGCTAATCACAAGGTTTGTTGATTTTTTTTTTTTAAATACAAATGATCCAGAACAGGATATTACCTCACACATGTTATAAACTAAGGTACCTTGAAAGGTCCCTGAGAAGTGCCCAAACTGGAGTATTCAACATTATTTTACTCAAATGAAGATGTTTTTCAGATTCTCAATTTCACAGTTGAACATTTTAAAATTCATATTGAAATTATATATAAAAAAATAAAGTGATGAAATGAAGCGGTCCCGGTACATTTGAACAACTGGTGAGATATTTTTAGGCTTAAGAAGCCTATTTTGGATTCTACATACTCTAGAAAATTAAATAATAAACCAAATCCCCAAATAAACCAGGCAACTGTCCAACTGGATCTAACTGAATTAACTTTGAGGTAATCCAAATATTTCTAGGAAAGATAGCTTTCATATTTAAAGAACTGTATTTTGAAGAAACTATGAAATATTACTGAACATTATAAAAAAAGACTTGGATGACTGTAGAGCTCTATCACATTTCCGGTTGGAAAGATAATATTGTAAAAACATCATTCTAAACAAATTATTTTAAACGTTTCTTGCAACTCCAATCAAAATGCCAATGGAGTTTTTGAAAGAAACTAGGAGGAAAGCACAAAATGGTATTAGAATTAATTCAGAATAATCCACAAGAAAGAATAGAATTTTCATAAAAATCAGTTGTGTGTGGGAGAACTTTCCCTGTGAATACACAGTTATTAAAGCCTGGTGCTATTGGCACCAAAAATATGCAGAGAGTTCCATTACCACCACTAAACCAAGAATAGCCCTTGATATATAGAATGATCAACAAATACTAAATTAGCATTGTAAATCAATGAGAAAGAGTGATAGTTAATAAATGGTGTTCCAGAAATTCATTAGATGCAGGGCAAAAAGTAAAATTAGATCTTTACCTTACCCAATATATATATTCAGGTCTATGTGAACCCAGATATTTGAATACTTAAGCTATCACAATTCTGAGTGCTCTCTTTAGGACAAAGAATACAATATTACAAATTCAAAATTAGTTATGAAAGTGAATATTAATTAGAATGAGAAAATCACAGCAGAATACAAATATTATACAAGCTAGTATATCCCACAAACATAAAATCTGGAAAAAATACATATTTCAATTCAATAATTGTCTGATACTTCTATAATACTTTTCCCTACATACATTTTGGTTATTTATTCTTTGATAACTTTTCATAAAAACAGCGATTTTATTTTTAAAGAAATGTCTTCAGATTCTCAACTCATTGTTGATATGTCACTTAAGTGTTTAGGATTCTTGTCAACTTTGGGAAGGCCTCTATAAGTTTCTTTCATAAAGGAGCTGCTAAGAGTTGAAGAACTTTCCACAGATTAATTTCTGGCTTCATACATTTCAAATCTTGGTGCTCCCCCATTAACCACATGCTTTCAGTGCTGAGCAGCAAAGAACAAACATATTCATATCCCATTAGAAATTCTACTCATCCATCTTAGGATCAAAACACCAGGAGGCTGGCCCAAATGGGGAAAATTTATGGAAGTCTTTCCTCCACTAGAAGGGCTAGCCAAACATTAAAAGTAGGGGCGAACTTTATAAAAATATCCCACTAAACCCAAACTGAATGTGTCCTCTTAGAGGGATCCCAACATACCCACAGGTACTACAGTGCAATCTGTCACCAGGACAAATACAGAGAGGAACGTTGTAATCGAGGGAAAAGTGATAAAAGGAAAATTAGAATGGAAAGAGACAGTGTTCTCAACTGAGTGTGGTAAAGTATTTTACTTTTGCAAATTTCTAAAAAATGTATAATCATGTGAACACAATTCTAAGGTCCTTTATTGGCTTCATGGTAAATCTATCTCTGATTATCCCCACTTTGTAGCTTAAAGGTGGGAAGGTAAAGTAACTTGTCCGTGATCACACAGCTTGTAAATTGCAAGCTGAGCCTAGAAGTCAAGGTTGAATGATCCCAAAGATAATACTCGAAAACACCAAGCTGTACTTCTAATAAGAGAAAAACAGTGAATATCCTTAATATATGAAAAAACTATTTTGAATCAGTACAAGATCACCATATTCCCAGAGTAAAACAGACAATGGGCCAAAAGGGAAAAAAATGGTTAATTATGATTAAAAGTCACTCCACTTTAAAATGGATATACATTTTTATCAAATTTGAAAATAATTTTTAAATGGTAATACACAGCATTGATGGATTGCGATAGGCACATACATTGCTTCTGAGAATATAAGTGTGTACAAGTTTCAGGAAGTTAATTTGTCAATTTGGCAAAGTGTATTAATAGCTTTAAAAATGCTCATTACATTCCGTGCAGTCATCCCGCTTCCAGGAAAATAGTCTGAAATAAATACAGACCAAGTTTTATACACAAAGACATGGCACGATTTATTGGGGTGGGGGGAGAAACAATATGAAGGAAATGGTTAAGTGAATTATGGGATTATGATATAGAAAATGAAATATAGCATGTGCCATTTCATTATATTCATGGTATTTCCATAATACGCAGAAACACTTAAGGACTGCCAAAGTGGAAAAAAAAGGCCTTTTATGTATAATATACAATACAATCTCAATCATGTAAACACACACACACACACACACACACACACAGACATTAAGCAGAACTATAAAGATACTTATACAGATTAGGAGCCATCATTTCAGAAATGACATTATACCATTTAAACTTAGGTTGAAAATGCAATTTCAGATATAATCGTTTTTATTTCGTGATCTACAAAATAGGACATTTATACCTATGTCTCCACTTCCTGTTGGCAAGTTCGAGAACTGAGGCGAGTGTGCGTAACCATACGTTGTTATCAAAGCAGTCAATTCTGTGCCATTCGGAACAGGTGCCTGACGGCCTCGGCTACATCTTGGCCCCCCCTCCCCCCACTGTCTTACAGTGAGCACGCCTGCAGCCGCCTGTCTGGTGGTCTCCAGAGGTGGCTGTGTTTCATTGTAAGGCTGTATTAGTGAAGCCCCTGGGCTCTTATGTGAGGAAAGGCACTATATAAATGCAAAACAGTCTATTTTATTCATGCTGTCATATAAATAGAGATCTACTTTATGCTAGCAGTTTTTCAAGGAAACTGGCTATTCTGAGTCTCGTGCTTCTCATTCTCAGGGCCTCCATAATCTATTGGGCAAAATTATTTTCCACCCCAGGACAACAGGTGCCTTCTTGGGTGCGGAGCAGTCATTAGAAATGTCACCTTGAGCCAGGACTAGTCCACACAGAGAACTAGACGATTGTCTAGATGGTTCAGACAATAGTGTGGCGTCAAGCTGACTCTGGCTCCGGCCCAGGGACAGATGCTCAGCTGCCAGGACACAGTGAGGTGACACCTTCCTACTGGCCTCGGCCATGCCCGCCTTTCACAGCACCTCCAGCTCGGGGACAGAGTGAGGCAGGCAGGCTCTGCCATCAGGTGGACGCAGGCTTAAAGCCCAGTGGTTCTCTTGGAGAGCTCAGTTGCTTTGTAAAATGAACACGTTGGCCCATTAGGGCTGTTGCAGGATGATCACACAAGGTGTACATGGAAACCTTCACCACAATGCCAGGCACACGGCAGCTATCATCCCCCTTCACCTGTTAGAGGCAGTGCTTGCGCTTCCCCCCCTCCCTCATTCAGCACCAGCCTGAGAAGCGTGCCTAAGACACGATGCTCCAGGCCAGGGACCAGGTAAGTCGTAGTAGAACAAGATTATAGGGCCTTGTATCTGCCTCGCGGGGAGTTTACAAACTCTAAGCACACAAAGTTTAGAACTAGAAGTGACCCGGGAGATTATCTGTTCCACTGTCCTCATTTCACAAATAAGGAAAAGTTTATTAAGACAAGTGCTATTTCTTATATTCCATGCGTAACTGAAGCCATAGGAGAGTCGTCTTTCTCTGATTGACTTATTTAACTCATTATAAGACCCTCCAGCTCCATCCGCGTGGATGTAAAGAGTAGGTGGTCATCCTTTCTGGTGGGGTGACTGGGTGACGGGCACTAAGGAGGGTGCACGATGAGATGAGCACTGGGTGTTATACTATATGTTGGCAAATTGAATTTACGTAAAATAAATTTTTTAAAAAAGCAAGCAGTGCAAGGGGTGCTTGGGTGGCTCAGTTGGTTAAGGGCTGGACTCTTGTTTTCAGCTCAGGTCATGTTCTCAGGGTCCTGAGATCGAGCCCCGCAACGGGCTCTGTGCTCAGCCTGGAGTCTGCCTGGGATTCTTTTTCCCTTTGCCCCTCTTAATTGTGTTCATTCTCTCTCTCTAAAATAAATAAATACATCTTAAACACACACACACACACACACACACACACACAGAAAAACAACCCAAGAGGTGTGTCCCCCCAGTTCTGTCTCATGTCCTGTGTGTCTCAAAATAAGTCAAGTCCACTTGCCACATTAATTTGGTTCATGGAGAATTTAAGCGATTTGCCCCCCCTCTTTTCTGTTTTTTCTTCCTCCTCCTTTTAAAATACTAAAATCAACTTGCTCTATGGGGGGACCCAATCTCTTCATCATGTGCTACCTGGTGACCACCACCCGCATCACCGCAGCATCTTGCCTGGTTACCCTGGACCACTTTGCATTGCTCTTCTGGGATGAAGGCTCTAGCAAACAACTGCTCTCTTCAGACCTTGAGTAGAATCGCATCTGGTAGTCTTGTCTCACCTTACTTTCCCGGCTTTTGAACCCCTTAAGAATGAATATGGGTTTAGTGAAGGGGCGCCTGGGTGGCCCAGTCTGTGAAACAACTGACTCTTGATTTTGACTCGGGTCGCCTCGGGGTTTGCAGATCCAGCCGGGCATTGAGCCCTGTGTGCAGCTCCGCGCAGAGCATGGACATATTTCCATCACAATTTGCCAGGACACTGATTCCAATATTCACTAAATGGAGTTGAAATTGGACAGCCCTATCCCTGCCTGCCTTCCTGAGGAATCCTTTCGTTCTGGATCTAGAATTGAGACCCCCCGCCCCAGAGGAAGACACTCCCATTCTGTTTCAATTCTGTAGGAAGGGAGGACCAAGGCCTCTTCCCGGTGCTACCACACCTGCCCATCCCCATTCCAGCTCTTTCTTTTAAACAATGAGGGGTGAATGATCAGACCTCACAGAGAGTGGGCCATTCTTCAGCCCAGGTGTTCCTGGTAATCCCTTCTTCTCTCTAGTCCAGGCTTCTTAATTTTCCTGTGTCATGGACCTCTTTCTGTCATGGACCTCCGCCTGGAAAAAACCTATAAACCACTCCCAGAACATTGCTTTCAAACACAAAACTAAAATGCATAAGTGACAGAGGAAACTCATACTAAAATAGATACTAAGTCATGAAAAAATTGTGATGTAAGACTCTATGGGTCTTGGGCCACCTGGGTGGCTTAGGCTCAGGTTGTGGATCCCAGGTCCTGGGATCGGGTCCCACATCGGGCTCCCCACAGAGAGCCTGCTTCTCCCTGTGCCTACGTCTCTGCCCATCTCTCTGTATCTCTCATGAATAAATAAATAAAATCTAAAAAAAAAAAGACTATATGTGTCTTTAATAACACATTAAATCAACAAGATCTTGTGTGGGTCTAATAATCATTGTAATCTCTACATAGTCATGCGCACAAATGTTATTTCTAGACAGCTGCAACGACTCTAATGTGGTATAAAAATATTATGATTTCCATTGATGACAGCCATCAGTCCTGATAACCCTATTGTGATTTCTTTCCTACATTCCTAATGGAAGGAAATGCTAAATTCTAGTTAGAAGTTAGTGAAAATGAAGATCTAACTCCCCATGTAAATGGACTTTCCATTTATATTCAGGGGCCTGCGATTTCTCTTCAAGACTCCCTTGGTCTCTACAGACTAGGTTAAGAGACCACCTTGCTTCCTGGTGCAGACCTCGGCCTTCCGCTCTCCGCCTCCTCCTCCTCTTCCTGAGGCAGAGCTCAGGAGTGGGTCTGCTCCTCAGGACCAGCTCTCTCCCTTCCCCATACCTTGCTTCAAGAACAGCCAGGCAGGAAAGTCTCAGATTGCAGATTTAGGTGAGCGGGAAGCAAATGGAACTTTCCAGTTAGGAAATGCTTTACACAGGCATACCTCATTTTATCATGCTTCCCTCTGTTGCTCTTTGCAGACATGCTTTACAAATTGAAGGTTTGTGGCAACCCTACATCCAGCAGATCTTTTGATGCCATTTTTCCAACAGCATATTTTTTTTTTACTTTGTGTCTCTGTGTCGCATTTTGTTAATTCCTGTAAAATTTCGAATTTTTCATTATTATTATATTTGTTATGGTGATCTGCGATCGGGGACTTCTAATGTTACTATTGTACAGAATCTTTTTTATGCAGCCTACCATTGGGTTTTCCTTTTCGAGTAATCTCTACAGGAACTTATCTTTCATAAATACAGGTGTCCTATTAACATTTTTGTATATGACAGATACGTTTGGTCTTGATTCTGCAGATGTGCCTTTGGTTGTAAGCCCTGTTCCTATTTCCTCTGGGAATGGTATGCATTTGCTGGGATTTGTATGCTTGTGATTTTACTCCAAAAAATTTTAGGTTTGTTATCTCTTTATTTGTTGTAGTGATGATTCTATAACTTGAGAAAATATCCTCAAGCCTCTATTTCTTGAGCTCTGACCTTTAAGCATAGAGGACAGGGGATTTGTACACTGATGCTCCCATGTTTTGTCCTCTTTCCACCCACTCCCTGACTCCCAGGTGTCCTGAGGTTACATTTACACCTTTGAGAAATACAGTGAGATGGTGATTATTTGATTCTCCACTTTTAACAGGATATGGAAAAGCCTGTCCTGAAAGATGAAGAAATTTACTTATTTCTACTAACCTCATCCCCCTCTTCCCCACAAGTTCAAACTTTGAAATACTTACTGATATTTTTATTTCTACATTATTATTCCCTCAATGGTTTAACCTTAGTCTGTATTAATTTAGAACAATTTTCACCCAGTCCCCTACTTCCGGAAGTTCTCTATTGATTGTTTAGGTGTCTGAAACTTTTCAAGTTCATTTTAAAGGGCTCATGGCTGCTAATTTTTAGACTCTTTTCATGTATAAAATGTCTATTTCTTGCCTTAATTGCAATGACCCCTGGCTTTTTATAAAATTCTCAATAAAGCTTTCTTTCCCTTCCAACCCTACGGCATTATTCCACTGACTTCTAGTGCCGGATTTTGCTGTGGTTTTTATGCTAGTCAGATTTTTAATAAGTGGCTTGATTTTTTGAAGAGGGGGAGGCACCTTATCAATGGATTCTGCTTTGTCATTGAGGTATAATCACTTTACCAGGCAATGCCTTGGTGTTTATAATTGTCTATCTCGTGACACACTGTGAATCCAGTTTTTCATCTGTTTCATGATTTCTTTTATATCATAGCTTTGAATTTTTTTTAATGTTTCATTTATGAGGCTATCTTCCTAAGTGACGCCTGTTAGATCTTCACATGAATTCCATCTCTGTTCTTTTTCTTTTACTCATTTCTTGTCATTTGTGTTTCTTTTCTCAGTTGCATCCTCCATGACCTTGATTGCGGTTTCAGGGGTATCTGTTGTCCTTTTCACTGCTATTAACATGACTTTCAATTATGGAATCTCCCCCTTCTTGCTGGTTCCTGATTTCTGTCAGCTAGATTTTTCACCCCCTTCCATTGTCTTATTTCTTCCTCAAGACCTTGTATCCATGTTTTTGAACTGTAGGTCAAGAGGTCATTTTTCTTTCATTTCTTTGATTTCCTGGGGTTGTGTTGACTCATAATTGTCATCCACTTCACGATGCAATTTGTATACTTTATATTCTCCCTTTTGGTCTTATTTTTCATTTTTCTTTCTTTTTCTCTTGCAGTGTCTAGCAGGGACTATGTCTCATTTTTTCTTGCTATTACTTTGAATGCTGACCGTTTATTCAAATGATCAGCTCTTTGTTGATGCATCGTGTAAGAGAAAAGGGGACAGCTGGAGTGAATCCACAAACAGCTTTGCTTTTAGTCTGAAATCTCTCCCGGGTCTGGTCAGGGAGAGATGCTCTGGATTTGAAATTAGAGTATACAGATCTGAATTCCAGTGCCCACTTTTCTTGGCTTTCCATAAACAAAGTTATAGAGGCTTTCTCAGGTCACCTCGACTCCCTGAGCCTCACGTTCTGCATTTTTGAAATTTGTGTAACAATAACACCTACATCACAGAATTCTGTTGAGGATTAAAAGAGATAATTCATGTAAAGCACTTAGTACAGTACCTGGCACATGGAAAGTGCTTAGCAGTAATTATTATTATTATTATTATTATTATTATTTTATTATTAAAGCCAAGCCTCATTTAGCAGTCTCTGGTGCAAAGATTTAATTTAACATTACATCCCTTTAGTAGGCTAGACTTGTCAACTGCAAGATTGATGGCCATCTACTATTTCTGCTTTGCTCTGTCACACCATGTATCAGTTTCCAGTGGCTACTATACCAACTTATCACAAGCTTAGGGGCTTCAAACAGCACAGAATCATTATCTTACTGTTCTGAAGGTCAGGAGTCCAATATTGCCTTCACTGGGCTAAAACCAAGGTATTTGTGGAGTTGTGTTCCTTTCCAGAAGCTCTAAGGGAGGATCCACTTCCTTGCCTTTCCAGCTTCTAGAGGCAGCCTGCACTCCCTCACTTGTGGCCTCCTTCCAACTTCAAAGTCAGCAGTGTTTTCTTGCTGGTTTTCACTTTTCTGCCTCTATCCCATTTAAGGACCTTGTGATTATATTTCTGCCTATATCATACAAGAAAATCTCCCCACATAAATGTCAGCCGATTAGCAATCCTAATTCCATTTGCTACCTTAATTTCTCCTTGCCTTGTAATCTAACATATCCACAGGTTCTAAGTATCAGGACATGGACACCAAAAGCCCACTATCCATGAAAACAACCTGTCTGGTTTCTCAGTCTGTCCACTCTGGCCTTCCTGTCTTTTGTGTCACACTGGGTTGTTCCAGAAACCCTCCACGTACCTAGACTTGCATACCAAGTAAAAGGTGGTTGAGTTTTGTCCTTTTCCTTTGGGGCTTAAGTTCTAGGGGATGGATCTACTGTGTTCTCCTTTGCCTCAGTCTGTTTTTCCTATGCCTGGAACACTACCCTTCATACCCTGGATTGTAATTGTTCTTCGGCATGGTTGAAGATGGAGTTTTCTGCTTTCATTATTCTCTGTTTTCAGTTTATTTCAGGAAGGGCAGATAGAGGTGACTGTGGTCTGTCATCTTTACCAAATATATCTAACTATATTCTTTAGTTAAGGCAGGCAGTTTTAGATTCACAGGAAAACTGAGAAGAAACTGTGTATATTTCCCATATGCCTCCTGCCCCTATGCACACATAGCCTCCCTCATTATCAACATACCCCATCAGAGTGGTACATCTGTTACGAGTGATGAACCGACATCGACACGTCATCATCACCCAAAGTCCAGTGTTTTGCATTCTACGGGTTTAAGCAAATTTATGATGACATTTTTTGCCATTATAGATTCATACAGAGTGTTTTTCAAAATGCTCAGTGCCTCACTTCCCTCCTCCATCAGCAATCCCTGGCAACCACTGATCTTTTTACTGTCTCCATAGTTTTGCCTTTTTCCAGAATGTCATATACTTGGAGTCATTCAGTATGTCGCCTTTTCAGATTGGCTTCTTTTACTTAGTAATATGCATTAAAGTTTCCTCCATGTCTTTTCATGGAGGGATAACTTTTTTTTTTTAATGCTGAATAATATTCCATGATCTGGATATACCACGGTTTATATATGTCCATTCACCTACTTTAGGACATCTTGGTTGCTTCTGGGTTTGGCCAACTGTGAATAAAGCTGGCCTAGATATCCCTGTGCAGGTTTTTGCATGGACATAAATTTTCAACTCTTTTTGGTAAATACTAAGGAGCACAATTGCTGGATTATGCAATGACAATATGTTCAATTTTGTGAAATCTAGCAAACTACGCTCCAAAGCAGCTGGACCACTTTGCATTTCCACCAGCAATGAATGAGTGTTCCTGTTGCTCCAAAGCCTTGTCTCCATTTGGCGTTGTTAGTAGATTTGGGTCATTTTAACAGGTGTGCAGTGGTATCTCATTGTTGTTTTAATGTGCATTTCCTTGACAACACATGATTGTGGAACATTTTTTCTTACATTTGTCGGCCATCTCTGAATCTCCTGTTTTATATCAGGTTGTTTTCTTAATGATGAATTTTCAGAGTTCTTTGTATATTTTGAATAACTGTCTTTTATCAGATATGTTTTTCGCAAGTATTTTCTTCAGTCTGTGACTTGTATTCTTATTCTTTTGATATCCTCTGAGGTTTTTAAGTCATTTGTATCAGAAATTTCTTGAAGAGTCTAGATGTAGAAGGTACCTTCCTAATCTAGGCTTTTCTCTAACATGATATTGTCTTGGGTATTTCAAGAGTTCAAATATCAGATTCAAGAAATTAGATATCAAATCTCAAAGTTCCACGTGATCTGAAAGTTCCTCACTTATTTGCATATTTTATAAACTGCAACTATATATTTTTAAGATATTTTTCCTATGTTTTTGCTGTTTTTACTATCTAGAAAGGAGTGATAGTTTAATCTGATTTTATATACACATATTATGATCCCATAAATAATTTGAACCATTCTTTTTGGACCAGTATATTAATTGCTAAGACATTTCATATGTTGGAATTTGGAACGATTTCAGAAATTATCCTCCAGCTCCTCTAAACATCTATTGCATTTATAGATCTGGTAACATAATTCCCTTAATGTCAAATATCTTGTACTCAAAAACTTAAAAGAATCCAAAGCAAAGGTGTGTTTGGAAGTAAATTATCCCCTAAATAGGTGACCCTGAAGCCTTATGAACTAACTGTGCCTTCCACGCTTATTAATAAGCATCATTTCCAAGCAACCAAGATGTATTGAGTTGGGAGTCCCTAAGTGCGAGAGGGTCCAGAAATAGCTTTGACTTTTCCTTTTTTTAATTTACCTTGTGGGGCTATGGGGAATGAGCAATCCTTTAGTCTGTCAATATCACCAGCAACAGCACCACAGGAAGAGACGATGGGGAGGGGAGGAGTGAGGTGATGGGGGAGGCTCGGCCGAGAAGATGGAATATCTATTTGACACAGAAGAGGGTCCTCAGAACTCCGTAGAGCTGAAATGTCAAAAGCAGCCACTGAAAAAGAACTGAGTCATCAGAATTCTGACATTGACAAGGCTACACTATATACAATATGTGTGACTTCTAATACCCACCAACTGTTATACCATGGACTAAGACATTTTCTGTTTCTGTCCTTAGTCTTTGGTAAATTTAATTGCTTTGTTTTGTTGCTGTTTCTCTTCTGTTTTCCTCTAATCCTTTCACTTGACAAATAAACACTAGTATGCTCAATGTCTTAAAAACTGTGTCTAGATTTGCTTATAGAGTAATTTTTTTCTTAACTAATTTTGAGGGCTATTCAGGAGATCAAATGAATTAATGCATTAAAAGTATCACAAAAAAGCAGAAAAATAATACAAATCCATGTTATTTCTCTTAACCACGATTACAAAATTGATGTTATATAATATATAGTGCAGATTCTAGCATAGTATCACTTCATTATAATTTTATAACAGAGCAGACATATTGTATGCACAAAATGCAGAACCATATCTTCTTTGCAGAAGGTTTTCTTTGAATTTCATTAAATAATATCATCCTGAGCTGAAAGAACTAGATGCCACTGTTTTCATGCCCTCATCTTATTTAGCAATGTTTTTAGGCAGGATTCGGCCTCTGGCAAGGTCATTGCTAAACTGAGCATTAGCTTCTGAATGGAAAGAAACTTCTCATGATTTCAGTATGAAAACATGCCACTAAAAAAAACAACACAGTACAGTGCCATGAAAATACTGTTAGATTCAAGCATGTATCCACCACTAAGGACCTATATATTCTTTGTCAACCTATGTATCCTGTCTATGT
Source organism: Canis aureus (assembly GCF_053574225.1). Lineage (NCBI taxonomy): Eukaryota > Metazoa > Chordata > Mammalia > Carnivora > Canidae > Canis > Canis aureus. Next base: position 4,939,463 of record NC_135648.1, read on the forward strand.
CTGTTTACACATTTGTAAAGTATAGAAAAAAATAGCTACCACTAAGGTGGCTATAAGCATCAAAAATAAATTATTTATGGGAAAATGTTGTGTATTTGTGTAATTACACACAGAACATGCCTATCTGTGTATTTTATTGGCCTGAGGAAGAGGAGGAAAACCAGAGACTCATAGATGGCATTGTCCAAAATGGCAGCCTGTAGCCACATACAGCTATTGAGTTCTTGAAACATGGAGAGTGCAATGGGGAGACAAAATCTTCAATTCTCCTTCATTTTAATTTTAATTTAAAAACCTGAAGCAGTGTAAGATATGTTTCCATTAAACACAACTTCATTGGAAAGTTAGGACTACATTTCGTGTTAACCACTGAAAATTTAGCATGGGGATTAAGATGTGTGATAAGTAGAGGATATGTACTGAAATTCAAAAACTTAGGACATAAATTGTAAAATATTTTGTTAATAATTCTTACAGTGTTTGCATTTTGTGGTGGTCTAAAATAATGGCCACTGAAACATATCAGGTCCTCAAAACCCTGGAACTCGTACCTTATTTAGAAAAAGGTTTTTTACAGATATGCGAAAGACTTTTAGATAAGGAGATTATCTGGGATTATCCTGGTGGGCCATAAATGCAATCAATATTTCCTTATCAGTGAGAGGTACAGGTAGATTTGGTTATACATGAAAAAGAAGGCAATGTGACCATGAAGGCAGAGATGAGTGATGTGGCCACTGGCCACTGAATGCCAGCAGCTACCAGAAGCTAGATGAAGTAAGCACAAATTATCTCCTAGAGCCCTTGGAAGGGATGTGGCCCTATTGAAACCTTGATTTGAACTCAATGAAACTGATTTCAGACTCTGGCCTCCAGCTCTGTGAAAGAATAAATTTCTATTGTTTTAATTCACTAATGTTGTGGTAATTTGTTTTTTTTTTAATATTTCATTTATTTATTCATGACAGACACAGAGAGAGAGGTAGAGACACAGGTAGAGGGAGAAGCAGGCTCCCTGCAGGGAGCCCAGTGCGTAACTCGATCCTGGAACTCCAGGATCATGACCTGAACGGAAGGTAGATGTTCAACTGCTAAGCCACCCAGGCGTCCCAAGTGGTAATTCGTTATAACAGCACCAGGGAACTAATACTGAAGTTATGAGATTTGAGTCATATTCAGTTAACTATTATATATAAAAATTAATTTTCTTCTTTTAATGTGGCTTCTTGAAAATATAAATTTACTTATGTAGTTCTCATTAAATTTCTACTGGACAGTGCTATCCTAAACCATGGCATTCTATAGGACATGGGAATCATAAGCCTGTTAGTTCCTCCCTGCTTGAAGATCCCTGAGCATCCAAAGAGAAAAAAGGGGCTCCTGGATGGCTCAGTTAGTTAAGCATCCAACTCTTGATTTCAGCTCAGGTCATGATCTCAGGGTGGTGAGATTGAGCCCCAGGTCAGGCTCTGCACTGGGCATGGACTTGGCTTGAGATTCTCTCTCCCTTTCCCCCTCCCCCCTCTCATGTGTGCCCTCTCTATTTCTCGCTCTTGCTCTCTCTAGGAAAAAAACAAAAACAAATAAAGAAATAAAGAGAAAATGTATCCATCCAGGAAAGGACTCCCAACAGCTTCGGTTCTGTGTGCTCAGATTCGTTAACTGTCACCCTAATATTTTCTCATCGATGTTTGTAGAAATAAAGATGTATAAGTCAACATGTAGTCAAAATTTAGTCTATCTATTTCTCCATTATTTTGAATAAAACTTCCCATGTAAATATAAGCATCCTAAAGAAAGGGATTTCTTTCTTTCTTACTTCTTCCTATCCCCCAACTCTCAAAATTCTGCTTTTTAGGACAGAGCACAGAGGGTACAGAGTAAAGTCCTTCCTTCTTGGATTTGCTGTTTAATGCGCATCCACATTGCCTTTGAAGGTAGGAAAACCAAATACACACACAAAAACGGGACCCAACATATCTCAAAGACCTTACTAATTTATACTCCTACACACACTTCATATGCACAGACCATTTCACTAAGCACTTAAAATATATTATTGGAATTTGCACAGTACTTTTCTTCTTCAAAATGGCTTACAAATGTAAACTTGTGTTTTTGCTACCCTTATCAACCTCCATATGATGCTGAGATCGGGGACCTGAGTGAGAGGTGGTGAGGGATAATTCATGGTGCGTGGTCTCATGTTTCCTGGCCTTACCATTATGCAAGCCAGCCAACAGAATAACAATAATTATGGTGGTGCACTGTAATGAGGTAATTTGGTACAAATAATCTCCGCTGCTACTCTATGAACATGATCCCACAGAAGACCTGCAAAGAGCAAAAGCCGGATTTGCTGGAGCCTGTATATTATAAGCCCATCACAGATGGACAGGAGTTTGTCTGTCCTTGCTCTGCTGCGCTCCTCCTGGAAGCCATATGGGTTCATTAGCTAACACTTGATGCTCTCATTCTCTAGAAGAGCAAAGGGGGACCAGAGAAAGGCAGTGTCTTTTCGGCTTCCTGGAAGACCCATTAGTTTATGGGAAATTATCCTTGCTGCTTTTGAAAGTGATTGCAGGTCTTTTCTGGGGCTTTTCCCATGTGTCTGCTGTATCTGGTAGTAATGGTGCCATTTTCATAACACGCCACGTCTCCTCCAGACAGTCCCCTTTCTCATCCCTCGCTTCAAATTCCATCTCCTGTCTGCTTTCTGAACCCATGTAATGTCCCTTTCAAAACATGCTCTCCTTGCTGCTCCCACAGTGGCCCCAATTGCTTTTCAACTTGGTATCACAATAGGTTTTTCACAGACCATTCAACCATGTATCTTTTTCTCCACCCCCACTCCCCACCCCAACCCCTGTACCATTCCCTCCTAAACTAATTTTCATGGTGTTGAGCTGGGTATTCTTTTTCTTAAAGCCAACCCCTCATCATGGTCTCCCAGTCAGTGGCTCTCTATTCCTTTAGGAATGAAGTGCACACACCTGAGTCTGGCAGTCAACACCCTCTTGTCCCCTGACTGCACTCCACCCTCCAGCCCCTCTGACCTCAGGCATTTCAGTCAACCATGGCTTCTCATTCTTTTCTGAGTTTCCCCTTCTCTCTTGTGCCTCCATGGACATGCCTACAGTATTCCTGCTTTTGTCATGTCTCCATGGTACCCTTCCGATACCCCTACCCTGCCAGCAATTTTTATGCATCTTCAATGTCCAGCATGAACTACCATTCTCCCTGAGGCCCTGTGGTCCCTTCTATTGAAATAAAACTGTCATACTTCTATGTTTCCTCCACTTTCTTGAGAATCTCATGACATTCTGCCATAATGTATCACTTTATTGGTGCTCACCTCCCCACCAAAGAAGGAAATCCATTCAACTGGGGACTGTGCCTTCTTTCTTCATCCCTTCATTCTCTGTGATGCCCAGCAGAAGCCAGGTGCCCACAGAGTGGACAGAGTGACATGGACTGAGCCAATGTCAGGTTGGGTTTATGAGTAAGAGGGAGAACACAGTTAGAGTTAGCTTGAAACTTCTTGGGGTGGAAGTTGTATGGAAGAGAGAAGACAGCAAAATGTCATCTCCTGAACTGGAGCCAGGCCAGAGCAATGGGGTTAACAGCAGTGCTCTTAGGGAGAGTGCTTGACCACATAGAATCATTAAGGTTCCTTTGCTCCCTTCCTGCTGGGAAACCTCTACAAGAGGGATTTGCTTTGAGAGAAGGAGTTCTGTGCACAGGATTACTCTTTCCCTCTAAACCCCAGGGGTAGAATGCTGGTAATTACTTTTGGATCTATTCAGTGTAATTACACAATAATCCACAGCCACCTATAAATACTCTGTCATTACATGGCATTGTCCTGGTAAACTCCACTAGACTTCCTTGTGGGGTAATTATAGCTGTGCCATGGGGCGAAGATTACTGGCACTAAGAATTTCTAGCATCACATTCATGGCTCAGCGTCCGGACACGTTCCATGTGTAGAAACATAAACAGCATACTTTACCATGTAAAGAGGCAACAGTTTGTGAAGTTTGGGGCAAAAAAAAAAAAAAAAAAGGAGCTTTTGGTCTTCATCTTGAGGAGTTGGGACGAGTATATCAGAATCTTTGATCTTCCTCATTCACAAATCTAGCTGGAAAGATTAAAATAGGATATCTACCATGATTCCTCTAAAGAATAGTAGAGAGGACCAGCAAAATCTGCCAAAGCCATAACTCATCTTGACATGAAAACAAGAAATAAAGGACCAAGGTAGTGGTTTGCATGCCTGCCCTTCTCACTATATTATGTAAATCTCTGAGGAGCATTTACATTTTTTTCTCACCTTTATAGCTCCCTAATCTCCAAGTGCCTAAAATTGGAACTTTTTCATGTGACCTACAATAAATAATTAATAAAGAATGAAATAGAAGATGGATAAAGGGGAGAAAAGTGGTAAATAAGGTAAAAAAATGGGGCAGGGCAAATGGAGGAAGGGAGAAAGGAGGGAAAAAGGAAAGGAGGGAAGGAATGAAGAAAAGAAGAAGGGAAGGAAGGAAGGAAGCAAGGCAGGCAGGCGCAAGGGAGGGAAGGATGAAGAAACATTGACTTGGAAATAAACATCTCATGTTTATTTTGCCTCCACAGCTTTCTCTTATTTTAAAAAGGGTAATCTGGCCAAGCACATTCTGGGAGAGAGAATAAAGTCTGAAGTACAAGACAGGACCAAATTAAGATACTATGAATGTGAGGTAAAGCTGACTTGGGCCTGATGACGACAACGGGGTTGAAATAAGGAATATGCCAGAGAAAACACACTAATTTGGAAAGAGCAGAATTAGATTTCAAGCTTGGCAGACTCCAGGATGAGGGAAACCAAAGGGAAACTCATTTTTATTTGGGGTATAAATAAATAGAAATGACTTCAACTGTAGGTACTCTACCTCAGTGATGACAATGTGAGATCCAAATAGAAATGTCTATAGGGTTTTTGAAGATAAGAGAATTCTCTGGAGAGGAGACTTTTGGACTAGAAACACAGATTTAGGGGTCATCTACGTGAGATGACATGTGTTTTCCAAGGATAAGTCACGTGAGAGAGAAGAAAAGACTTCAGTATAAACTGGACCTCAGAAATTCCCTATACGAGGTCAGAGACTAATTTTTATTCTTCATTTTATCTCCAGCACCTAGAAAAATGTATATAAAATACAATTAATATATTTAATGAATGATGCAATGGAGACTAGCTAATTATGAGAACATTAAAGAAGTTCTAGAAAGACAAAGATTCCATCTTTATTTATGACTTTCTCAAGAAGTTTATTAAAATCCCAAATTCCTGGTTCACATCCCAAAGTGTTTGCTTTGGCAAGGCTGAAGCAAGCTCCAGGTACCTAACCATGAAACCAGCATCCCAGGTGACTCTGGTGCAGATCCCCAGACCTTCCTTGGAGAAGTGCTGCATTTCACACCTCCATTTCACAACTTATCTTTAGGGGTGTCAGAAGTACTGTGCTGAGAAAGATGGCATGACAATGAATCTTGTGAGTGCACAACAGTTACTGGGAGGCAGACAGAATGACTCGCAGGCATAGATCCTCTGCACACTTAAGGGTACATGAGCCCTTTATCCACTCTTCTTCCCAGACTATGGGCAGGCTATGGAGCTCAGAAGATCTTTTGAGCCCTGGGGTCTGCACTGACATCTACGACCATGAGCTCTTTTTCCAAGGCTGACCCTGGCAGACTTGGTGCTGTGGAGGCATGGGGAAGTGTTGGGACTCCATTGATTGGCCAGTCCCATATTTGTTAATTAGCCAGCCAATCAAAGCAGACAGGGGAATGGCATGTTAAGGAAGTGATGTGGAAGTGAAAGATAAACAGTTATGGAAAAAAAATATTTTATGGAATTCATAAAGGACAGCCTCACCCCTATACTTTATTTCTCCTTCTTCCTCTTTTCTTCTTCTTCTTCTTCTTCTTCTTCTTCTTCTTCTTCTTCTTCTTCTTCTTCTTCTTCTTCTTCTTCTCCTTCTCTTTCTCCTTCTCCTTCTCCTCCTCTTCCTCTTCTTCTTCATCTCAAACTGTGGTTTTAACTTTATTTCCTATTAATGCTAAAATTAATTTGTTGAAACATGAGGCCTGGGATCCCTGGGTGGCTCAACAGTTTAGCACCTGCCTTTGGCTCAGGGCATGATCCTGGAGTCCTGGGATTGAGTCCTGCATCAGGCTCCTTGCATGGAGCCTGCTTCTCCCTTTGCCTGGGTCTCTGCCTTGCTCTTTCTCTCTCTCTCTCTCTCTCTCTCATAAATAAATAAAATCTAAAAAAAAGAAGAAAGAAAGAAAAAGAAAGAAAGAAAGAAAGAAAGAAAGAAAGAAAGAAAGAAGGAAAGAAAGAAAGAAAGAAAGAAAGAAAGAAAGAAAGAAAGAAAGAAAGGAAGGTTAGGCCAGCACATCCCAAATCATCTGGCTCAACTCTTTCAGTGTTAAGCAAAACAAGGCCGGTACAGGGCAAGTAGTAGATAGTTAGTGACTGGTTCTAGATTAGAACTCACATCTCCCAATTTATGTGCCATTATCTTGGTTTGCATTTTCAAAACTGAAGGATATTGGCAATGATTAATTAGATTTCTTTTATTTTTTTTGATTAATTAGATTTCAAATGTTAAAAACGCTACTGCCTTGTCAAATAATACAGCTAGACAGACATACTACAGTGGTAATCTCTGGGAAGAGAAAATAGGATGAATTTCATTTTGTTCCTTCACGGATTGCCTACATTTTCAAGATGAGTATATCATATTTAATAGTCGCATGTTGTTTTCCGTTTTATATAAAGCTATTCTGGAATGTTGTTGAGCAGCAAAACTGGTGATGGGTATGGGGGCAGGGGTGTTACTGGTGACTCCTGAGCAGAGTCTGAGAATTGGGAGAGATTTCAGAATTGCCTTAAGTACCTTGTTTTTTTTTTTTTTTTCGTTTTGTTTTTTTTTGTTTTTTTTTTTGTTTTTTTTAAGTACCTTGTTTTATAAGAGAAATCATTACGGTCCAGATAGATGGAATTACTTAACCTCATTGAAACCTATGAATAACATAAAACAAAAATGTAGATATTCTGCATCATAAATTAAGCAAGGCTGTGCTTAAAAATTTATGGGACTCTAGCCCTTCCAGTTTTGAAGAACTAGCAAGTTGTGTTGACCTCCTTGGTCGCTGACATTGCTATGGAATGGAGAGCGCTCCCAGGAATCTCACTAGAGCACCCCTGGACTCCCTAGCATGCTGCCTAAGTTTTAGTTTACTCTTTTCATTAAAAAAAAACTTAACCAGCCTGAGGACGTTGCAATAATTAGACCCCACAGGGCCATGACCACAACGCAGGCCCTCATCCTGATGGCCTTCTGGCCTTCCCTCCATGCAGCCCTGCCTTACAAGTGCTTCACCAGGGAGCCGATGGTGCGCGTTGTTCCTGATGCAGGCTCTCAGCCCCCCTTGGGGCAATTGCATCTGTTGGCTCCTCCTTGAAGACTTCACAACAGAGAAAATGCTCCCTTTCTCTAGGCCTCTCAGACCCTAACTGCTGAGGACTTTGCAAAAGTGTTGGTTGAAGGTATGCCATGAACGGAGTGCAGTCACGGGCCTGGCTCTCTCAGTCACTAGCAAAATTCAAACAGCAGAACTCCAGAGGTAGTTTTGTCTTCAAAAGTATCAATAGTTTAAAACATCAGCGATTGAACTGAAATCAGGACCAAATCTTAGAGTGTCATCAGGTATCTCTTCTTTCTCCAAGACCTTGGGAGCGGGGTGAAATCTGATCTTTCCAGTGTGTTCTGGTTTTAGATCTGAGGCATTTTTGTATTGACAATGGTAGGAATATAAAGGACTAGCATTCTGTGCATTTCTTGGCCGCAGGCATGTCCCATGCAAAAGCCTGTCGTATAGACGTTACCAAGTGGACTGGGCATTTCCCTGTTGGTTATAAAAGAATTGAAACAAAACTATGATCCTAGGGGTGCCAGAGTGGCTTAGTCAGTTAAGCCTCCAACTCTTGACTTCAGCTCAGGTTGTGATCTCAGGGTCGTGGGGTCCAGCTCAGCAGGGAGTCTGCTTCTCCTTCTCCCTCTGCCCCTCCCTCTTGGGTGAGAGTGCACATGCATGTGCGTGCTCTCTCTCTCTCAAAAATAAATACATAAATCTTTTTTAAAAAGCAAAAACAAAAAAACAACTATCTTATGCCTGTGAGTGGGCCAGGTATGAACCCAGGTACATTTGGCCAAGGGGGAAAAAAAAACAACAACTCAGTACCATTTCAGTTTATTTATTTCTCAACTCTATAAGACTTTTGGAACCATGAATGCAAAATTGTTAAAATATAGACCAACTCTGTGGCTTTTTATGTTAATAAATAAAAAGAGAAAGAAAATTTGGCTCCCACTTTTTTTTTTTTAAATAAATGAAGCAAGGCTCAAACTCATTTAGGAAAAAAAAATAACGTTCCTTGAGTGACTTGTACCTTGCACATGGCAGGCACGCACACAATCTGAATCTTCTTTCATCTGCACGGTTATTCAAAGTGAAGAAATACTTAGATAATAATACACTTATACTTGGTGACTTCAATCTAGCTCTTTCTATACTCGATAGGTCTTCTAAGCACAACATCTCCAAAGAAACGAGAGCTTTAAATGATACACTGGACCAGATGGATTTCACAGATATCTACAGAACTTTACATCCAAACTCAACTGAATACACATTCTTCTCAAGTGCACATGGAACTTTCTCCAGAATAGACCACATATTGGGTCACAAATCGGGTCTGAACCGATACCAAAAGATTGGGATCGTCCCCTGCATATTCTCAGACCATAATGCCTTGAAATTAGAACTAAATCACAACAAGAAGTTTGGAAGGACCTCAAACACGTGGAGGTTAAGGACCATCCTGCTAAAAGATGAAAGGGTTAACCAGGAAATTAAGGAAGAATTAAAAAGATTCATGGAAACTAATGAGAATGAAGATACAACCGTTCAAAATCTTTGGGATGCAGCAAAAGCAGTCCTAAGGGGGAAATACATCGCAATACAAGCATCCATTCAAAAACTGGAAAGAACTCAAATACAAAAGCTAACCTTACACATAAAGGAGCCAGAGAAAAAACAGCAAATAGATCCTACACCCAAGAGAAGAAAGGAGTTAATAAAGATTCGAGCAGAACTCAACGAAATCGAGACCAGAAGAACTGTGGAACAGATCAACAGAACCAGGAGTTGGTTCTTTGAAAGAATTAATAAGATAGATAAACCATTAGCCAGCCTTATTAAAAAGAAGAGAGAGAAGACTCAAATTAATAAAATCATGAATGAGAAAGGAGAGATCACTACCAACACCAAGGAAATACAAACGATTTTAAAAACATATTATGAACAGCTATACGCCAATAAATTAGGCAATCTAGAAGAAATGGACGCATTCCTGGAAAGCCACAAACTACCAAAACTGGAACAGGAAGAAATAGAAAACCTGAACAGGCCAATAACCAGGGAGGAAATTGAAGCAGTCATCAAAAACCTCCCAAGACACAAGAGTCCAGGGCCAGATGGCTTCCCAGGGGAATTTTATCAAACGTTTAAAGAAGAAACCATACCTATTCTTCTAAAGCTGTTTGAAAAGATAGAAAGAGATGGAGTACTTCCAAATTCGTTCTATGAGGCCAGCATCACCTTAATTCCAAAACCAGACAAAGACCCCACCAAAAAGGAGAATTACAGACCAATATCCCTGATGAACATGGATGCAAAAAATTCTCAACAAGATACTGGCCAATAGGATCCAACAGTACATTAAGAAAATTATTCACCATGACCAAGTAGGATTTATCCCTGGGACACAAGGCTGGTTCAACACCCGTAAAACAATCAATGTGATTCATCATATCAACAAGAGAAAAACCGAGAACCATATGATCCTCTCATTAGATGCAGAGAAAGCACTTGACAAAATACAGCATCCATTCCTGATCAAAACTCTTCAGAGTGTAGGGATAGAGGGAACATTCCTCGACATCTTAAAAGCCATCTATGAAAAGCCCACAGCAAATATCATTCTCAATGGGGAAGCACTGGGAGCCTTTCCCCTAAGATCAGGAACAAGACAGGGATGTCCACTCTCACCACTGCTATTCAACATAGTACTGGAAGTCCTAGCCTCAGCAATCAGACAACAAAAAGACATTAAAGGCATTCATATTGGCAAAGAAGAAGTCAAACGCTCCCTCTTCGCCGATGACATGATACTCTACATAGAAAACCCAAAAGTCTCCACCCCAAGATTGCTAGAACTCATACAGCAATTCGGTAGCGTGGCAGGATACAAAATCAATGCCCAGAAATCAGTGCATTTCTATACACTAACAATGAGACTGAAGAAAGAGAAATTAAGGAGTCAATCCCATCTGCACGGTTATTGATACTTGGCAGTTTACAATTCAGCAAACGGATACTCAAAACCATTTAAAATGGAAGAGAGATCAGACTGCAAACCAGGGTCTTGGGATTCTTATTCTATTAGTCTTTCCTTCTTTTAACCACACTCCTTCTGAGATGAGCTTTCCCTGCAAGGGAGAGAAGGACAGTTCCTTTTCATCCATTATAAAATTAATCAGCGTGCTTTGGGGAGCAAGTAACCTGATCATGGCCATGGTCTCTTTCCATTACCTGTGTCTGCTAGACCAACTACATGCTTTCTCAGTTAGGATAAAGGTCCCTGATACACATGGGGACTACTTGGAGATTGTGAAAGAGCGGGGGACCAACTTGTACCCTATGGGGATAGATAACCTTGTTGTAACAGTTCTATTACTTTACGTTGCTAACTCACTTTACATTATTCAGTGGTTTTCACAGGAAGGGGTAATCTTATCATATGACAGGGAAGATGAAAACACAAAGGGGACACCAGCCATTCTGGGAGCTTTCCTGGGACATGAGACTTTCGGTGCTAAAAGCAGGACAGTCCAGGGCAGGTGAGGTGAGCTGATCAGTCTGGAGAACAGAGACACAGGAAGGTCCCATTTCTCATCCCAGCTCACACAGCAAATTCGTGACAGACTGGACTAGGACCCAGAGCTCCCAGTAACTGACTCTGGACCTTTGCAACTCAACCACAGTGACTGTTAGATTTTGAAGCACAGAATTTGACCCATCCTGTGATCTCGAGTGCTTATGGCAAGTGGATGGCATCTTGGCAATCAAAAAGCAGCAATATAATATTCTATTCTAATCCATTCTCTGCATCCTGACTCACTTTAAGCAACACACTCTGACCCTCAGCCATGACAGGTGGTCGGTGACCTTATGCCAACCAGAGGTTCACCGATCCGTCTTTATCTTCCCCTCTGGAGCTGTCACCCAGGTAAACAACACAGGCCCACGCAAGTTCACACACAAAAGATTCCGCAGTAGCAACATTTATCTTGTACATGTTCCATTTATCTTTGGCAAAAAGCTTCAGACCCAAACTATCTTAAGTGATCTCAAAAAGACAGTGATAAGTACCTTCCCCCGTCATTATTGCTCCATTTTATCACAGTGGTGATGGCAGTAATGGTGGTTGTAACCCCATCAAGCCCATTTAACATGGCTCATTTTCCAAAGCCACTCGATGCCTTGTGACAGTCTGGCCAGGCGGTATGAAAGGATCACTTAACCCCGGTGATCTGAGGAAGACTCGGAGTAGGGAAAGAAGGCCCGACAGTCAGAGGCTAGACGGTGAAAGAAGGGAAGGGATAAAAAAGACCATTGATTTTATGACAAGGGGCAGAGCCACTGTCAAAACTGAACAGCACAATACTGAAGGAATGTTTCAATTAGCTGTTTGCAAGCGAAATTCCTCGGAAGTTGGGATGGATGCACCAGCTCCGGCTTATTGTTGCTTACGTTTATTCTTTTCTTTTTAAATATATGTGTTTATTCTTCATGCGAAAAGGGGAATCGAAAAATAGAATCTCCATTAGGTATCATTAAAGACAGCTCATGACGATCAGTAAGGCGGTGTTTATGATGCTACAGTGACCCGCCTGAAAGGGGGGGTACGTGGAGCCCAGGCAAGCCACCTATCGCTCACGCAGCCCAACATGAGACTGCCTAACACATCGCCACATCTGCAGTCCGCAACCTGCCTGCCATTTACTTAGCAGGTGTTGAAATTGTTACCAAAGCACACTGGTTTCTAACAGCCCTGAGTGTGGACAAGGGCCAGGGATGAATAAATAACAACTGGAAGACAAAAATCAATAACACTCTCTTCTCTGCAACACTGGCTTGCTCAAAGCATGACGAGGAGTTGCTGTGGCCGGAGCAAACTCAGACTAAAAACATAGACATACTCACAGTGGTAACAGTTATTAAGACAGCAGACTCAAACTCCAGAGTACCTGGTTCAAACCCCACTCTTGCCATTTCCTGACCATATCATCTTGGGTGAAGGTTTTCTCACTCCAGGCCCCAATTTCTTTGTCGGCAAAATGGGAATATTACAAAATAGTAATGTTGTATGAAATTTCAATAAAATAACTCATGTGGAGTGTTCAGCACAGTACCTAGTGTGTAGTAATTTCTGTATAAAGGTGCTTGTGATTGCAATTAATCCACATAACATACATTTTTAGCTTGATTTTCTGAACGTAGTTAATGAATTCACTTTCTTTTTATCCATTTCAAAATGTAAGTCTTGCCATAAAATTACAGATGGCACCAAGTTAAAAAAAAAAAAAAAGGAGTCCTTGATCCTATATTTGTTTTCAGGTGCCATTATCTATGGATCTTATGATCTTGATAACTCATGATTATATTTAACAGCAAGGACGATATTACATGATGCTTAGAAGTTCAAGGCTTGGAGACATTTTAATCTGTTTTTTGAATATTCATTCTACCACCTTCTAATGACATGATATTTTATATACTCATAGCACCAGCTTGGGGCTACCTATCCTTCAGATTTCAAGTTAAATATCATTTCTTTCAGAAGTCTTCCCTGAACCCTATTACACATTCTCACTGCTCCATGTACTTACCCCTTGTGACAGTTATTAGAATTACTATGAAATAACTATGTAATTAATGTCCATCTTTCTTAATAAACCACAAGGTCCAAGAAGGCAAGAGACTTACTTATTTTCGTTTACGCCGGTATCCCCCTCTTTGGCACATGATAATTATTCAGTGAATAAAGGACTTTGAGTAGAAGAGAGACATGACCTGAATCACTTTTCCAGAGGATCACATTGGCTGCTGTTTTAGAAAGAACTATACGGGGACAAGGGTGGAAGCAGAGAAACTAATTAGGAAATGATTGCAATAATTTAAGTTAGAGATCTTGGTGGCTTGGGCAGAAATGGTAGTGATGCATGTGGTGAGAAGTGGTTGATTCTGGATACATTTGCTAGTGAGGTTTTTGAAAAATATTTTATTTATTTATGAGAGAGAGAGACAGAGAGAGAGGCAGAGGGAGAAGCAGGATCCATGCAGGGAGCCTGACATAGGACTCGATCCTGGGTCTCCAGGATCACGCTCTGGGTCAAAGGCAGGCACCAAACTGCTGAGCCACCCAGGGATTCCCTTGCTAGTGAATTTGATATTGGGGGTAAAAGAAAGAAAAGAACCAAGGATGATTCCAGAGTTTAGAGTCTAGGCAACTGGAAGGCTGGAGTGCCACTACTTTAGACAGAGAAAACTACAGAAAATCAGAATAATTGCAGGAGTTCATTTTTGGAACATGCTAAGTTGTAATGCCTAGTAGACACCCTAATGGTCGTGTCCAGCAAGCCATTACATGCCCAAGTCTGTGGTTTAGAGGAGAGCGATCTGGAGATACAGGGTTCATGTGCAAAGCCACAAAACTGGGTGAGATCACCAACAAAAGAGAAGAGGGACAAGGAATAATCCAATGTTAGAGATACTGAGGAACCAGAAAAGGATAATGAGAAGGAGTAGTCAATAAGGGAAGGTGAGTACATACTGGGAACCATCAAAAAAGCTAGAGCGATAAATCATGTCAAATAATAAGAGAACTAAGGATTTCCATTCAGTTTGCCAACAGGAAGATCATTGGAAACCTTGCCAAGGGCTGCTTTAGAGTGACCTGGTCAGGGCACATGCCTGATGTAAGTGGATTTAAAAGAGAATGAGAAGTCATCAGAGGAAACGTAATCCAAAACTACCAGGAGATACCATTTCACACCCACTAGAATAGCTAAAAATCAGAGACTGCTCACAATAAACATTGGTGAAGATGTGGAGCAAATTGAGCTCTCAAACATTCCTGGTTGGAATGTGAAATGTTAGGAGTATGCTGAAGGAGTATTTGGCAGTTTCTTCAAAGTAAAATATGTGCTAACCATAACACCCAACCCATCCGCTCCAAGATATGTGTCCAAATAAATGGAAACATATATCCACTCAAAGACCTGTACTCAGATCCTGAGAGCAGCCTCTTCACAAGAGCCAAAACCTGGGGAAAAAAAAAAAAAAACTAAACTATCCACCAACAGGAGAATGGATATTCAAAATATGGTTTATTTATAGGTTATTTATCCTATAATGTTAACAATTCAGCAATAGAAAATAATGAATACTTATCAAAATGAATGAATCTTAAAAACATAATGTTGAGCAAAAGAAATCAGACTGAAAACAAATAATTCCTGCATGATCTCATAATGACACGAAGTCCAAAATCAAACTATATAGAGATAGAAATTCACATGGGGAGGAGGTTCATTGATGAGAAAAGTGCCAGAGGAAATGTTCTGGGGTGGGGCTTATGTTCTATATCTTGTTGTGGGTGCCACTTAGATGCGTGTAAGCACTTGTCACAATTCACTGAACTATACCCCCTGAGACTTTTTTTTTTAATTTTTTTTAATTTATTTATGATAGTCACAGAGAGAGAGACAGAGGCAGAGGCACAGGCAGAGGAAGAAGCAGGCTCCATGCACCGGGAGCCCGACGTGGGATTCGATCCCGGGTCTCCAGGATCGCGCCCTGGGCCAAAGGCAGGCGCTAAACTGCTGCGCCACCCAGGGATCCCTACCCCTGAGACTTGTACATGTCATTGAATGTTTATTAAATCTCAACTTTATTTTTTTAAATATTTACTTATTTTTGAGAAAGAGAGAGAGTGGTGGGGGAGGGAGGGGCAGAGGGAGAGAGAGAATGTCAAGCAGACTCAGAGCTCAATCTCATGACCTGAGCTGAAACCAAGAGTCAGACACTTAACTGACTGAGCCACTCAGAAGCCCCTAAATCTCAATTTTAAAAAGGAGAATCAGTGGAGAAGACTAGGAGTCACTGAATTATGTCCTAATTCACAATTAGTGGATCAACATCTACCCCAGCACCCTTTTTGAGAGCTAGTTCTAGTTAGCCTTCTATTGCTCATACCTGAACAATTCCTGACCTCTAGAGCTAAGTAATCTAGTCTTTGGTGGTCAAATAAGGCTCCTCTGGGTAATTCATAATTATGAATTATGGTCACTGAATATTTTCTCATTTAAAGATGAGAGGGTTAAAAGAATTATATAATATTTAGAGGGTCAGTCGAGAGAGGGTTAAATGAATTAGATAATATTTAGAGGGTCAGTTGAGAGAGAGTTAAATGAATTAGATAATATTTAGAGGGTCAGTTGCAGTTAAAGAGGTTTTTTTTTCTAGTTTTTAAAATGAGAAGAATGGTATCATATTTGTATAAATGATCCAATAGAGAGAAAAAATTAAAGATGACATGCAAGATTATGACACTCATCTTTCCCAGTTTGTCATTAGGAGAAAATTAGATAATGAGACTGAAACCCCTAACACAGTACTTGAAACGCACTCAGGACTCAATACACCACAGCTAACGTGATTTTGTTGCCCTGCAGTGGTTGTGGACTCTCTGCTTCCACTCTCATTGTGGCTCGTGTGATGATCTTTTGTATTGGAGCCTTTTGCTTTATGCTTTCTTTCTCCAGCAGCATCTCACCATTAGGCAGACACCCCCACTATCCAGCCAACCCTGCTCACATGAAGACCATTCTATTGGTAGGTCTGAAATTTGCACTGTCCTCTTCTCCTTGTCTTCTATCTATAATCTACAATGTGCTCTGGTCACCTAACTGCTATAATTGAATCTATCATAGGAGAGTGAGTAGGCTAAGAAAGAATCCATGCATGCCATGTTGACTGATCCTTCCTCCTGACTCAGTAGGCCATGTCAATTTCTACTTGTTCTTCAAGTGTCCTTCAGATTTTACTTACCCTGAGAAGCCCTCTCTGACCACCAAAGACTAGATTACTTAGCTCTAGAGGTCAGGAATTGTTCAGGTATGAGCAATAGAAGGCTAACTAGAACTAGCTCTCAAAAAGGGTGCTGGGGTAGATATTGATCCACTAATTGTGAAATTCCACAGAAGAATCTGGACACACACAGGGCTGTGTGTCACACACACAAGAACTCCAAGAGTTCAACAGATGTCTCAGGAATCTATCTGCCCACCATTCCCTCAGCCCCCCAGCTTCTGGACTCTGATTTCCACTGTGTTGCTTCATTCTCAGGCAATCTCCTTCAAACTGTTGACAAAGATGACCAGGTCGTCATTAAGAGCTAAAAACCTATTGACAAGAACATTCTTTTTTCTCATTAATTCTAGTATGGATCCCAAGGGAAACTATTTGCTTGACATGGATCAAGTGTTCATCCAGTGGCCCTCAGGGGGTAGAGTGCTCTGAATGGCCATATGCCTGGACATGAGAGCAGGGGGTAGGGTACGCAGCAGCTGTGAGTCATTGACTAGGAACAGGAAATTCATTTGGGGCAGTTTAAGACGTAGATTCTCCATGGTTTCCCTCCAATATACTCCCAAAGCACCTTAAATGAACTTTGTCTTAACACTTCAAAGTAGCTGCTGTCATTACTATGTGCTAAGTACTACACTGAGAATGTTACAAACAGCATTTCAAATAATCTTCACAGAACCTCTCTGAGGTAGGTACGAGGTCAATTTTATAGACAAGGAAATTAAAGCTCAAAAAAGCTGTTGGACACCAAAAGTCAGACAACTTGAGAGAAGTGGACCTATAGACAAAAGACCAATTCTGAAGCTTTTAATGGTTCTGGAGCCTTTCTCATCATGCATTCCTGATAACTTTGATAGGTGGTCTGTCCCCTAGTACTCCCCGTGGAAATATAATCATTTGGTATTTCTTCCAGCTGTTTATAGTATATACATCCCAGCATACTAACCCTCCCCAACTTCTTACTCCCTTCATAGACTGCAGTGCTAACTGTGGCATTTCCAAGTTGGTTCACTGTGGGGTCATGTCTTTTCTAATGCCTCTAGGAGCCATATCAATAGCAAGTTTAGAGTATTTCCTTAGGTCCTTGGCAGAATACTAAATCCTGCATGTCAGAAAAGAGCTCCCAGGTCAATAAGTTCTTCTTTATAGCATTATCTGTCCTGGCACTCCAGATCTAGCACCCTGAGCATCTAGTCCCGGGCATACCATGAGCGTAGGTTGGCTCAGTGACATAGTTCATTTGAAGCAGAGTCCAACTGGGTGGCAAGGCCTTCCTTTGAAAGGGGGGGAAGGGTCTGGGCAGTGTGTCTTGATGCCCCTCATATTTCACAGATGTCTCAGTCTGCTGGAGCAGCTTATTATGAACTCGGGTGCATTGTATATGACCATGAATTTGGTAAATACATTCTTCCCATTCCTAAACAGAAAAGGGGGTTTAAAAAGTTTGAATTCACGTAGAATCTACAATACTATGAATTTAGAATTTTCCTCCAGTTATATTAACTGCCTCCTTCTGTGCTAATATAGCTTTAAAACACCTGAAATGTCGATATTTCACAGAAAAACACATTGATCCACATCGACAATGATGTTGATAGTGCTGGACAAGCAATCTCTAGCCAGAACAGTAGAGATCTCAGGAAGGTAAACACACCATTCTCTTCCATAGGAAGATTCAGGGGCCAAATTTATCTGTAAAATCTGTGGTGGCCATACAGGCAGAGCTGTACCAGGACATCCTCTTCAAAGTAAAAAAAGATTATTGCATTTTGCACTTCCTACCACGAAGAATGAAGTACAATTCTTTCATATCCTGGGGCGGCACATATCTCACTTAGGAACAAGGCTTTGACCCACATACAGAGAGATGAAAAAGTCTGTCAGTTTTGAGTGAGGGCTGGAGTAGGAGAAGGCTCTTCAGAAGGTCCAGGCTGTGGTATTAACTGTCTTGCTACTCAGACCATGCTCCTATGGTCCCAGAAGTAACAGTAATAGGAAGAGATGTCAAGTGTGGTTTGTGGGAAAATTGCATTGCAGCATCTTGGAATGATGGATTGGACTTTACCATCTTTGAAAACAATCATATATATATACATATATATAAATCTTTTGAAAAACACATGCTTCTCAGCCCTAGTAAAGCAGAGATCTGACCATGATACCAGGTGACTCTGAGGCTGGAACTTCCCATCATGAGTGAGATCCTGTTGGACTCAGCAGGTCATGAGGTCAGTGGATACAGCAGCAGAACACTGTGGGATGGAAGGGGCATCTGAGACTGGGAGCGAGTAAGACCAGAGGGCAAGAGCAAGCTGCATGGGCAGATAGCTGGTACCTCCACTGGCATCCACCCCTGTGGTAGCAGCTCACCTTCCTCAGTTTGCATATCTAGTACTGTGGGGATTCCTGAAGGAAGGGGAAAAAAAATCCAAGCTGAGTTTATAAAAGGACATGTCTGGTCATGGGGTAAAACCTGAAAATGGACAGCAAGCACCCTGCAACCTCATTTGGGTGGGCCTCACTAGGTCTGGCAAGAGAAAATCCTCTCAGCGAGTGGATAGTGGAACAGTGCTCTTGTTCATGCACTTTGTCTAAAAGAGAGTGACCCCACATTCAAACACGTAAGGATTCCTGGGCAGTGGTGAGTGACTGGCCAGATGGAAAGGGACCAGGGAGGAAACAGACTGGCATCTTGAGGACAAAGAAACCTTGGGTAGACATTGTAAGGAAATATGGAGTATATATAAAGTGTATCTTTTTTTAAAGATTTTATTTATTTATTCATGAAAGACACAGAGAGAGAGGCAGAGACACAGGCAGAGGGAGAAGCAGGCTCCACTCAGGGAGCTCAATGTGGGACTCGATCCTGGGTCTCCAGGATCACACCCTGGATGGAAAGTGGCGCTAAACCACTGAGCACCCGGGCTGCCCAAAGTGTATCTTTCAAACACTTGTTCGCATCTCCTAGAGAGCACCCACCACAGAAACCCTGCATAACCAAGTACACCAGGTGACCGAACCAGCAACATGAACACAGGGACAGAGATGGAGTTTATGCATGAGCTCAACAGCACAAATTCCTACTCAGAAAGGCTGATTCTAGTTCCTGCTGCTGCTGAAGGCTCAAGTTGACAGCAACAGACACCCACACTCAGCCCATAGGATGACACTATTTCTCTAAGATATCATCTGGCCACGTGATGACAAGTGGACTTCATTGGGTCCCCTATATACTGAAAGGACCAACAGTTCCTCCTCACAGGGACTCTTCTTTCCCATGTCAGTTTGCCCCTTTTGTTCACAGAGTCTCAGCCTGCAGCACTCCCCCACAGAATGTCCAAGCATGGAACCCCCTTCACAGTGTACTCGATGAGGGCACAAGAACATGGGGCCCAATGGTCATATTAGGTACCCTGCAACCAGAAGCAGCTGGTCTCGTAGAATGCTGGAATGGCCTACTGAGGCACAGTTTTAGCTTCAGCTCCCACAGAGAGGCTATAATTTTGAGCAAGGGTTGGCAAATCCAGCCTGCCACCTGTTTTTGTAAATAAAAGTTTTACTGGAACACAGCCATCCTTATTCATTCACATATTGTCTATGGCTGCTTTCGCACGACAAGGGCAGACTTGAGTTGTTGTCACTGAAACCATATGGTCTACAGATTCTAAAATAATTACTATCTGGCTCTTTACAGAAAAAGTTTGCCAATCCCTGTTCTCAAGAATATAGTGCCATCAACCAGGACACAGTGTATTCTGTGTCCCCAGTGGAAAAAGTACATGGTTCCAGGAACCAAAGAGTTGTACGAATGGCCTCACTGTCACATCTAGTGATTTACTGGACTTTGTGTTTCATATCCCTGAAATTCTGGGCTATTATAGGTCCTGGTCCTTAAAAATGACACATTTTTTGTCAGATGACACAACCTGAATCCCACTGAATTATAAACCAGAGTGCCACTGTGTAGAAAAGTGTATCTGAGTGGCATCAGAAATAGAATGTGACAGATGAATAATCCAAATTACTCACTAAAAAATGGACCTGATGCCTCACCACCCCAGAAGGAATGGGGTCAATAGCTCCTGCTGGTTCTGCCTCAGATGTGAACACTGGGTTTCCCTGGGGTCATGACCTTCACAGAGCCATGTATATCCAGTAATGCAGCAAAACAATAGTATAGATTCTGGTCATTTTGGTCTGATGTGACCAATGGTGTCCTAGAATTGGGTACATTTCTCCTCCCCTTCCCACTGAGTGACATCAAGTTGGTAGCTTGAGCTCAGCCCTGAGAGGCGAATTTACATAATGTAAATTGGCAAACACTACAAATCACAACTTTCTCTTTCTCCAGAGAGCCGTTATTAAATATTTATCAGCACAACCCTATTGAGCAATACTCACCCCACAAGTCACTGCCAGAGCGGTTGAGGCTTGGCTGGGTCAGGTCCCACCCAACCATGCTTCATTCCCCTTCCTTTCAAAGTATTGATCCCTCATAAACAAGCTAAATTCCATCTCATATTTGCTTCCAGAGAACCCAGACTGCAACAAAGGATTTTATAGTATAAATATTACTGTTATTAATCTTGGCATACGCACATTACTTGCCATTATTAAGAGACTTTGCATTTATCTTAAATGATATTAAGCATAACACAGCTCTGAGTCAGACTTCTGAACACCTCGATGATAGAACTTTAATTCTTGGCACCCTTAGGAAAACCAAATGGTAAACAACGAATAGTGAAGTTAAAGACAAGAAATCCTGTATTATTTCTGAAGGGCATATTCATATGAAAACACGGGGAGTAGAAGCAAATATCACAGGGAGACTGTTGTGGTACAATTAAAGACTCATGATCAGCATTTTCATTTGAAATAGTCTGATGGAAATTCTCCCAGTATTGTTACTCAATAACCACGTATAAAAATAACTGCAACGAGGCCTTCTTAACCATATTTTAAGATCTCAAAATATTAATACAATTATTTGCCCACATGGCTCATAGAATGTTCAATAAAATATTGAATAAAAATTTCCCAACTAACCTTAAGCCTGGAAGCGTCCTCTTTCATGGGTACGGTCAATAATTCTTGGTAATTTGGTGGGGGACCAGGAATGTGTATTGATGCCAAAAGGAGCCAATCACAATCTAGGAATGGCCTAGCAAATTAAGGTGAAAAAAATGCAGGTCTGAGACCTTCGGTCCAAAACATGACAAAGGTGTGTCCTAAGTCCTAGATTAATGCTGTAGCACTAGCACACACGTACACACACACACACACACACACACACACACACAAGCATTGTCTCACGGATCCTTCTAGATGTTTTCCCCAGAACATATGTTATTACTTTATGTGTTTTCTGTGGCTTTCCCATTTTAGGGAAACCATCATAACTCCTCATCCATTCTCTTGAACATGGTATTTTGACTCATCTCTGGCTTTCTAAACTGCCCTTGCCTTCCTGAAGTGGATACCACTTTCCCTTTGATGTGCATCCCAGAAATATGGATCCACCCCTACCCCTGCCCAGGATTTAGAAGTTAGCTGTGGGTAGCAGATAGAGGTCAGTTCCATCCACTTCCATAAGCAGATCCTGAAACTATGGTCTGATAAGCTATTCTAGCCCTCCCACATCTCTCTTTACTACCCTAGCTCTCCAGAAAGAGGTAACCAGAGAGTCACTGACTCTTGATGTCTTTGGGGAATGGGAATGATGGCAGCACTCCTGCAACAAGAGAGAAAATTATACGTGTAACAACTTGTGGAATTTTACCCATCAGAATTACAGTATGGCTGATTCTTAGGATCAAGGCTGTCATAGTGAAGATCAGACCACATGCCCCAAAGGGCTGCTCCCAGTAGGGGAAGCCATGTGTCAAAGCACAGCGTTTGAAGGTGTAGCTAGGAGTTGGAAAAGTGGACAGGAAAGTACAGTGTCGATGAGACAGTGGAAATGGAGCAAGGGGAGAGGGATCTAGGGAGAGAAATAAAGCTTTTGGAAGAAGATGGTATGTTTAAAGAGAAATATAAAGGAATATTTCTGTTTTCTGAACTGTGGGATGACCTGCATAACATTTTAACAGAGATCGAGAGTGAAGATTTATATTATTCTTCAAGGTTTCTGGAGGCAGATTATCATTTCCTTAAATGTTGCTGTGAGGCAGTTAGGCTTATATAGGATATATGGAGAAAAATATATAGCCTACCTCTACTTCCTCCCTCCTGACAGGATATACTTAATTTACATCAGCTAGAGTCAAAAGCCAAGTAGTTGTGAAGATCCAGCCCACACACACGGAGGATACTCAGTGATTTCAAAATGTTCTACATTTTAATGAGATGCTGCATTGTATATACAATTCCAGGATTTGTGCTGACCTATAAGCAGGACCCAGTAAGGATTTATTTTCTTTTCCCTCCCCATATCTTCTCTTCAAATGGCAAATATTAGAATGTGGCTCTTTTTTCAACAAACAGCTCATCAAAATACCTTAGTTGGGGAAACTAGAAATCAGGCAGAAAAAGAAACAAAAAGGCTAAGATGTCATTCTCGAAGCAATTAACCACTCACTGGCTTCCAGCCCTTCAGGCACAGTGAGGGATCAGTGTGCCCTAAAACTCACAAAATTTTTGCTCAGGCCAATCCCCAGAGACATTTCAAGGCTATTTCCTTCAATTTCTCTTTAGGGATCTCAATCTCTTACTCTGTATTTATTACATTTCTTTCTGTTCTCATTTCTCTCTTCCTCTTTCCTTAGGCACCGAGCACCACTACCCCTACTTCTTGGGGAATTATAGAAACTACTCTTATTTATTTACATCTTAGTGTAGGGATGACGATTGGTTATCATCCTGTCAACTATGATCAATTCACATGATGGCTGCCCAAAGACTACCTCAGAATCCTTCTCAACAAGGTTGGGTGTAGGGGTGTATGCTGTGACTAGTTGATGCATTAGTGATGTCTGTGATGAGTTAGGAGCTCCAGCGGTGTCACCGTGTAGCTTATTTGTCAAATCTGCCTTTGTGTAACTTCAAGTCAATATTTAGCCATGATCCTAACTTCACCTGAATACTTGCATTTTAAAAAACCCTTATTATCACATATTTTAAATACCTTACTAATACAATAGAAAAATGAACCTTATTAATCCATGACCCAGATCCATCAAGTATCAGTACGTGGCTAGCCATCTTGAAGTTATACTTCCAACTACCACCTCCCCCTACCTCAGGATTACTTTGAAATAAATACCAGAAATTACAGTATTTCATCTGAAAATGTTCTAGTATATATCTCTAAAGAGACAAGGACACTTTTAATACTTGCATTGTCCATTTCTTCTTAATGAAGAAATGAAAGACTTCACACAAGTAGAAAATTTTAGGAAATAGGTGCCCTCCTCTGGGTTGCCAAACTCACATAGCGTAAGATTTGCCCACCTTATTCTAGAATGGCTGTTTGAGAAGTGCGCTTGACTGTGTTCAGTCAGAAAGGAGATTTTTGCCTGATGTTTCTGAATGGCCAGAATCTGTCAGCACATGCAAAGGCAAAAGGGTAGGCAAATGATCATCAAGCAGGAGGAAATGAGAGACACGATGTGAAGGAAGCCCCCCACCCACCCACCAAGACAGATGAGAAGAGCAACCAAAATGGCTCCAATTTCATTAAGATAAAAACCAAATTGGCCACTGGCCAACTAAAATGATGAAGCTGGGTGCGAGGTTGTTTTGACGAAGCAATGGTTCAGTATTAGACAAACTATCAATAGAGAGTCCTATTAGATTTTGCTTTCTAATTCTGTACAGTATCAATAAAATTTGAGGAGAGTCAGGAAAACTAGACTTGGATTCCACTTTGTAAGAGGAGCTTAAGCTCACAAGGTGAATTTTAGTCACGAGAAACTGGAGTCAGGTTTATATGTAACTAACTAATCTGTCTGTTCTTGGTGAAGCCATGATAAGTGAGCAAATGCCCCACAATAGACCATGTGACCATGATAATTTGAAAGGGCCATTTAAACAAGCCCAAACCACAAGATCAATGGTTTCTCCCGACCCACTGCTCTTTTTTCTTCTATAACCACAGTCTACAGTATAATCTCAGCCCTTGGTTAAATAAAATGCTTTTTATGTGCAACGCCGGTGCTTGCTCTCTGCAACCCCTCCTTATTTCTACCTGAGTGCAAGAACCAGAACAGCATGAGCCAATCTGTGTTGTTCACCTTCGCTCATCTGAGACTCCGCTGCCCTATCCAGGGCCTTCTCGTTTCCAGTGTATTTCAATTTACTCAAGCTGCTCATTTGAGCTGTTTTATTCCCTCTCCCCAGATGTATGCCCATCCATGAAATGTCTATGAATAATACCCTGGTTTCCTAAAGCACATTAAATAAGCCCCTGCATGAGTTTGCATCACTTATTCCCCACTGCCTTAGAAAGTGGATTATGCAAAGCAAGCTGGCTGGCTGTTAATAAACGTACAGGAGGCAGCAAAACAACATTGTGCCTATTGTTCACCTGGAGCCCCTCTACCTTATGCTGGGCAGAGCTGGCTCATCTCAGTGAAAGAACTATCTGCTTGGTGATCTCTCTTCCATGCATGATCTGTTTGAGCTGCAATAACAAAATACCATAGACTGAGTGACTTACATGCAACAAAAATTTATTTCTCACAGACTGGAGGCGGGGAAGTCCAAAATCCAGGTGTGGGCAAATTTGGTGTCAGGTGAGAGCCCACTTCCTAGTTCAGAGATGCTGTCTTCTCGCAAAGGCTTCATGAGGCAGAAGAGACAAGGGAGCTCTCTGGGTATCTTATAAAATCACCCATCCCATTCATGAGGGATCCACCCTCATGACTTAATCACCTCCCAAAGGCTCCCACCTCCTACTACCACCACACTGGGGGTTAGAATTTCAACATATCAATCTGAGGGGGTGCACATAAGACACACATCTTAACCATGCATTGCCATATGCTTTAGACTTAATACATAGTTTTCTACAAGTGTGTTGTGATGAAAGGCACAACATAAACATAAGTTCTCATTACTGCTTGCATTATAGCTTTGCTACAATCAACTTTACTAGAACAATCATAAAATTACATATTTTCCCAATCATCAGGTAAAATACAGAGTATCTTTTCCTGTGCACAAAACAAACACACATCAGGGTGTATAATAACTTTGAAAAATATTATTTTACTGGTATTTTTTGTGTGATGCTTCCAAACTTTCCTTTACACATCACCTCTTCACATAATACAGAAGCAGTTCCTCAGCGATCGGTTGGAGTTTCACTGTTGCAAATAAAAGAGAAACTTCTTCAGTCACCTTTTCTTCCTTACAGAGGAGGTCATTGCCTACAAGGACTCACAGACAGGGTCAAAGGACACCGTCATGGTGAAAATGTCAAAGTTGCCTCACTTGGACCACACTGGGAAGAGGGTAAGTAAAGGGGTGGTCTAATCCATTGCCGTGAGGCTTCATGTGGTTCTTTAGAGCATTGTGTGCAGTCTTTGAGGCAACTACAGAAAAACTAAAATTAAGTAACAGTACCAGTTTATGGAAATAAATAACTAAACATTAAAAAGTCATTGAGTTTGTATTAATTATGCATTTAAATTTTGAGATCTCACACAGAGGGCAATATGACCAGCAGAGTTGCCTTACGATGGGCTGGATAGATTGCCTCACAAGTGGTGAGAATTCAAGCATTGAACACACTTAATCAAAGCCAGATGCTAATTCGTCAGGGACACTGAAGAGAAAGTTCTAGAAGCTCCCAATTGCTCTCTTTCCCTCATATCCCTCCCCCATCCACTTGTGCAAATCCCATTGGTTCTATAGCCAAAAAGGTGCCTGTCTACTTTTCACACTTGACGTGGCCAGAATTACCTCATCTCAACAACTGGGTCTGCCTCCTATTCAGTCTACCTCTTGTACCCAGACTTCATTTACACCCAGCAAACAGGAAATCAAATTATGTCACTCTCCCACGTAAAACACCCAGCGCTTAGAATAAAGTCCGAAGCTTCTACTCTGGTCCAATAGGTCTTGAAAGATTTAGTTCCCTTTTAACTTTCCAGACCATTTTTCTTTCCTCCTCCTTTCACTACATTCTGGCTACAGCAGTCTCCTTTCTGCGTCTCAAGCAAATCAAAGTCGATTTCACTTCAAGGGGTTTTTCAGTGCTTAACACTCTTCCCCTCAACTCTTCGTCTTGTCCATATCTTCTCTGAATATCAGCCCTGACTGTGCCATACACACTTGCTTACTTTCTCCCATGGCCTTGCTGTTTTCCTTCATAAACCCATCACCACCTCATATATTCATATTCATGTATTTAGTCGTTTATTTACTTTAACCTGCTTTCTCCCCCAAAACGTTATCTTCATGAGGACACAGAGACAGTCCCTGTGTGTCTTTATCATCACTGAAGCCCCAGGTTCGGTGCAGTCT
Source organism: Canis aureus (assembly GCF_053574225.1). NCBI lineage: Eukaryota > Metazoa > Chordata > Mammalia > Carnivora > Canidae > Canis > Canis aureus. The sequence goes on from NC_135648.1 coordinate 4,966,262, forward strand.
CTGGCATAGAGTGAGCATTCCAAAAAGAGTCAGCAAGTAAATACATATATGGGAAGATGAAGGGCAGGAGCAGATAGATGGCTTTGGCAGTTCTCAGTGTTCAAAGTCGATCTGATCCTCAAAGATACAAGGCCTTTGGCCTCACTGAAAATTCGACATCTGAAAAATCTATATTTTAGATTTTTAGATCTGAGGCAGATGTTATGTATAAACCCTTTCTTTTTTTTAGGCTTGACTCCTGAACTGAGATGGTCTGGGCCCACCAGCTGTGACACCAGTGGTCCCAGTTGCAAGGAGCTGAGATGACTTGGGGGAGGAGCTAAAGAACAGGACTCATGACACCAATACCAGCCCCTCACCCTGCTCTCTGGTGGCACATCATTTATACCTCTGTTAAATCCCTCACCTTGGGTTTGCACTGTATAGAGGACTGACTGTGTCCTCCACTACCAACATGTGACCTCTGCAGACAAGAACATGTAATGCATTTATCCCTTTGTTCTCACAGCACCCACAACTCTGCTTTAATAGATTTGCTCAATAAATATTAGATGAAGTAAATGTCTCCTTTCTAAAGCCTTCTCAAAATTCTGCCTTTGGAACTAAGTAGCTCATGACATAGCAGTTAACTCATAGGAATAAAAGTTATATATGAACTGAAATAAAAATTTCAGAATTATTCTCTGTGCTATGTTATTTTTTTTTTCTCCAGATACATTTTTTTTGCCTTCCTCTGCCATGCTGGTACCCGGAGTAGGCTGATATCCATAGGCACCTTACTCATGCTCTCTTGCCAGCTGGCAATAGTAGGTATGCACAGGAGATTGGGAAGTGGAAGGAGATAGATCAGAGTATTTCTTCTACATTCACTCATCTCCTCAAGGGCAGCCCTCTGTCCATGGTTCTGGTTTTTCCAGAACATTCCTTTTTGTTTTACTCCTTCATTAAAAACTAGTCCCTTTGAAGCCTGGGTGTCGTAGCAGTTGAGCGTCTGCCTTTGGCTCAGGGCACCTGGGATCCACGATCTAGTCCCGCATCAGGCTCCCTGCAGGAAGCCTACTTTCTCCCTCTGCCTATGTTTCTTCCTCTCTCTGTGTGTCTCTCATGAATAAATAAATAAAATATTTTAAAAACTAAAAATAAAAACTAGTCCCTTCTTCGATGTCTTTTGATTTGCATTATCTGGGAGGAGTTCCGTTTTGCTGTGGCCCTGACTTCCACACTCTCTCACACCTAGAACTACCAGGGGTAGCTAAGACAACCAAATTTTCCAGGATAGACAGTTTTAAGATAAAATGTCTAAAGCAACATGCAAAAGCATACGAAGAAGAGCTGATTGTCAGAATCAAGGCAAAGTTAGAAAAGGTAAAAATAAAGTGAAGATCTGAATAGAAATCAATAGGATAAGAGAACAGTAGTGAAAAGGGAGTTTTAAAAAAGAGCTCCTGGGGATGAAGAAGAATGTTAGAGAATTAAGGAGACAAAGTCTGTGGGTAGGAACTGCACCACTAACAAAAGAGCTCAGAAACCGATATGCTAATATTCCTTATGGAATGGACACTTTCAGATTTTGTGTTCAAACAGCAGGTCTGCAATTTAAACCAAAGCCTTAGAGAATTCAAGGGTTGGAAAAAAAGAGTGGCATTATTAACTCAACCTTCTAATATATATGTTTGAAATTATTCCTTACATTGATCGTACAGAAAACTTGGTTCCACGTACTTGTGGAAATTTCTCTAGAAATCCTATATTACTAAAAAGCCATTGAAATAGCATATAAATGTATTTATATGCAACAGAGACAGCATCTATTAATGTATGAGAATTCCCATATTTGGATTCCCCTGAGCAAAACTAAATTTTGTATGTGGTCTCTCTATCTCTCTCTCTATCTCTCTCTATCCCTATCTCACTGGTTCTTCCTCTCTCTCTCTTTCTCTCTCTTCTCTTTCTTACTTTTCACCATTATCACTCTCTCATTGCTTACATACACTAAGCTACCCCTGTTAAAAATGTCTAATTCAATAAGTTTTAATGTATGTATACATATACCCATGAACTTATCATCAAATCAAGAAAGTGAACACATCCATCAGCCCAAAATTTCCTTATGCCCTTCAGAATCCCTCCTATTGAATCCTCTCCTCCACTACCTCCACCCCGATCTGCAGGAAATCTTTTATCTGTTTCCCATCACATAGAATATCTTCAATTCTCTATAATTGTATATAAATGTAATCACCCTGTATGGGCTCTTTTTGTCTTACTTCTTCAATTCAACATAATTTGAGACTCTTCCATGTTGTATCCTGTCATGCGTCCATTCCTTTTATTGCTGAGTAATATTCCATTGCATAAATAGATCACAATTTGTGCATTTCCCTGTTAATGGTCATCTGGATATTTCTAGTCTGAAACTGATAAAAAAATAAAACTGCTCTGAAAAACTATGTACAATTCTTTACATGCTTTCATTTTATTAAATACCTAATAATGAAATCACTGGCTCATATGGTAGATTTTCGCTTAACTTTGTCAATTTTTTTTCCCAAAGTGGTTATACCATTCTACATTTCCTCCAGTAGTGTATGAGAGTTTCAGTTCCTCCATAGCCTTGCCAATACATGATAAGGTCACCTTTTTTCATTTTATCCATTTTAATATGGAAATTGTGGAGTTTTATTGTGGTTTTAATTTGCATTCCCCTTATTTGTCATCCACGTACTTCCTTTGGGAAAGTAACCACTCAGTTTTTTGCCCGTTTCTTTTATTGGGTTCTTTTCTTCTCCTTTTATTCTCTTCCTTGAGCTCAGAGAGTTATTTATATATTCTGAATATGTCTTTTATTATGTATATGATTTTCAAATATTTTCTCTCAGTCTATGGCTTGTTTTTTTTTAATTCCACTAACCATGACTTTCTGAAAGTAGACTTTATTATTATTTTTATTATTATTATTTTGATGAGATCTAACTTATCAATATGTCTTTTCTTACATTGTATTTTGGAGATCATATCTGAGAAAACTTTCCCTAACCCAGTTTATTCTCTTTTCTTCTAGAACATTTAAAGTTTTGGGTTTTACACTTTTAAATCATTCTTATATACAGTGCAAGAGTGTGTCAGTGTTCAATTTTTGCATATGGATGTCCTAGTGGTCCAACATCATTTGTTTAGAAACATCATTTGTTTATCCATTGAGTTACCTTCATCTTTTTGCTAATCAGTTGTCCATATACATGTGGACTGATGTTATGACTTTCTGTTCTGTTCCTATTCTATGTGTCTATCTTGAAGGTTTACAACGAATCTCATGTAGTGAGTGTCAGGTAGTGATCTTCCAACTTTGTTCTTTTTCTATGTTGTTTTGTTTATTCCTGATCCTTTATATTTCTGAATGAAATTTAACATTTGTTTGTCAAGTTCTGTCAAAGCTTGCTGAAATTTCCATGAGGAGAGCATTGAATTTCCCTACCAATAAATATGTCATATCTCTCCCTTTACCTAGGTTTTAATATTCATTTCTCTCAGCAATGTTTTGTAGTTTTCAGTGTTAAGATCTTTCATCTTTTGTCAGATTTTCCTCTAATTATTACATACTTCATATGATTTGAATATTTTCAAGTTTATTGAGGCTTCAAGCATCAAATATGTTCAATCTTTGATATTTTGTGTGCATTTTAAAATAATGCATATTCTATTTTTTTAAAGATTTTATTTATTTACTCATGACAGGCAGAGAGAGAGAGAGAGAGAGAGATGCAGAGACACAGGCAGAGGGAGAAGCAGACTCCATGCAGGGAGCCCGAAGTGGGACTCTATCCTGGGTCTCTAGGATCACACCCCGGGCTGAAGGCGGCACTAAACCGCTGAGCCACCAGGGCTGCCCTGCATATTTTATTTTTGTTGGGTGGAGTATTTTATAAAGATCATTTTTGTGAAGGTGCTAGATCATGTTATTTCACTATTTTATATTTTTATTGATTTTCCACTTATTCTATTAATTACCTGATAAAGAAGCATTACGATCTTTGTTTATAATTGTAGACTTTTCTAATACTTTTAAGACTTTCATTAGTTTTCATTTCATATATTTTGAAGTTTTGTAATGGTGCATAAACACTTGAGTTGTTATGTGCTCTTGATAAACTGACTTAATTATCATTATGAATTAACATTTTTAACACCTGGTAATACTTTTTGCACTGAAATCCTTTGACTGATATTAATATATCCATTCCAGCTATCTTTTGATTAGTGTTGCATGGTACATATTTTCCCATTCTTTCATTTTAAATCTATTGTGTTTTTGTGTTGAATGTGCTCTTCTTTTTGGTCTTTGCTTTTGATCCAATCTGATAATCTATGACTTTTATTGGAGAGTTATATTTAATAATGGTCCATTTATATTTAATGTGATTATTGATCAGATTGGGATTAAACCAGGAAGCCCGGTGGCTCAGCAGTGTAGCGCCGCCTGCAGCCCAGGGTGTGATCCTGGACACCAAGGATCGAGTCCCACGTCAGGCTCCCTGCATGGAGCCTGCCTCTCCCTCTGTCTCTGCCTCTCTCTCTTTCTGTGTCTCTCATGAATAAATAAATAAAATCTTCAAAAAAATGGGATTAAACCTATTTAGAAGACTATTTCTTTTTCCTCTTTTTCTTCTTTCTTTCAGATTAACTGACTTTAAAATTCTATTCTTTCACCTTTGTTGGATTTTAAATTGTAAATATCTGTCATATTATTTTAGAGGCTACTTTGAGGTTTATCATATATATCATCAACTTATAGTCTACCTACAAGTGAAAATATACTATTTCATATATGGTATGAACCTCATATATTATACTTCAGTTTCTCCTTTTCCATGTTTTATACTATAATTGCCATACCTTTCACTTTTACTTAGGTTATTAACCTACACACAAGACTGATATTTCTGTTTTAAATGTTATTATCATTTACAGATTTAAACAATGAGAAAAAAATCCTTCTATGTTTACCCATGTTGCAGCTTTTTCTAATGTTCTTTATTTCCTTGTCAAGATCTACATTTTTATCTGGTATCCTTTTTATTTCCCTCAAGGAATTCCTTTAATATATTCTGTAGGATTGAGTGTGCTGATGATGGATACTTTCAGCTGATGTCTGAAGAAGTCTTTATTTTGCCTTCAAATTGAAAAGTTATTTTCTCTGAATCATAGGATTCTGGAGTGACATCTTTTTAATTTTTTCGTTTAGTACTTTAAATATACTGCTTTACTGTCTTCTTGATTGCATTGTTTCTGGCACACACACACACACACACACACACACACAAATCTGTTGCCACATTTATTGTTGATTCTTTGTGCATAATGGGCCTTTGCCTCCACATGCTTTTATGATTTTTTTTATCATTGGTTTGAGCAAATCATTACGTTCTGGTATAATTTTCTTCATGTCTTTTGTGCTTAGGGTTCATTAAGCTTCTTTGATGTATGGGATTTTATGTTTCATCAGGTTTGAAAAAAATGTCAATATGTCTTCAAATATTTTTCTTCCCCATCCCCTTCTCCAAGAACTCTAAATAAGTATATATTAGGTGTCTCTGACTTTTCCACAGCTCATTAATGTTCCCTTAATTGTATACTTGGGTCTTTTTCTGTGCTTAATTTTTGCAAAGTTTTCACCACAATATTGTTACATTCATTGATATTTTCTTCTACAGCGTCTGATCTGTTTTTGGTCCCTTCCAGTATGTATAAATGATCTCAGACACTACAGTTTCCACTCAAAGAGACTGACCTGGGTTTTTAAAAATATCTGCTATGTTTCTACTTAATATTTTGAATGTAAAGAATGCAGTTATAATAATTGTGTTAATATACCTGCTAATTTTAACATCCGTGTCAGTTTTGCATTTGTTTTGACTAATTCTCCCTACTATCGGTTGTGTTTTCCATCCTTTTTTCACATGCCTACTAATTTTTGATTGGATGCCATACATCATCAGTTTTATCTTCTTCGATGTTGGATATTTTTGATTTCCTATAAACATTCTTAACCTTTGTTCTGAAATGTAGTTAAGTTAGTTGGAAGCAATTAAATCTTTGGGGGTCTTGTTTCTAAGATTTGTTAAGCAGTCCTAGGTTGTGGTTAATCTAGGAAGAATTATTTTGTATTATCCAGGCAATATTTCTCTGCATTTTGTACCAGTGCTTCATGAATCATGTGATTTTCTAGTCTCATTAATGAAATCAGGAACACTTCCTGAACCCATATCACTCCAGGCATGTTACCCCTACTTCTTTTAGGTGATGCTTTTCCCAACCTGCCATAGTTTCCTTACACACTTATGTTGATTAGTACTCAGGTGAATACTCAAGGGTGACCTGGTGCGGATCTCTGGAGTTCTTCTGTACAGTTCTCTCTTCTCCAGTATCCACCCTATGAATTCCAGTTATCTTCACCTTCTTAGTCTTTCAACAATGTTTCCTCAATTCAGAGAGTCCATCTGTCTCCAACTTTGGTTCTCCTTCCTAGTGTCATAATGCAAGAACTCTTTCCATACAGTACCATGAGGCAATCACAGGGAACTCCATTTGTCTGATGTCCAGTATTTGAATACAATTGTTTCATATGTTCCATCCATTTCTGTGGTTTTATATGAAAAGGTAAATATAGTCCCTATTATTCTATCTTGTTTTGAAGTATAAGTATGATTGCTGTTTGATTTTTATTTTTTTTTTAAAGCAGAATTTGGAGAATACATAGTTTAAGTCTAGAGAGTTTAAAGAATGAGGGTGAAACAAAAGTCAACAATGGGAAGCAGTGAAGAGTTTAGGTAAAGGCAGAGAGTAGGGGACTGGAACAGGCAAGATCTTCGTTGCCAGTAGTGACTCGTGAAAGTTGGGAATAGGAAGGTATATAAGAACTATAAACATGGATTGCCCCAGGTTTGGTTCACATGAAAATTTTCAGGATATGCAGTGAAATTTGAATTTTTTAAAAAATATTTTTGATTGTCAGGCTATGTCTTCTGTTTTGATTTGTTTTAAATTTGATTTGTCTAAATTTGTTTAAATGCTGTGCCATGAAAAAAGTAGGTAATAGGCTTTTATGCAGTCTTTATTGTCATGGACTTCAAAAGTCTATATTTTATCATGTGCTTTTACTTCTCTTTGGAATGTGATTCCACCTTGACCTCACTAAACTCTTTACATCTTTGTACATTCAGAGAAAATGTCATGTACCCTGTGAAATCTTCCCCCTCTGCCACCCATGCTAAGCCTGCTTCTCTCCCTTCTCTGCTCCTTTTAGGTCTTTGCTTATATGCACACAAATTCTAACACATTTGATATCATATGGCAGTTATGTGTTTATTGGCTATTTTCCTCAGTGGACTGAAAGCATGTGAAAGGCAGAAACCACATCTCAATCACTTTTGATAGAGTTTCTCTGTGCTTCCATAAAATTATATAAACTTCTTTCCTATTTCTCCTTCTAGTGTATATTGAAATATTCCTCATCTAATAGATATGTGATTTATACTTCACTCCTTGTTCCAAACTTAATCCTGCAAAAAGCTGCAATTATCACCTGGTCTAGTCTTATAAGCCTATTAAAATAATGAATTGCTTTTATCAATTTGGCATTACCAGAGCCATGTGCTTTATTACATGGTTCCAAACTTGGCTGTGCATCATCTCCCATTCCAGATGCAGAAAATCAAAATTTCAGAAGAGTGATTCCCAGGAATGTATATGTTTTTAAATGCTCACCCGAGTATGTCTGGTCATTGACAGATATCTGACTTTATTCCTAATTTAATGTGCTAAGATCTGGAATTGCCTTTCTGGACTGAAGCATTGTGGGAGAGCTGGTTGCCCAGGGACCTAGTTAAATTTGAGGATTTACAATAGAACCAAGATGCTAAAGGACAAAAGATTTGGATGGAGATGTAAAAATTAATATAGACACATACACACCTCTATTTCCTATCTAGGCTGGTGAGTATAGTTAGTAAATATGTATGCATTTATTGAAAAAGATAAACAACTGGATGGTTAGGTGCCCTTGCCATTTGAATAAGTGAGTCTATTAAGAATAAATTATGCATGGTCACTTTCTTTTTTTTTTTCCCCTGTCCCTCTTTTGCCATTTTCTAGGAATCGCATCCCATAATTTGGTTGTAATAAAATGTGACTGCTTGGGAAATGTTCACAGAGTTGGCATTCATTTGCATGCTACTGCCATTTCAGCCCAGGGCATTCTCTCCTTCTTCCTGGTTCTCCCTCATCTCTCCGCCAACCCCCCTTGCAGAGCACTGATGAGATGTGACAACAGAAAACACAAGTGCATTTCCTTGAGATTTACCAACATCCAGAAGGAAAGCTCAGAGGAAAAGGAACAATAGAAAAGGGGACTTGTGGAGGGAAGACAGTTCCTAAGCCTATCATTTGCAAATGTCAGCTCCATTCTCAGAGAGCTCTGGAGACTGTTAAGCAAACCTGTTTCTAATGAATACAACAAGAGCCATTTGAATCCTCTAGACTTGAACCAGTCACATTTAACAGATCACCCAGTCTATCTTCCATTATCCTCAGAGGCAGCCTGGGCCTCACAGCATCTTTTCAATTTCAGCTTCAAATGGCCCAAGCTATGGATTTCAACAGGATTCAGTAGGTAAATGATGTGAGAGGGTTAATATACTTTTCCCACAATATTATATAATTGCCATGTACTTTATGGTGCTATGTACTATAATATTATATAATTACTTTACTCATCCCATTCTCTTAACACATTGGATTTCAGTGATCGGTTAATCTTCATTATTTATTAACACAGTCAGGGGAGCAGCATAGAAATGCATAGAGCCGGTAGGTTTTCTTCTCCACTCCAGCATTCATTACCTGGGTAAAACATTTATCCTCTCCAGGCCTATTTCTACATCTGTAAAAATGAGATGAAATTTTATCTTACCCAAAATTTTTGCTGAAAGGAAAAGAGGCAAGGAAGGATGTATTAGAAAAGTATAAAGTAATATAAAAATGTGAGTTCATAGAATTATTGGTATAATTATTTCCAAATATCTCAAGCTGACTTTTTAGTTCATTGAGTTCTTTGTTGAGTTACATTCAATAAAAAGGAGAATATTCTATTCCTCAACATTACTTGGTTGAGCATGCTCATCATTCCTTTAGTTGGCTGTTTCAATTCACAAATCATTCTTGTCATTCTGAATTCTCTTCCCTTTACCACCATATATCCAATCCTGAGGGGTCCATTGAGCAAGAATATTAAATAGGGCACAGTGCTGATAAGATTCTCCATCACCTTCTTCCAAGGACATTAATTCCACTGGATCCAGTCCTTATACACCTCTTCCTCTGCAACTCCTAGTCCCACTATGATCTTCCCCAAATATAAAAATTGTAACAAAAACTTATAGACCAAAAAATTAGTAATGATTTTCTTTAAATGAACAGGGAACTGGCCCTGAACAAGGATCTGTACTCTTTTGCATTTATGAAATTATTTACATGTATTGATGATGATGCATTGTCTTATACTAAATAGTAATTTAGCAAAAATAGATAGGATATTATGCTACGTACTTCTTCAGATAAATGAACTTGCTAGATGTACCTCCTCACTGGCTGGGAAATCTTGAAGAACCACATGACTTTCAATAGTCCTGATGCCCAAGTGCCACTTCACAGACTCTGATGTGATGATGTTCTTGTTTTAGCTACTTTCATACAAAAAGAAAAAAAAAAGCCAAAGAAAAGGAAGGGAAAGGAGATGAGCAACAGGAGAATGAGAAATACAAAAAAGAAGAGAAGAAAGAGAAAAAATAAAAGGGGAAAGATAAGAGAAGTAAGAAGAGGGTTGTATGTAGCATATTGGTATATTTTGAGATTAATATTCATTATAATATATGTTGAATGCAATAAGATTTTCTTTTTCTTTCTCCTTTTTTTTAAAGATTTTTATTTATTTATTCATCAGAGACACAGAGAGAGAAAGAGAGAGGCAGAGATATAGGCAGAGGGAGAGGCAGGCTCCATGCAAGGAGCCCGATGTGGGACTCAATCCCAGAACTCCAGGATCACGCCCTGGGCCAAAAGCAGACGCTTAACCACTGAGCCACCCAGGCGTCCCTCTTTCTCCTTTCTCAATTCCTATTGGCAATACCTGGAATAGTGAATAACGAACATGTATCAGAGATTGCAAAATCAACAGCAAAGGTAAGGGATGCAGCATCATCCCATATAAACAAAGCATTTTATAAGGTGAATACAAATGCCATGTTAAAAATGAACTATAATAGTACTTTATGTTGAAAAAAATCACTTTTCAGCATTAAGGCATCTCCGCATTTCATTTTATATAATGAAGAAGGTCAGCAGAATCATATTTAATATTTTTCTTGAGAAGTGGTCGCTATCCCATTCATAATCTTGTGCCGACGAACTGGTCCAAATGAATTTCCACATAAGCCATATTCAACCCCAATCAGATTAAGTTTGCTCTTTCATGAGATGGTCAGAATTGGAAGATTATCTGTGGTAGGAAGGTATAGACAGAAAAGGGTCTATAATCAGAGATATTCACTGAGGCACAGCAGATATGTGGGTAGGTGGGAGCCATTCATAATGGAAAAACTGTGTACTCTGATATGTAGCAGAAAATAGTATTTAGAACAAGTAGCTGTCATTATGCAGTTGAACCAGAGATAGTAGGTTGCCCAATCCAGCCAGGGCACAGATGACAACAGGCAAAACCACAGACTGGGTTAGTAGGTTATGCCTTCCTGCGCCCTCCCAAAGTCTGGTTTTCAGATATCGCCAGAACAAAGGGGGCTTGGTGAAGAAAAGACTGGCTGGTGGGGGCGGGGAGGTGGAGATGTGGGTACAAAAAGTGGCAAAGAAAGTGAAGCCATTTGTTTTGACCTGGATGGAACTGGAGGGTATTATGCTGAGTGAAATAAATCAATCGGAGAAGGACAAACATTATATGGTCTCATTCATTTGGGGAATATAAAAATTAATGAAAGGGAATAAAGGGAAAGGAGAGAAAATGAGTGAAAATATCAGTGAGGGTGACAAAACGTGAGAGTCACCTAACTCCGGGAAATGAACAAGGGGTTGTGGAAAGGGAGGTGGGCAGGGGGTTGGGGTGACTTGGTGATGGGCACTGAGGGGGGCACTTGGCGGGATGAACACTGGGTGTTACGCTATATGTTGGCAAATTGAACTCCAAAAAAAAAAAAAAAAGAAAGAAAAAAGAAAGAAA